>NC_040105.1:140996909-141349248 GCF_003369695.1 Bos indicus x Bos taurus | reverse complement strand
CATGCGGGGCAAAGGAGGAAGATCTGTTTCTTCTTAAAGGGGCGGCGGCGGTGGCGGCGGTGGCGGCCTTGACTTAAAAACCTGCCAGGAGGTACCCGGCCTGGAGACGGCCTGGCGCGCGCGTGTTCCCCAGGCGCAGGGAGACTCTCCGCGCCCTCTTCCCTGGGGACTTGGCTCCACGCTGACTCTCCGCACTTGGCGCCTTCTCTACGAGCTTCTCGCCCTTCGTGCGGTGATGTGAGACCGCTAGGTGACAAGGGGGGAACTGGAGGTTGGTAGGGGCTGCAGTGGGGACGTGTGGAGTCTGAGAAGTGAGGTGCATACTGAGGGCGGTGTGGGAGTCTGTGGGGCGGAGAGCGATGTGCAGCCTGCGGGATGCAGGGTCACCAAGATCTACTTTCCACTATGCGAGTGTGGTCCTGGCATCACCGGTGGCGTCTCCCGCGCCCCGCAGCCCTTTGCTCTGCTTAGGAAAATGGTAGAAGGCGGGGGCGAGGGCCAGTTTCCCTGGAGCCTTTTAAGCCTGCCTCCTTCCCATAAACTGTAAAACGTGCCCTTACAAGGAAAGCGCTGTGTTTTCTATTAGCCTCCCCGCAGGGCCTTTTATCAGCAATCTGTATTATGAAAACGGAGGACGTTTTTCAACAATTGTAAATCCTGAAACTATGTCTTGCAGGTCCTTGGCCAGGGGCCATTTCCCCGAGAGTCACTGCTCAGGAATCTTCCAAACTGACTTGCTCCACACCCCACATCTCCCCCACCCCTACTTTCCATCCCCTTAGCAAATACTTTCCAAGATGCCTATTCACCTAAGAACTGTAATTCTGAGATCTCACCCATTCATGTCCACTTGCTAGTTGTGTGGCATCAGGTACGTCACTACTCAGAGATAACAGCATCAACCTCTACAGAATGGATGAATGCTGCTGCTGCTAAGTGGCTTCAGTTGTGTCCGACTCTCTGCGACCCCATAGACAGCAGCCCACCAGGCTCCCCGTCCCTGGGATTCTCCAGGCAAGAACACTGGAGTGGGTTGCCATTGCCTTCTCCAGGATGGATGAATCAGATCAGATCAGATCAGTCGCTCAGTCGTGTCCGACTCTTTGCGACCCCATGAATCGCAGCATGCCAGGCCTGCCTGTCCATCACCATCTCCTGGAGTTCACTCAAACTCACGTCCATCGAGTTGGTGATGCCATCCAGCCATCTCATCCTCTGTCGTCCCCTTTTACTCCTGCCCCCAATCCCTCCCAGCATCAGAGTCTTTTCCAATGAGTCAACTCTTCGCATGAGGTGGCCAAAGTACTGGAGTTTCAGCTTTAACATCATTCCTTCCAAAGAACACCCAGGGCTGATCTCTTTTAGGATGGACTGGTTGGATCTCCTTGCAGTCCAAGGGACTCTTAAGAGTCTTCTCCAATACCACAATTCAAAAGCATCAGGTCTTCAGAGCTCAGCTTTCTTCACAGTCCAACTCTTGCATCCATACATGACCACAGGAAAAACCATAGCCTTGACTAGATGGACCTTTGTTGGCAAAGTAATGTCTCTGATTTTGAATATGCTATCTAGGTTGGTCATAACTTTCCTTCCAAGGAGTAAGCGTGTTTTAATTTCATGGCTGCAGTCACCATCTGCACTGATTTTGGAGCCCAGAAAAGATAAAGTCTGACACTGTTTCCACTGTTTCCCCATCTATTTCCCATGAAGTGATGGGACCAGATGCCATGATCTTCGTGTTCTGAATGTTGAGCTTTAAGCCAACTTTTTCACTCTCCACTTTCACTTTCAAGAGGCTTTTGAGTTCCTCTTCACTTTCTGCCATAAGGGTTGTATCATCTGCATATCTGAGGTTATTGATATTTCTCCCTGGCAATCTTGATTCCAGCTTGTGTCTCTTCCAGTCCAGCGTTTCTCATGATGTACTCTGCATATAAGTTAAATAAACAGGGTGACAATATACAGCCTTGACGTACTCCTTTTCCTATTTGGAACCAGTCTGTTTTTACATGTCCAGTTCTAACTGTTGCTTCCTGACCTGCATACAAATTTCTCAAGAGGCAGGTCAGGTGTTCTGGTATTCCCATCTCTTTCAGAATTTTCCACAGTTTACTGTGATCCACACAGTCAAAACCTCCTTTATTCACTCATTCCACCTGTGTCAACTGAGCATCTATTCCATTTGGGCCCTGGGCTAGGTGCTGGGAAGACCTCAGGGAGAAAGACAGATGCTTTCCTTCCTGTCATGGAATTTGCCTCCCAACCAGGGACCCAGACAGTAAACCAATAAATACACAAATGGTGATGTGTCAGTGTAAGGAACGTGGTACAAGGAGAGAGAATACATGGATTCTGACTTGGGTTGTAAGGTCAAGGAAGGCCACTCAGGAAGAGACACAAAAGCTTAACCTGAAGGATATCTAAGCCGGATTAAGGTCGTTGGGCAAAAATCCTGAATTGGGAAGGTTTCATATGTTTTGGAAAGGCCCAGGAGTGGCTAGATATCAGGAATGAGGAGGAGAGGGGCTCCAAAGGAGTTTGGAGAAGTAACCAGGGGACCCTTGCTGTTGTACATTCTATGGATTTGGACAAATGTATTAAGGACGTCTATCCATCATTATCCTGTCAAACAGAGTATTTTCACTGCCCCGCAAAACCCTCTGTGTTCTTCCTACTCCTCTCTCCTCTTGACTTCTCGCAACCACTGATCTTTTTTCTGTTTTTTATCCATCTCCATACTTCTGCCTTTTCCACAAGGGCATATAAATGGACTCATACAGCATGTAGCCTTTTGAAACTGGCTTCTTTCACTTAGTAATAATGCATTTAAGATTCTTCCATGTCTTTTAGTGGACTTTTTTCAGATATTTTAATGTATTCAAGTGTGCAGAAGTGAAAGTTACTCAGTCGTGTCCAACTCTTTGCGACCCCATGGACTATACAGTCCATGGAATTATCCAGGCCAGAATACTGGAGTGGGTAGCCTTTTCCTTCTCCAGAGGATCTTTCCAACCCAGGGATCGAACCCAGGTCTCCCACACTGCAAGTGGATTCTTTACCAGCTGAGCCACAAGGGAAGCCCTGATGTATCCAAAGAGCTAAAGAAAACAATGTCTAAAATCTAAAGGAAAGATTCCACTCCAATAAGAGCTTGCAAGTCATCATTCTCACCCTCAGAAGAAAAAATATGAACAGATTAAAAATCAATGACCATTCTTGGCTACATCACAGAATTGAGGTCATGGGACAAATTGTAATCCCTGAACCGGAGAAAGAGCTGGTTCTCAAGATTACAGATTATAGTGAACACAGATCAGTACACCTGAGGCAGAAAATGCTGAAATCTAAAAACCTGGAACTTAAAAGGTAGCTTCAATGAATTGCTGGTGACTGAGTGTGGACTAACTTGAGAATTAAAAATTCCTAGGAACCTAATCGAAGCAACCCCCACCCCCACAATCATGGTGTTTACTCCTAGGATCCTCAACAGGTTTTCTTGGTAAAGATCAGAGAAATATTGCCTCCTGTTTGACCAAGAAAGAGGGGAGAAGTAACATCTGGAAACAAGCCAAGAGCATTCTTCGTAACAATGGCCTACCCAGCAAGGTAAAGCCTTCTTGGACTTGGGGTAAGGGAAATTACCTTACCCCAGAGCCTTCTGGGACTTGGGGGTAAGGGAAATTACCAAACTTCAAACCCCCTAGACATTCACCTTCACAGAAGAGAAGAAAAAAGCTGAGGACTACTTGTGAAGATCATAGTCCAGGGGGTCAGGGACACTAAACAACTGAGCCCAAACCATAAGATTATAGAACGTGTCTCCTCAACCCAGACCTGACCAAACATCAACAAGGTCTCCTTATAATGCAGTGGGTCACAGCTGAAAGAACAGAAGGCTCAGACTCTATTTAAGAAGTGGTTTCTACATGTATAATATCATATATGAAACGAATCGCCAGTCCAGGTTCGATGCAGGATGCAGGATGCTCGGGGATGGTGCACTGGGATGACCCAGAGGGATGGTACGGGGGGGAGGTGGGAGGGGGGTTCAGGATGGGAACACGTGTACACCCGTGGTGGATTCATGTTGATGTATGGCAAAACCAATACAATATTGTAAAGTAATTAGCCTCCAATTAAAATAAATAAATTTATATTTAAAAAAGGATAATCCATTTTACACATATAAATTTTATGCTTCAAAAAAAAAAAAAAAGAAGAAGAAGCAGTTTCTATGGGAAACGAAGACTCCAGCAGACAAAAACAAAACACTTGTGGAAAATTTAATCCTCTGATACAAAAGATACAGAAAACTGTCAACACAGCATATCTCTTGGCCAGATAAAAATAAGATGTCATACAAAGGCCTGTGTACTTCCAAATACCTGATCATTACTGGCTTTCAGCAAAAAAAATTACATAGCCTGATAAAAGGAAAGAAGAAATAGTCTGAAGAGACAAAGCAAGTGTCAGAAGCAGATTCAGGTATATCAGAGATTATGAAACTATCAGAGTCAGAATTTAAAATAATATGATCGATATGCTAAGGGCTCTAGTGGAAAAGCTGGACAGCTTTCAAGACAGATGGATAATGAAAACAGAGAGATAGAAACCCTTAGAAAGAATATACAGGAAATAGTAGAATAAATACCTGTAAAGAAATAAAGAATACATTTAATGGACCCTTCACATGATTGGAAACGGCTGGGATTAGAATCAGAGAGTTTGAAGGCATATCAATAGAAACCCCCCAACTGAAATGTAAAGACAAAAAGATTAATAAAACATGGAATAGAATGTCTTCCAATCACTGTGGGACAATTACAAAAGGTATAGCTTGTATAATGGGACTACTCAAAGCAGAAGAAGAGAAAAGGAACAGAGGAAATATTTGAAGTAATAATAGCTGGGATTTTTCTAAAATTAATGACAGGATGACATGTCTAGGAAGTTCAGAGAATACCAAGCAGTATAAATGTCAAACAACAACAACAACAAACCACACCTAGGAATATCATATTCAAATTGCAGAAAACCAGAGAAAATCTTGAAAAAAGTACAGAATTAAAACATCTTACCTAGAGAGGAACACAGGTGGTCCCTGCAGAGAGTCTTGCTCTACATGCCAGTCTGAGTCTTGCCAGAAGCCTGACCGAATGGCAAGGCCATTAGCCACATCCACGGTTCAGTGAAGATACAGCAAGCCTTCTTGTTGGAGTGACCTGGACAGACATCCACACTGCATGAGGCTCTGCCCATTGCAATGAGCATCCCTCGCCACACTCAGTAAGGGAAAGGGCGGTCTCAGATTCAATGGCAGCTGTGCCCCATTCCTGCTTGTTTGTAGTTGACCGGGAGGAGCCATCAGGTGTGCTGATCAGGCCCACTTATGGTCCAGGACAGGGGTCCCCAACCCACGGGATCTAATGCCTGATGATCTAAGTGGAACTGATGTCATGATAATAAAAACAAAGGCACAATAAATGTAATGTGCTTTAATCGTCAGGAAACCACCACGACCCCCGCCCCATCTGTGGAGAAATTGTCTTCCACGAAACTGGTTCCTGGTGCTAAAAAGGTTGGGACTGGTGATCCAGGAAGTCCCTGTACCTGGACCTTCACAGGGCCAGTGGAAGCAGTGACTCTTTGGGCAATGTGCCAGGGAGCCAAAACACCCCTGAGAACCTTTCAGGGAGTTGTGAGACCCCATCTGTTCTGCGTTTTGCTCATTCCTGTATGTACCATTTCTATGTAAGATTCCTGAGCCAATTCCACCAAGTGACTTGAGACATCTGCTTGGATCCATGCCATGATTGGGAATGTATGGTCTTAAGATTGCTTCAGGGACTTCTCTGGTGGTCAGGTGGTTAAGAATCCACTTTCCAATGCGGGGAATGCAGGTTTGATCTCTGGTCAGGGAACTAAGACCCTACATGGCTCAGAGCAACTTAGCCACTCGCACCCACAACTACAGAGCCTGTGCGCCAAAATGAAATATCCCACATGAAGCATCGGAGATACCATGTGTCACAACTAAGACCTGACATAGCCAAAGAAATTAATAAATATTTTTAAAAGGTTACTTCACAGCCATGAATCATGTGCTCAATATGCACCAAGGGCCAATAACAGGCCAATAATTGTGTCCTGAGCTGAGTAAGACACTGGGGCTGCCCGATTCATCTCCAGATTCGCCAAGAAAGGTACAGGGCCATCACCATGCAAATGCTAGTGGGACCCCCTGTCAGGTTGCTCATAATCTGATTCCTGGCCCAGATTAGAGTTCCTTAGGTGGGAAAGCCCATGAATCCCCCTTGAGGCCCCAGGATTGAGTGAGAAGACCCAGGGATGTCTTCGGGAAAACCCTTGCCCAGAAGGTCCAGAAGAGGGCACCTGAATACAATTTTTACATTATTCTTAGCCTTGGTTTGTGCTGTGCTGAGTTGCTCAGTCCGACTCTGCGAGCCCACCAGACTCTTCTGTCCATGTGGGTTCTCCAGGCTAGAATACTGGAGTGGGTTGCCATGCCCTCCTCCAGGGGATCTTCCCAACCCAGGTCTCCCACATTGCAGACGGATTCTTTACCATCTGAGCCACCAAGGAAGCCCATGAATACTGGCATGGATAACCTATCCCTTCTCCAGGGCATCTTCCCAATCTAGGAATCGAACCTGAGTCTCCTGCATTGCAGGTGGATTTTTTACCAACTAAGCTACCAGGGAAGCTCCAATTTTTGCTATTTTTGCAGTAACTATTTTTTTCCTTCTTTGGCCAGGAAGAGGGGAGAATTCTGGTTTGAGGCCTGCTGTGGCACCAGAGGTTCATAGCAGTTGATCTGATGGGCTTTGTGGGATTCAAGCATGAGAAGAACTGAGGCCAGTCTCCAGCATCAGCAGTATTCATAGCTCTGGAGTGCGTGTGCTCATCAGTGAGGGGCCATGCAAAACCTCCTTCTTTCTTGGCTGCCTGGCATTGACCTTAGTGAGGGAGAGCTCAAGACACATCGGACCTTGTGGCACTGAGAAAATTCTCCCTGCCTCTGATTTTTTGTTCTGTCTGCTGTATTAGTGTCTTCATCATATTCCTGGTAGCAAATGTTTATTGAACACCTACAGCTTGCCATGTTTTCTTCTGAGTGCTCCATGTGAATCTCATCTTTTTTTCAACTCTATGAACTAACTACTATTAAGATCTGGTTGTATACAACCGGAGGCTCAGAAAGCTGAAACAGTCTGTTCAAACTCACAGAGCCAGTCCATTGCAGAGCTCTGATTTGATTCTGAGTCCAGAGTTGGTCTTCTTCCTATGAAGCCAGCTGCCTCTCACACTTCCTCCTCCCCACCCACATGCCTCTCCCTCTCCAGGTCGGCTCAGCGGCATAGTCTCTGTGTGGGTCCTGGGTTTGTGTGCTGTCCTCCAGGCAGTGAGCTCAGAGATGGCACTTAGCCAAGCACTTCCCTTTCTTTGTTGGGACGGAGACATTGTTTAACAGAAGAAATCAACCACTCCATATACAAGCACCATGGTTAAGGGCAGGGGCCCCAAACCTTGGAGATTTCATAGACTAGTAATATTAGTAAAATAAAACTGGGTGTGTACAGAGGTCATAATCTTTTAATTTTACCAATTAAGACCTTGTCATTCTCCTCTGCCTACTAATATTAATAAGAGAAATAATTTCTAAAGCTTATAGAGAAAGATTACCATGTACCATATACTATTCTCAAACTTTCAATGAATTACCTGATTTAATCCTCACAAAAATCATATGCAGTAGGCATTGTCATTTTCCGCATTTTGGAGGCAAGGAAATTAACAAAAAATAAATGTTTTGTAAATTACTCCTGACTCTGCTGAAAACCATTACAGTATATTGTCTCTCATCTGTGTTTGATAAAAGACATTTTTTAAAAGAAACTGTCAAAGGTCTTTCCTGGTGGTCCAGTGGTTAAGACTCTGCACTTCCACTGCAGGGGGCACAGGTTCATTCCTGGTTGGGGAGCTAAGATCCTGAGTGCCATGTGTGGCCAAAGAAAGATAAGAAAAGGAAAAAAAATAAACCATCAAGCACAACCAGAGGCCCTGATCTCAGAATTTAGGAATAACCAATGGATGTCGGAAATTTGATCTCTAGTTCCTCTGCCTTTTCTAAATCTGGTTTGAAGGTCTGGGGGTTCCTGGTTCACATACTATTGAAGCCTAGCTTGGAGAATTTTGAGCATTACTTTGCTAGCATGTGAGATGAGTGCAATTGTGTGGTATTGGAATGAAACCTGACCCTTTCCAGTCCTGTGGCCAGTGCTCAATTTTCCAAATTTGCTGGCGTATTGAGTGCACACTTTCATGGCATCATCTTCAGGATTTGAAATAGCTCAGCTGTTGCCATAGCAGCACTCAAACTTTCCTTCTAAAAATCCTTGGGAACAGGGAGTCATAAACTCCTTCTGAGGCTTCTGCCACAGCTGCTTGCAGGTTGGATGGCCACTCAGGTATTTATTTATTTATTTTTCATTGAAGGATAATTGCTTTACAGGATTCTGTTGGTTTCTGCCCAACATCAACATGAATCAGCCATAGGTGTACATATGTCCCCTCCCTCTGAATCTCCCTTCCACCTCCCTCCCCATCCCACCCCTCTAGGTTGTTACAATGCCCCTGTTTGAATTCCCTGAGTCATACAGCAATTTCCCATTGGCTATCTATTTTATATATGGTATTACCTCTCTCCATACATCCTACTTTCACTAAGGTATTGAGGGTTAGTAAGGGAGGGCTCCTCAAAAGTCATCTGCAGTGGTTCTCCCCATTCATCACCCAGACCCCAAACTTGACCATGCTCTTGACCTTTCACACCCATTCTTCCAAATAGCCTCTCATCGGGAAGGTAAAGGGAGAAAAGGAACTAGGAAAGGACAGGGCGTGCTGCTGTGCTAAGTCGATTCAGTCGTGTCCAACTGTCTGTGACGCCATGGACTGTAGCCCAGCAGGCTCCTCTGTCCATGGGATTCTCCAGGCAAGAATACTGGAGTGGGTTGCCATGCGTTCCTCCAGGGCATCTTCCTGAGCCAGGGATGGAACCCCAGTCTCTTGTGTCTCTGGGAGAGTTCTTTACCCCTAGCACCACCTGGGAAAGGCCCTTAGGAGAGAGGATCAAGAATGATTTCTCTCACTCATATGTGAGGATAAAATCCCAGCCTTTTCCTTCTCATGTTGGAGCACGGGGCTCCACGAGGGGGTTCTAAATAGGACCTTTCCATAAACAAACACCCTGCCTCATTGGCTTGGCCTTGGACGTCTTGGATTTGGCTCCAAGTCAATTCATCAAAAGCCATCCTTTTACCAAAAGTCAAGACACAATGACCAAATGAACAAGTGGGTCATTCTTTGAAGGAGTAAGATACTATATGAGTAATGTGCCAGAGCTTACCAAACTTACCGACTGACCAAAAACTTTATTGTTTTTCTATGTATTTCAGCTTCTTGTTACTTAACATACAAAAATGCACATATTTAATGTATACATTTTGATGAGTTTGGACATATATACAAACCCATGATACCATCACAGTGTTGTTACTTGTTTTAAGAGAAGAATAATCTGTTTTGGCTTCTTAAAAATATTTTATTTGTTTTTCCCCACTGGGTCTTTGTTGCGGCAGGAGAGATCTTCCATCTCCGTTGCGGTATGTGGGGTCTTTAGTTGCAGCATGTGAACTCTTAGCTGCTGCATGTGAGATCCAGCTCCTTGACCAGGGTTAGAACCCGGGCCCCAGCACTGGGAGTGCAGAGTCCCAGCCACTGAACTACGAGGGAATCCCAATGCTCTTATTTTTAGAGCCAGAATTTACTGCAGTTCTCTTTGGACAAATCAGCTTGGCCAAGGGCTGGGGAGAGCCAGTTCCCTAAGGTTTTGTGCCTGGATGCATTCCCTACCAATTCTTCAGTCCCTCCCTCTGGGATAGACAACCCAAGAAGACTGTTCCTCTGCTAGCAAATGAAGCCCTCCTCCACCCCAACCACCCGCTACAACAGGAACTTGGCTGAGGGCCTTCTTTTCCTCACACAGCCTTTCCTAGAGGTTTTCTACCTGGGAATTCCATGTGAAGAAGGCAACACAAACAAAGGCAAAGTCTTCCTGCTTCTTTTAAATAACATGATTATCCAGCAAAAACAAGACCAGGAGCAGACTGTGGCTCAGATCATGAACTCCTTATTGCAAAATTCAGACTTAAATTGAACAAAGTGGGGAAAACCACTAGACCATTCAGGTATGACCTAAATCAAATCCCTTACAATTATACGGTGGAAGTGACAAGTAGATTCAAGGAATTAGATCTGATAGACACAGTGCCTGATGAACTATGGACAGAGGTTCATGACATTGTACAGGAGGCAGTGATCAAGACCATCCCCAAGAAAAAGAAATGCAGAAAGGCAAAATGGTTGTCTGAGGAGGCCTTACAAATAGCTGAGAAAAGAAGAGAAGCAAAAGGCAAAGGAGAAAAGGAAAGATATATCCATCTGAATGCAGAGTTCCAAAGAATAGCAAGGAGAGATAAGAAAGCCTTCCTCAGCAATCAATGCAAAGAAATAGAGAAAAACAACAGAATGGGAAAGACTAAAGATCTCTTCAAGAAAATTAGAGATACCAAGCAACATTTCATGCAAAGATGGGCTCAATAAAGGACAGAAATGGTATGGACTTAACAGAAGCAGAAGATATTAAGAAGAGGTGGCAAGAATACACAGAAGAACTGTACAAAAAAGATCTTCACAATCCAGATAATCATGATGGTGTGATCACTGATCTAGAGCCAGACATCCTGGAATGTGAAATCAAGTGGGCCTTAGAACGCATCACTACGAACAAAGCTAGTGGAGGTGATGGAATTCCAGCTGAGCTATTTCAAATCTTAAAAGATGGTGCTGTGAAAGGGTTGCACTCAGTATGCCAGCAAATTTGGAAAACTCAGCAGTGGCCACAGGACTGGAAAAAGCCAGTTTTCATTCCAATTCCAAAGAAAAGTAATGCCAAAGAATGTTCAAACTACTGCACAATTGCACTCATCTCATGCAATAGCAAAGTAATGCTCAAAATTCTCCAAACTAGGCTTCAACAGTACGTCAACAATAAACTCCCAAATGTTGAAGCTGGATTTAGAAAAGGCAGAGGAACCAGGGATTAAATTGCCAACATCCGCTGGATCATCAAAAAAGCAAGCGAGTTCCAGAAAAACATCTACTTCTGCTTTATTGACTAAGCCAAAGCCTTTGACTGTGTCGATCACACAAAGTGTGGAAAATTCTTAAAGAGATTAGAATACCAGACTACCAGACCTGCCTCCTGAGAAATCTGTATGCAGGTCAAGAAGCAACAATTGGAACCGGACATGGAACAACAGACTGGTTCCAAATCAGGAAAGGAGTGTGTCAAGGCTGTATATTGTCACCCTGCTTATTTAACTTATATGCATAGTATATGATGTAAAATGCTGGGCTGGATGAAGCACAAGCTGGAATCAAGATTTTGGGCAAAATTATCAATAACCTCAGATATGCAGATGACACCACCCTTTATGGCAGAAATCAAAGAAGAACTAAAGAGCCTCTTGATGCAAGTGAAAGAGGAGAGTGAAAAACTTGCCTTAAAACTCAACATTCAGAAAACTAAGCTCATGGCATCTGGTCCCATCACTTCATGGCAATTAGATGGGAAAACAGTGGAAACAGTGACAGACATATTTTGGGGGGCTCCAAAATCACTGCAGATGGTGATTGCTGCCATAAAATTAAAAGACGCTTGCTCCGTGGAAGAAAAGCTATGACCAACTTAGACAGCATGTTAAAAAGCATAGACATTATTTTGCCAACAAAGGTCTATCTAGGCAAATAGATATGAAAAGCTATGCTTTTTCAGTAGTCATGTATGGATGTGAGAGTTGGACACATCCATAAAGAAAGCTGAGTGCTGAAGAATTGATGCTTTTGAACTGTGGTGTTGGAGAAGACTCTTGAGAGTTCCTTGGGCTGCAAGGAGAACAAATCAGTCCATCCTAAAGGAAATCAGTCCTGAATATTCATTGGAAGGACTAATGCTGAAGCTGAAACTCCAATACTTTGGCCAACTGATGTGAAGAAGTGACTCATTTGAAAAGACCCAGATGCTGAGAAAGATTGAAGGCAGGTGGGGAAGGGGACGACAGAGGATGAGATGGTTAGATGGCATCAGCAAATCAGTGGACAGGAGTTTGAGCAAGCTCTGGGAGTTGGTGATGAACAGGGAAGCCTGGCATGCTCCAGTCCCTGGGGTCAAAAAGAGTCAGACACTGAGCGACTGAACTGAACTGATCCTGCATCAGTGCTCACGAACCACTCCTCATGTCTTCAGGCAGCACTCAACCAAAAGCCTCCTTTGCAGTGCTGAATTAGCAGAAACCAGGTTCTCCCCAGGAGGCTGTAGGTGACAAAATACATCTGAAGGCCTCTGAGCTGAGGAAGGAGGGCTATGCTTTCCACCTCTTTGAGAAGGGAAGGGGAGGAAGGGAAAAGGTTCTCACATTGGCCTACACAGAGTCTCCTCTTACGTTTCCTCTGAAGAGCCAGGACTCTCACCCCCACCCCACATCCCCTCCACAAAAGGGAAAGCGGTGAGCAGAACTATAAGAGAATCAGTTGAACGCCCAGCTCCCTCTCCTCCATAAAGCCTTGGAGACTCTCCTCCCTTGGAGACTCACGCCACTTGTCTTCCATATCTCGGTGGTCCCAGTGGGGCAGGGTAGGGGGAGGATGAGGGTGGAAGAGAACGGATGGGTCTCTGTACACCCCTCCTGGGCACCTGGGAAACTTTGGAGATGTGCATGGCCTACTGATGGTGACTGTGGCTCAGCAGTTTCCATCAGAAGTACTAACCCCATGTGACACACAGAACAAATATGCAGAGAATTCACAACTTTATTGGAAATACAGAAAACGTGCCCTAAAATAGTGGGACAACGTCTTGGCTCTTGTATTTAACACACTTGACAGGCACTGGGGGAAGTGTGCTTGGTGGTGAGGTATCAGAACTTCAATCTGGCTCAAAGGCACTTTGGAAGAAGCTGTCACGGAGAGCATTCAAGAGGAAACGGGGCTACAGAAAGGCCACCGGTGGTAGGGGACCAGGCCAGGCCACGTGAGCACAGCTAGAGTGAATGAAGGGTGGAAGAATCCAGGGCAGAGGAGGCAGAAACGGAGGGGGAAGGCAGCATTGGCATCAGCTCCAGGGGCTTCGGCTCCAGGGGCATCAGCTCCAGGAGCTTCAGCTCCAGAAGGATCCAGACCCAATCTGGTTCCTGAATGAGGATGGTGTTGCAGGGTCCACCCCAGTTGCTGACCACATGGTGGGCCAGGAGCAGAGGTGGCGCATCCCTGGACCTCTGACATTTCCTCCACTTGGCCCTTCTATGCTTAAACCACACCTCCAATCAGAGAGAAAAAGGGGGCTGGGTTAGTACATGGACCAGTTAATGTCAGACAGGAAAAAACAGAGCAGGGTAATCTTGGTGACTTGAAGATGGGAAGCTACACCAGGAGAAGAAGCTATTTCCTTCTGGTTAAAATTTTTTAGGACATTTACTTAAAGGCCGTCCCATCAGCCCCCCTACCCCCCACCCCCAGCAAGTGAGCACTGATGATGTGCCTGGCTCTGGACTGGCTTCTCGCCTTGTCTCTCCTCCCACCTATTACTATTCGTGCCACTAACCCCACTCACTAGGCAGGTGCACCTTCGTGATGGGAGAAGTTGAGCACATGATAAAGTGGGTGCCTTTTAAAATCATACTGAGAGGAACGGGACCCATTTTGAATGACCCATCTTTGGTGCACAGTAAATAATCAATAGGCACGGGCTGGGTTTGTAAATAAAAGCTGTCCTCAGGGACTGCTGCGACGGTTATAGAGACGGGGCTGGTGTTGCCAGTGAGGTTTGGTCGTGGGGGCCCAGGGACTCTGTGGCTCATCTGCTGACACCAGTGGAGTGGAAGCCCTGGACACAGCCTTAGTACCAGACTGCAGATCAGAGAGGTTTAGACTGCTGCTGCTTAGTGGCTTCAGTCCGTCTGACTCTGGGCAACCCTATGGACTGCAGCCTGCCAGGCTCCTCTCTCCACGGTATTTTCCAGGCAAGAATACTCAAGCAGGTTGCCATTTCCTACTCCAGGAGATATTCCCAACAGGGATCAAACCCACATCTCTTGCATCTTCTGCATTGCTCTACCAAACACATAAAAACAGCAGGAAGATCGGGCACTTGGAACTTTAAGCTATCCTCCTCCCCATCAGTCTCAGCTAAACTAAACACACATTAGTTGCTCATATGCTGTGTTCTGAGGTGAATTATTCCCTTATGCAAATGACTGAATACTTGTAAATTCACTCCTTGCAGAAAGAGCTGATGCCTGGATTTAAATATTTTAAATAATTTAGTATACTTGGATCCCCTTGTGTGCTTAGTCACTCAGTTGTGTCCAACTCTGTGTCCCCATGGACTGTAGTCCACCAGGCTCCTCTGTCCATGGGGATTATCCAGGCAGGAATACTGGAGTGGGTTGCCATGCCCTCCTCCAGGGGTGGACCCCCTTATAACCCTGAAAGGGTGCACCCAAAATCTCACATGCACCAGGACCCAGGGCAGAAGAAATGATTTGCAAGGAGCCTTAAGCAGATTGATCTGGAGAATATCCTCAAAAGGCAGGAAACAACTACAGCTCACCCTGCGGACAACGATGCTGGCAGCAGCCATTTTAGGGTGCTTGTTCTACCGTGAGGACTCTGCTGCTGGCAAGCGCCATTTCAGAATCCTCCCTCCAGCTTATTAGTACCCAGCCCTGCCCACCAGTCTACTGGCACCAGTCCTGGCACACTCCAAGCCAAGCAGCTAGCCAACATGGGACACAGCCTCACTCAGCAACAAGTCATTTGCCATAGAAGCTTCTGAGTCCCCAGTCACCCAAGAACCACACTTGCCCACCAGAGGTCCCAGGACCCAGCCCCAAACACCGGTGGGCCAGCAGCCTATGCACTAGGCAATGCCTGGTAACCACCAGACCAGGGGTCCACCCATGGTACTCAGCCCACCACAATGGAAGGGCTCATGCAGCCCATATAGAAAGCACTCCTGGAGCATATAGCTCTGATGACCAGAGGAAGTGACAGAGTGTATTTAATGTGACCAAAGGGGGAAAATCTACAGCAAAGAATACTCTACCTGGAAAAGCTATCATTCAGAGTTGAAGAAGAGATAAAGACTTTTAGAGACAGGGAAAAGCTAAGTGTTCAACACAAAACATGCTTTACAAGAAATGTTAAAGGAACTTCTCTAAGCAAAAAAGAAAAGGCTATTAACACAAACAAGAAAAGAATAAAAAGCAAAGTTATAAGCTTTTGCACAGAAAAAGAAACCATAAAGAAAATGAAAAGTTCATAGGTTTACAACCTGGAAGAAAATATTTACAAAGGATGCAATCGACATGAGCTGAATTTTTAAAATATGCAAATAGCTCATACAAATCAATAACAACATCAACAACAAAAGCAACCCAATCAAAAAATGAAAAGATCTAAATAGACATTTCTCTAAAGAAGATGTGTGTGTTTGTGTGTGTGTGCATATGTGTGCTCAGTTGTGTCCGACTCTTTGTGAATGTGTGGGCTGTAGCCCATCAGGCTTCTCTGTCCATGGAATTTCCCAGCCAAAAATCCATGGGGTCACAAAGAGTTGGACACGACTGAGCATGTGCATGCACGTACACACACACACACACACACACGTCTTCTTTGGAGAAATCTCTGTTTTGGTCTTCTGCCCATGTTTTGATTGGGTTGGGTTTTTATTGTTGCTGTTGTTGTTAATTTGTATGAGGCATTTTGGAAATTAAGCCCAGACATTTCTTCAAAGAAGACATGTAGATGGCCAACAGGCCCATGAAAAGATTCTCAACACTGCTCATCTCACATCTGGACATATATCCAGAAAAGAGCAAAATTCTAATTAGAAAAGATACACATACACCAATGTTCATAGTGGCACTGTTTACAACAGCTAAAACATGGAAGCAACCTTAGGGTCCACCAACAGATGAATGGATAAAGATGTGGTGTGTATATACAATGCAATATTACTTAGCCATAAAAAGCATGGAATTCTGCCGTTTGTAACCATGTGGATGGACCAGGAGAGTATTACACTAAGTGAATTAATTCCGACAAAGACAAACTTTATATGATATCAGTTATATGTGGAATCAAAAAAACAGTACAAATGAACATTTTTACAAAGCAGAAACAGATACACAGATGTAGATAACAAATTTATGGTTACCGAGGAGGGGGAATAAATTGGGAGTATGAGGTTAAAAGATGCACACTACCATATATAAAATAGGTAAACAACAAGGATTTACTGTATAGCACATGGAAGTTTATTTAATATCTTTTAATAAACTATAATGGAAAGAATCTGAAAAAGAATACATATACAAACATATGTATATGTAAGCATAACCAAATACACTGCTATCTATATAAACCTCACGGTAACCACAAACCAAAAATCTATAATGGACACACATACAACAAAAGAGAAAGGAATCCAAACATAACACTAAAGAAAGCCATCAAATCACAAAGGAAGAGAGCAAAGAAGAAGAAAAGAACAAAAAGAAAAGAATTAACAAAATGGCAGTAAACATACACCTACCAGTAATTACTTTAAATATAAATGGAATATATGCTTCAATTGAAAGAAACAGTGGCTGACTGTACACAGAAACAAAGCCCGCATACATGCTGCCTACAGGAATCTCCCTTCGGATCTAAAGACTCAGAAAGTGAGAGGAGAGAAAAAGGTATCCAACGCAAACGTAAATCAAAAGAAAGCTGGGGTAGCAACACTTGTATCAGATAAACTAGTCTTTAAAAACAGAGGCCATAACAAGAGACAAAGAAAGACATTACATAATGAACATGGAATCAACTCAAGAAGATGTAACATCTGTAAATATATAGGCAGCCAACATAAGAGCACCTAAAATACACATAGTACGTACTAACAAACATAAAGGAGAAACTGACAGTAAGCATCATATTCAGAACTTTGACACCCCACTTACATCAACGGACAGATCATCCAGACAGAAAATCAATAAGGAAACACTGACCTCCAGTGACATATTAGACTTAATGGACTGATAGAGCATCCCATCCAAAAGCAGCAGAATACACATTCCCAAGGGCACATGGAATATTCTCCACAAAACAAGTCTCAATAAACTTAAGAAAATTGGAATCACATCAAGCATCTTTTCCAACTACAATGCTGTGAGACTAGAAATCAACTACAAGAAAAAAAAAACTTCAAAAAATCACATACACATGGAGGCTAAACCAAATACTACTGAACAAACAGTGAGTCATCGAAGAAATCAAAGATGAACTAAATAAATACCTGGAGACAGTGAAAATGAAAACACAATAATCCAAAATCTATGGGATGCAGTCAAAGCAGTTTTAAGAGGAAGGTTTGTAGTAATTCAAGCTTACCTCAGGAAAAAGAAAAATCTCACATAAGCAACCTAACTGCACACCTAAAGGAAGTAGAAAAAGGAGAACAAACAAAACCCCAAGTTAGTACAAGGGAAGAAATCATAAAGATCAGAGAAGAAATAAATGAAATAAATTCTAAAATACATAAAATAGCAATGCAAATAAGAGTTGATTCTTTGAAAAGGTAAATAAAATAGATAAAACCTTTAGCCAGACTCATTGAGAAAAAGAGGGTACAAATCAATAAAACCAGAAATGAAAAAGTTACAATCAAAACCACAGAAATACAAAGGATCATAAGAGATGACCATGAACAATTAGACATCAATAAAATGGATAACCTAGAAAAAATTAACAAATTCCTAGAAATGTACAATCTTCCAAGACTGAAGCAAGAAGAAATGGAAAATTTGAACAGACCAATGACTAGTAATAAAACTGAACTGGAAAATTTTAAAGGATATATTTTACAGGAGCAGGAATATAGTCAATATTTTATAATAACTTTAAATGGAGAATAATCTAAAAAACCTTTGAATCAGTATGTTGCACATCTGAAACTAATAGAATATTTGAAATCATCTACACCTCAATAAAAACAGACATCACTAATTACAAGAGAAATGCAAACCAAAACTACAATGAGATATCACCTCACACAGGTCAGAATGGCTATCAAGAAAAAGACTACAAATAACAAATGTTGGTGAGCATGCGGAGAAAAGAGAACACTTGCACACTGTTGGTGGGAATGTAAATTGGTACAGCCACTGAGGGAAACAGTATGGAGGTTTCTCAAAAAATTAAAAACAGAACTACTGTATGACCCAAAATTTTTAATCCTGGGCATATATCCAGGAAAAAAAAAACACTAACTCAAAAAGATACACACACCCCAATGTTGAAACCAGCATTATTCACAATACCAAGATATGGAAGAAACGTAAGTGTCCATCAACATAGAAACAGATAAAGAAGATATGGTATATACATACGATATAAATTTGACCACTGCTGCTGCTGCTGCTGCTAAGTCACTTCAGTCATGTCCAACTCTGTGCGACCCCATAGACGGCAGCCCACCAGGCTCCGCCATCCCTGAGATTCTCCAGGCAAGAACACTGGAGTGGGTTGCCATTTCCTTCTCCAGTGCATGAAAGTGAAAAGTGAAAGTGAAGTCGCTCAATCATCTCCGACTCTTTGCGACCCCATGGACTGCAGCCTACCAGGCTCCTCCGTCCATGGGATTTTTCCAGGCAAGAGTACTGGAGTGGGTTGCTATTGCCTTCCCCGACAGAGAGGAACATGGAACCATATATTACCATATGTAAAATAGATAGCCATTGGTAATTTGCTGTATGACTCAGGGAATTCAAACAGGGGCATTGTAACAACCTCGAGGGGTGGGATGGGGAGGGAGGTGGGAGGGAGATTCAAGAGGGAGGGGACATATGTACACCTATGGCTGATTCATGTTGATGTTGGGCAGAAACCAACAGAATCCTGTAAAGCAATTATCCTTCAATGAAAAATAAATAAATAAATACCTGAGTGGCCATCCAACCTGCAAGCAGCTGCAGCAGAAGCCTCAGAAGGAGTTTATGACTCCCTGTTCCCCAGGGTTTTCAGATGGAAAGTTTGAGTGCTGCTATGGCAACAGCTGAGCTATTTCAAATCCTGAAGATGATGCTGTGAAAGTGCTGCACTCAATGCACCAGCAAATTAGGAAAACTCAGCAGTGGCCACAGGACTGGAACAGGTCAGTTTTCATTCCAATCTCAAAGAAAGGCAATGCAAAAGAATGTTCCAACTACCACTCAATTGCACTCATCTCAAATGCTAGCAATGTATTTCTCAAAATTCCCCAAGTTAGTCTTCAACAGTATGTGAACTGAGAACCTCCAGATGTTCATGCTGGATTTAGAAAAGGCAGAGGAACGAGAGATCAAATTGCCGACATCCGTGGGATCATAGAAAAAGCAAGAGGATTCCAGACAAACATCTACTTCTGCTTTATTGGCTATGCCAAAGCCTTTGACTGTGTGGATCACATCAAACTCTGGAAAATTCTTCAAGAGATGGAAATATCAGGCCACCTTACCTGCCTCCTGAGAAATCTGTAGGCAGATCAAGAAGCAACAGTTAGAACCAGACATGGAACAGTGAACTGGTTCCAAATTGGGAAACGAGTAGATTGTCACCCTGTTTATTTAACTTATATGCAGAGTACATCATGCGAAATGCCAGGCTGGATGAATCACAAGCTGGAATCAAGATTGCCAGGAGAAATATCAATAACCTCAAATATGCAGATGACCACCCCTATGGCTGAAAGTGAAGAGGAACTAAAGAGCCTCTTGATGAAAGTGAAAGAGGAGAGTGAAAATGCTGGCTTAAAACTCCACACTCAAAAAAGGAAGACCATGCCATCACTTCATGGTAAATAGATGGGGAAACAATGGAAACAGTAACAGACTTATCTTTGGGGGCTCCAAAATCACTGCAGATGGTGACTTCAGCCGTGAAATTAAAAGACGCTTACTCCTTGGAAGGAAAGTTATGACCAACCTAGACAGCATATTAAAAAGCAGAGACATTACTTTGCTGCCAAAGGCCCATTTAGTCAAAGTTCTGGTTTTTCCAGTAGTCATATGTGTATGTGAGAGTTGGACTGTAAAGTGAGCTGAGCACTGAAGAATTGATGCTTTTGAACTGTGGTGTTGGAGAAGACTCTTGAGAATCCCTTGGAGAGCAAAGAGACCAAACCAGTCAATCTTAAAGGAAATCAGTCCTGAATATTCATTGGAAGGACTGATGCTGAAGCTGAAGCTCCAATACTTTGGCCACCCGATGGGAAGAATTGACTCATTGGAAAGACCCTGATGCTGGGAAAGATTGAAGGCAGGAGGAGAAGGGGACATCACCGACTTGATGGACATGAATTTGAGCAAGCCCCAGGAGTTCTTGATGGACAGGGAAGCCCGGTTACGGCAGTCCATGAATTGCAACGAGTCCGACTCGACTGAGCAATTAAACAGAACTGATGGCAACAGCAATATCAATCAATGGGAAGTAAAACTCCTCTGCTTCAGTTCATTCAAGGAGGGGAAATTGGAGACAGCTGAGGGAAGGAGGGTGTCGTCAGTTACAGAAACTTACCTGACCTCAGTAACAGGAAGAGTCTAGAGTTGCCTTGGTCAGTTTCCTCCCAGCAAGAGGTTAGTTCGCAGGGTTGTGCCACAAGGAATTACAATGATAAATGTCGCAGCTGGTATGTACTGTATTCTTATGTGCCAGTCACTGGGTTAAGGTCTCAGTATTTATCTAGACGTTTACTTCTCAAAGCACATGTTAGTACTTTCACATTAAACTGCAAAAAGAGAGAGAGAGAGAGAGAGAGAGAGAGAGACAGCATTTGCTTTGCCCAAGACAAACCCTGAACCGTCTGTGCTTTTCGTTGGTTATTCCTAAATTCTGAGATCAGGGACTCTGGCTATGCTTGATGGTTTATTTTTTTTCTTTTCTTATCTTTTTTTTGCCACACCCTGTGGCACTCAGGATCTTTGCTCTCCAACCAGGATTCGAACCCAGGCCCCCTGCAGTGGAAGTGCAGAGTCTTAACCATTGGACCACCAGGGAAGTCCTTTGATGGTTT
Source organism: Bos indicus x Bos taurus (assembly GCF_003369695.1). Lineage (NCBI taxonomy): Eukaryota > Metazoa > Chordata > Mammalia > Artiodactyla > Bovidae > Bos > Bos indicus x Bos taurus. The sequence goes on along the minus strand of NC_040105.1, from coordinate 141,328,013 downwards.
CTTTTAAAAATATCTTTTATCAAACACAGATGAGAGACAATAAACTATAATGGTTTTCAGCAGAGTCAGGAGTAATTTATGAAGCGTTTCTTTTTGTCAGTTTTCTTGCCTCCAAAATGGGGAAAACAATAATGCCTACTGAATATGATTTTTGTGAGGATAATATCAGGTAATTCATTGAAAATTTGAGAATAGTATATGGTACATGGTAATCTTTCTCTATAAGCTTTAGATATTATTTCTGTTGTTAATATTAGTAGTAGGAGGAGTATGACAAGGTCTTAATTGGTAAAATGAAAAGATTATGACTTCTGTCCAAACCCAGTTTTATTTTACTAATATTACTAGTCTATGAAATCTCCAAGGTTTGGAGCCCCTGCCCTTAACCATGGTGCTTGTATATGGAGTGGCTGGTTTCTCCTGTTAAGACAATGCCTCCGTCCCAACAAAGAAAGGGAAGTGCTTGGCTAAGTGCCATCTCTGAGCTCACTGCCTGGAGGCCAGCACGCAAACCCAGGACCCACACAGAGACTATGCCGCTGAGCCGACCTGGAGAGGGAGAGGCATGTGGGTGGGGAGGAGGAAGTGTGAGAGGCAGCTGGCTTCATAGGAAGAAGACAAACTTGGACTCAGATTCAAATCAGAGCTCTGCCACGGACTGGCTTGGTGATTTTGACCAAACTGTTTCAGCTTTCTGAGTCTCATCCATACAATGGGATCTTAATAGTAGTTAGTTCATAGAGCTGAAAAGAAAATGAAGAGATTCACGTGGAGCACTCAGAAGAAAACCTGGCAAGCTGTGGGTGTTCAATAAACATTTGCTACCATGAAGATGATGAAGACAGTAATACAGCAGACAGAACAAAGAAGTAGAGGGATAAAAAGAGCCCACTGCTTCCCAGAAGCGGGGAGAATTTTCTCAGTGCCACAAGGTCCGATGTGTCTTGAGCTCTCCCTCACTAGGGTCAATGCCAGGCAGACAAGAAAGAAGGAGGTTTTGCATGGCCCCTCACTGATGAGCACACGCACTCCAGAGCTATGAATACTGCTGATGCTGGAGACTGGCCTCAGTTCTGCTCACTTGCCTGAATCCCACAAAGCAAAAATTGGGGCTTCCCTGGTAGCTCAGTTGGTAAAAAATCCACCTGTAATGCAGGACATCCTGGTTCAATTCCTGGGTTGGGAAGATCCCCTAGAGAAGGGATAGGCTGCCCACGCTAGTATTCATGGGCTTCCCTGGTGGCTCAGATGGTAAAGAATCTGTCTGCAATGTGAGAGATCTGGGTTCGATCCCAGATCGATCTGGGTTGGGAAGATCCCCTGGAAGAAGGTATGGCAACCCACTCCAGTATTCTTGCCTGGAGAATCCGGTTAGACAGAGGAGCCTGGCAGGCTAGCAAAGAGTCAGAGTGCACAGCACAAAGACAGAACAGCGCAGACCAACGGAAAGAAAAATGTAAAAATGGTATTCAGGTGCCCTCTTCTGGACAATCTGGGCAAGGGCTTTCCCAAAGACACTCTGTGTCTATTCACTCAGTCCTGGGGCCTCAAGGGAGATTCATGGGCTTTCCCAGCTAAGGAACTCTAACATGGGGCCAGGAACCAGATTATGAGGAACCTGACACGGGGTCCCACTGGCGCCTCCATGGTGATGACCCTGGATTTCACCTTTCTTGGTGAATCTGGAAATGAATCAGAAAGCCCCAGTGTCTTAGCTCGGAACACAATTATTGGCCCATTATTGGCCCTTGGTGGATGCTGAGCACATGATTCATGGTGTGAAGTAATCTTTTAAAAAAATAGTTTATTTATTCGGCCACGTCAGGTCTTCCTTGCAGCACGTGGGATCTCCAATGCTTCAGGTGGGATATTTCATTATGGTTCACGGGCTCTGTAGATGTGGGTGCGGGTGGCTAAGTTGCTCCAAGCCATGTAGGATCTTAGTTCCATAAACAGAGATCAAACCTGCGTCCCTTCCACAAGCCTCAGTCCGCACTTCACTTCTCAGACTCCACACGTCCCCGCTGCAAACCGCCCCCCCATCTCCTTTTCACCCCCTTGTCACGTAGCAGTCTCCTATCAGCACATGAAAGGTGTGAAGCTTGTAGTAAAGGCAAGAATGCAGAGAGTCTGCGTGGAGCCAAGTCCCCAGCAGAGAGCGCGGGAGAGCCTCCCTGCGCCCGCGGGACACGAGCCTGCCCGGCACGTCAGGCAGGTAGTTAAGTCAAGGCCTCCGCCAGCCCCAGCCTTTCTAAGATACAGACTCTACTGACTTCCTCTGCACCACAGCGTGTTCGCCTATGCCTGTGTGCTCAGTCGCTAAGTCGTGTCCGACTCTTTGGGAGTCCATAGACTACCCCGCCAGGCTTTTGTGACCACGAAATCTTCCAGGCAAGAGTACTGGAGTGGGTTGCCATTTCCTACTCTAGGGGATCTTCCCGACCCAGGGATCGAACCCGTGTCTCTTCGATCTCCAGCACTGGCAGGCAGATTCTCTGCTGCTGAGGTAACTGGGCAGCCCTAAATGGTCCTATGGATAGCTGAGAAATAAAGGTTATTATTAATATTATTATCATCATTTTCTGATGTAATAGGTAACAGGTGATCTTAAGAAAGAAACCAAGAGTCTATGGACTGAGAACGGGACCGGGGATTGTGTTTGGCCAGTTTGCTTTTGTTTCTTTTTTGGCTCCAGACCCTGGGCCATGTGCACATGCAGCTCTGTGTCAAAGGATGCCAGCTCCTTCTCTAGATTGGAGACAGTAAGAGGCAGATGTATGGTCTACAGGACTTTATGCCTTCATGGGTTTTAGTTTGTCGTTGTGGGTTCAAGGGAAGCCTTGCAGCTTCCACTTGGTCTTTGCTCTCCCCCAGTTCATATACACCTGTCTGCCCAGCTGTTGGCCTTGAATATCTTCAGTGACTTCAGGCCACCATGAAATGTTAAGGCAATAGCCTTTCACAGACTTCATCTCAGCTCCCACCAGTGCATGAGATCTAGTGTCTATAATATATCCCTCATGGCCTTTCACTCTGCTTCTCTCATCAAACCCTACAACTGGGTTTTGTTGTGTTGTTTAGTTGGTCAGTTGTGTCTGACTCCTTGCAATCCCATGGACTGTAGCCCGCCTGGCTCCTCTGTCCATGGAATTCTCCAGGCAATAATACTGGAGTAGACGGCCAATTCCTTCTCCAGGGGATCTTCCTGTTCCAGGAATCAAACCTGAGTCTTCTGCCTGGCAGGTGGATTCGTTACCACTGAGCCACCAGGGAAGCCAATTGTGTGTTTCTATGTGTGTTTGTGTGGGGTGTGTGTGTGTGTGTGGGTGTGTGTGTGTATTTCAGATTGTTTTAAGCCAATCGTCTGCTGAAGGCCACTTACTGGGGTTGTTCCCATGCCTTGGCTGTTGTAAATAGCGCTGCTATGAACATTATGGTGCCTGTGTCTTTTCAAATTAGAGTTTTCATTTTTTTTTCTGGATCCAGGAATGGAATTGCTGGATCAAATGGAAATTCTATTTTTAGTTTTTTGAAGAACCTGCATACCATTTCCATAGTGCCTGCACCAATGTACACTCCCAGCACCAGCTGATGCTGCTTGAGTGGTCACCACGGGCCTATCTTTATTACTTTATTTAAACCTCGAAACAGTATAAGGCAGGTACCATCATGAGATCCATTCTATAGACGTGACAGTTGAAGCACAGAGAGAGGTCAGCCAACTTGCCCAGGGTCACAGAGCGAGGAAATGGTGGGGCTCTGCAATCCGCCTCCATAATCTGTGGCTTCTTTCTCTGGTGTGGGCTGATCTGCCTCTGGAGACACTGAGAACCCACAGCACATTGGCTGGGTCGGGTATTGTGACATTCCCCCACTGCCCAGCACAGGGCCTGTATACCACAGCCAACATAGGCTTACTGACGCTCACAGGTACAAAAATGTGCAGGACAGATGTCATTTTCACAGGAAACCATTCTGTCCTCATTGGGAATCGTCAGAGGATAAGTATCTACCTTCTCACAGACCCTCATGAATAAATGAATAAAGAGAAAGTGACTGAAGTGGTGGATATAAAGCAATGTGATGTGCTCATCTGTAAAGTTTTATTGGAAATCTTCAATGCCAAAGTGTTACTGCCCACAATGTAAGGAACATCCTAAATACAGGCTTCCAAAGAGCACGTTAGTGATGGGCACACAAATGTCACCACCTCTTTTCCACACCTGCACTAAAGTGTCATTAAGAATGAGATCCTTGAGGGACTTCCTTGGCAGTCCAGGAGTTGACTCTGTGCTTCCACTGCAGGGAACAGCGGTTCAATCCCTGGTGGGGAAAACTAAGATCCCACATGCCATGGGGCATAGAAAAAGAGAGAGAAAAAGAGGTTTAAAGAATTTATCAACACAATTAATTAATGATAAAAATGATTAATGTCTCCAGGATAAAGGTGCCTAAGAGGCTGTCTGATCAAATCCCTGTTCATCTCAAAGGCAGGTTGCCTAATACAGCAGCCCCAGCTCTGTCTACCTGCTCCTCCTTCTCTGTTCCAACCCAGTGGTAGAAGAGGGGCCACAGGTGAAAGTGCAGTGAGTGGATCAGGGCAGCACAGAGCTTGTCGGTGAGTGACACTGAGCAGTAACACTCTGGTTTCATTTCTTTTAAAAGGGGGATGATGATTGTGATGAGGGAGCAGGTAGAAACAGGATAAATCAAGTACAACGTCAAGCACGGGACTCATGGTTAGAAGCTATTCTTGATATTCAGGATATTCCCATGCCCCAGGACACCTGTAAATGCCTCTTGAACAAGCATAAAACCCTCAGCCTGGCCTGGCTTTCATTTGCACTTCTCACTGCAGAAACAGAATTCTGGAAGTTAGAGGAGGGACAGAGAGGGAGGGGAGTGGAAGGGTGGGTTGGGGAGGGGTGAGGGTGGAGGGGAAGGAAAGAACTGAGGTGCAGGAGAGAGGGGCAGCAATGGGGAAGATGGAAACAAACACTTCCTGATCTAGAACACGGGCGCAAGTGTTGTAGGGTGCCTGCAGCCAGCGGTGGGGAGCTGAGTCCAGCCCTGTATGCAGAGCTCCACAGTTACCTGCCAAGTTGAAGGAAGGGCCCCGAAGGAAGGGCCCCTTGCACTGTAAGCTTTCTGAGAGGACTAAGCACTGGCCAGGGTCTACTCGTGCACTCTGATGTGGGTTAGCACAAATCGGTAGTACTTGTTGCTTCATAAGGGGCGGGTTGGGTTTCTTGCAGCCAGCTTCTGAGCACACTGTGTGCCCTGAAATAGAGGCCCCAGGAGCCAGAGCAAGCAGCCCCTAGCTAATCATTTCATCTGAATCACTAGCCCCATTCCTGGACTTTGCGGGTGAATTAAACAGAACCAGAGCCCCATCCATTAGTTACAGAGTTGGAGCAGTGGAGGGGCAGGGAGGAGATGTGCTCAGAGCCCACAGGACAAGGGGGACCACTGGGCTGTGGCTTTCTCCAGCCCCATCTTTGCATCTCTCGCTCCAGGGGAACTATGGGCTAGGAGCCTGCATCCCTGGAGAGATGTTCTCCTAACTTTTCTCCAGGGCTCTGGCTCCAGGGGCCAGTGAGGTCTCATTTCCTTGCCCCTCCCCACCCCAAGTTGGCACGCCTCCACTTTATGGGTATGCCCTGGCCTCAAGGGCCCCCAGAGGGTCCCACCTACCTCAGTCAAGGGGCAGGGCTGGAGGGAGTGGGGGACCAGGGAGGGAAGGGGTTGAGGGAGGAAGGGAGCCTAAGCAGAAGCAGGTACACATTGGACCAGCAACACATGCTACAACTGGGACCAGGCACCCAGAAGATAACTGACCCGGCGGTTAGCCCCAAGACTAACTGTCCTGGACTAGGACATCTGCACAGATCCGGGCATAGAGGCTGATTCATTCACAGCGCTCAAGACTGGAGCCTCCACTGGGAGCAGGTGAGGTGGGGGGGCACAGCCTGGATGATGCTATTGCAGCCTAGAAAACCGGGAAGAACCACATGGTTAGAGGCCAGGCCGGGTCAGGTGCTTTGGCGAAGCCCAGAAAACGCCCTTTCCCTGGGAGAGGCCAGTGGACCAGACTCAGCTGCCGCACAGTCACAGCCCTCGGTCTCCCTATAGCCTCTCTCTCAGCCGTGCACCTTTTCCAGATATGAAGCCTCCCTTGGTATCAGCAATGGTAGTGGGAGGAGAAGAGGGCTAAGTGCGGTCTGAACTGGCACTGGGGGAGGTCGAGGAGGCGGCCAGGAGCCCAGGAGGAAGCAGTAGCAGCAGCAGCTGGAGCTGAACGCCTGGGGCCCAGAGTTGAGGCGGGGGTGCAGGTGGGGAACGAGGGAACCTGCAGAGGCGCCTCCACTGCATCACAGTCACCCTTTGAGCCAATGGATGGAGAGCCTTTTCCACCACACCAGATACCTCTCCTGGTTCCCGAGTACACAGCTAACCTGGAGCTGCCTAGTTCTCCAGGGGGCTTGGTTGCTCCTGGGTACCTCTGGTTCTCTTCTGCAGTCCCTCTTCAGAGCCAAAAGCTACTTGGATGGCTCAAGGACAACAGGGACACCTCCCTCAGGACTCTGTGGCGGAGGCGGTACCTAGTGGACATCCTGCAGTATTTAAATCCATCAAGTAGGGAAACTTTGGCCACTGACCTGGTTGTTAATAATGTTTTGTTGGAACCACACATGAGGTACAGTGGAGCAACTGCAGGGTCACAATTACCTATGTTTAGATTTTAATAATAGTTTCATCATGTGCTATTTTTGCACAAATTTTGATATTTGTTAAATACTGCATTAAAATATATTTTGATTACTGATTTTATTTGATACCACAATAACATTTTGCACAGGAGGGAAAACCACCTTCTAAAGCAAGCCTGGACCTGACTATTACAGAAATGTGTACTTGGGTAGGGGGCATGAAGGGGATGGAAATTTAACAATCAAGCACGAAATAACATCCATATATTTAATTTCATCCACATTTCCAAATACTGAACATTTTGATTTCATTCTCTAAGGAAGGAGCTTGCAAGGCACATGGATGAGCCTGCAGTCAGGGTGCCTGTGAATAAACCTGGAAAAAATTTGGCAGATCAGCCACCCTAAAACCTGCTTCCGGGCTTGGACACTTTTGTTCTGGACATTCTCACATTGATTTGTGCTTATGGCCGTTTCTATGATTGGAAAATAAAATTGGAACTTTCAGTTCAGTTCAGTCACTCAGTCGTGTCCGACACTTTGCGACCCCATGAACTGCAGCACACCAGGCCTCCCTGTCCATTACCAACTCCTGGAGTCCCCCCAAACCCATGTTCATTAAGTCGGTGATGCCATCCAACCATCTCATCCTCTGTTGTCCCCTACTCCTCCTGCCCTCAATCTTTTCCAGCATCAGGGTCTTTTCCAATGAGTCAGCCCTTTGAATCAGGTGGCCAAAGTATTGGAGTTTCCGCTTCACCAGCTGTCCTTCCAATGAACACCCAGGACTGATCTCCTTTAGGATTGAATGGTTGGATCTCCTTGCAGTCCAAGGGACTCTCAAGAGTCTCTCAAACACCACAGTTCAAAAGCATCAATTCTTCTGCACTCAGCTTTCTTTATAGTCCAACTCTCACATCCATACATGACCACTGGAAAAACCATAGCCTTGACTAGATGGACCTTTATTGACAAAGTAATCTCTCTGCTTTTTAATATGCTGTCTAGGTTGGTCATAACTTTCCTTCCAAGGAGTAAGTGTCTTTTAATTTCATGGCTGCAATCACCATCTGCAGACTCTGAAAGTGACAGTTGCTCAGTCCTGTCTGACTGTTTGACACCCCATGGACTATATAGTCCACAGAATTCTCCAGGCCAGAACACTGGACTGGGTAGTTGTTCCCTTCTCTGGGGGATCTTCCCAACCCAGGGATCAAACCCAGGTCTCCTTCATTGGAGGCAGATTCTTTACCAGCTGAGCCACCAGGGAAGCCCTTAGGGGCTCTAAAGGGTAGTAAATGGGATCAGTAAATTCAAGCTCACGGAAATAGCCCATTACCAGTGAGAACATAGTTCCCAAAGGAAAAAAATAGAGCCACTTTTCCTACACCTGTGGTACCTACCTATCTGCCATCTATCTATCTGAATATATATGGATACAGTCTCTTCCTATAAAGTTCAGGTCCTCCGAACACAAATATCCTTTAGGGAGGAAGTCAGCCCTCCTAAACGCAATCCTTCCATCTTATGAGTAGTTCATATTGGGACTCAATGTGACCTGAAAGTACTTAATGCACTGAGGATCTGGGTTATAAGAGGGTTCAATTGTACTATTCGAAATATTCAAAACCAAACATAATCTCTGAGGTAAAATGAGTGATTTTGTGAATATTTCAGTGCTGGCACAAGGGAGTAATTGGTTCAGAGAACACACTATAAGAGTAACTAGCATCTGTTTAGTTGCACCGAGATGGATGGGGTGGAAAGCTTAAAGTCCATGTTCTCCCGCTGTTGTTTTTCAGAGTTTGGTAATGCAAGGTAGGGAGTGGCACGCTAAATTTGTCAATGAAAACAAAACCGAAAATGAACAATTACAGACAAATTTCCAGTGACCCAAAAAGGGTAAAAAATATAATTTTAATATGTAGTCTACTTATGCCTTGAAGATATCACACAGATTCAATGTTATGAAACTATCAAATGCATAAATGAATATTCTCTTGAGGAATTTCTAATCTCAGGATGTTTTTAAACCACTTTTTGTGGTACAATTAGGAACAAGTGGGTTTTGTGGAATTTGTTTGGTGTTGGTGGGGTCAATTCAGGGTAGATTTGGACCTGTGTTAATCTGAAGTACTTTTTCATTTCCTCAAGTAGTGATGAGTTATTTCTAGGTCATGGGATCAAGAGGTGAATACTTGAGACCATAGAAAACCTCAAGTTGTATCAAAGAAGCACTGGTAGGAGGAAAAATCAGGAAAGTTTTATTATTAGCTTTGCTGCAGAGCCCTGTGTGAGGGTTGTGATGGACCTGGGCTGCAGACCTGACAGGGGTTGGAGTGACGGGTCTGGAAACCTGGGCTGGGAGCCTAAGGCCAGGGGCTGGGCTCACAGCCAGTCTGGCCAGGGCTTGGGAGGCTCAGGCCTCTGCCCTGTCACACAGGCAAAGAAAACTCACAGGGAAAGAAAACCTGACGTTTTGGTGACTTGCTTCTCCTGGCTTTACATAGTGATCTCTTAGAGGAGTTCTCAAGGGCGAAAGAGCAAGAAGAAACAAGGGTAAAGAGAAAATGTTCTCATCTGTGTCCAGACTACAGCATGAATACCCAAGAATATCCTTTTCTCTTGCTTTTTTTTCATTCAGGTATATTTGACATCCACTAGTTTCAGGTGTGTAACATAATATTTGTTGTTCGCATACATTACAAAATGATTACCACAAGTGTAGTTAAGGTCCATCACCATACAGTTACAGATGATTATTTCTAGTGATGAGAAGAAACTCATTTTTGTTAGTGCTATTTTTTTTTTTGTCCACGACTCGTACCTTTCAGGATCAGTTCCCTGACCAGGGATTGAACTTTGGTCATGGAAGTGAAAGCTCAGAATCCCCACCGCTAGATCCCAAGGGAACTCCCAAGAAGAAACTCGTAATATGTTTTTCCCTTTCTCTTTTGCAAATATAACAGACTTGCTTTCTGTAACCACTGTTGGGAATAGAGACCTAATGCTGGCCCACATACCCCACTGTGGGCTCTGGTTGTTTAGTGAGGTACATTTTGGTTGGTACCACTGGTCCATTTGAATCCTCTCAAAATGAGCTCCATTGCGCTTTCTTATTGGCTCAGATGATAAAGAATCTGCCTGCAATGCAGGAGTCCTGGGTTCTATCCCTGGGTTGGGAAGATCCCCTGGAGGAGGAAATGGCACCCCACTCCAGTATTCTTGCCTTAAAAATTTCATGTATGAAGGACCCTGGTGGGCTACGGTCCACGGCATTGCAAAGATTTGGACATGACTGAGTGGCTAACACTTTCATTTTAAAATGAGCTCTATTACACTGGTCTTCTTGATGTACTCACGTACAGGAAGGATCCTAAATCCTAAAATTACAGAGCAAAAATGTGGAGTCAGGCAAGGGGAGGGGGCCTACACTGTCACAATTTGTAGTCTGGGAACTTCCAAAATGATTAAATGCCATGTAAATACCATTAACTAAGATGATGAGTGGATGGTGTGGTTTCATTGACATGGTTTTGTTAATAGTTGCCAGACATCCTGGGAAAAGACTTTGTGTGACCCCACCTCCACAGTTAAAAAAAAATTTTTTATTGAGGTACAACTGACATACATTATTTTCTTGGGCTCCAAAATTACTGCAGATGGTGACTGCAGCCATGAAATGAAACAACACTTGCTCCTTGGAAGATAAACTATGACCAACCTAGACAGCATAATAAAAAGCAGAGACATTACTTTGCCAATCAAGGTCTGTCTAGTCAAGGCTGTGGTTTTTCCAGTAGTCATGTATGGATGTGAGAGTTGGACTATAAAGAAAGCTGAGCACTGAAGAACTGATGCTTTTGAATTGTGGTGTTGGAGAAGACTTTTGAGAGTTCCTTGGACCAGTCCATCCTAAAGGAAATCAGTCCTGGGTGTTCACTGGAAGGACTGATGTTGAAGCTGAAGCTCCAATACTTTGGCCACCTGATGTGAAGAACTGACTCATTTGAAAAGACCCTGATGCTAGGAGGGATTGGGGGCAGGAGGAGAAGGGGACGACAGAGGATGAGATGGTTGGATGGCATCACCGACTCGATGGACATGAGTTTGAGCAAGGTTCGGGAGTTGGTGATAGACAGGGAAGCCTGGCATGCTGCAGTCTATGGGGTTGCAAAAGTTGGACATGCCTGAGCGACTGTAATGAATGGAACTGACATACATTATAATAGTTTCAGGTGTATAACACAGTGATTCAGTTATCTTATACACAGTGAAATGGCCACAATAAGTCTAGTTAACATTGTCACCACACAAAAATTTTTCTTATAATGAGAACTTTTAATAGCTACTCGCTTAACAACTTTCAAATAGAAAATACAAATTATTATTAACTATAGTTACCACACTGTACATTACACATCCCCCTATGACCTGAGTTTGTTCCTTTGAACCCCTTCACTATTTCTCCCAACTCTGGCAACCACCAATCTGTTCTTTTGTGTGAGGTTTTTTCTTTTTTTGGTGGATGGTTTTCAGAGTCCTCCATGTAATAGTGAGATCATACAGTATCTATCTTTATCACTTATTTCACTTAGCATAATGCTCTCAAGGTTCATCCGTGTTGTAGCAAATGCAAAGTTTTCTTTTTGTGGGTGAATAATATTCCATTGTATATACAGGTATGTCTCATTTATTGTGCTTGACTTTAAAGCACTTTGCAGATATTGTGTTTACACATTGAGCTTTGTGGCCACCTTGCATCTAGCAAGTCCAGTGGTGCCATTCATCCAAAAGCATTTGCTCACTTCTTGCCTCTGTGACCATTTAGTCCTTTCGGCAATATTTCAAGCTTTTTCATCATTGTTATATTTGTTATGGTGATCTGTGATATATGGTCTGTTACTACTGCAAAAATACTACAACTTGCTGAAGGCTCAGATGATGGTTAACATTTTTTAGCAGTATTTTTCAAGTAGGGTATTTATGCTGTTTTCTAAGACTTAATGGTATTGCACACTGAATAGACTGCAAATACAGTGTAAAAATGACATTTATATGTATTGGGAAAACAAGAAATTTGTGTGGATGACATTGTAGTGCTATTTGCCTCATTACTGTGGTCTGGAGCCAAACCCATGGTATCTCCGAGCCATGCCTGTATACACGTGTTCTTTGTCCATGCATCCGTGGATAGACAGTGAGGTTGTTTGCTTATCTGGCTGTTGCACGTGATGCTGCAGTGAACACGGGGGTGCCACACTGTGGCTGACCTTGTTCTAAAATGCCTAGTTCCACTCTCCTGCCTTAGATCTCTTGATGGTGTTGGACTCTCCTAGGTGAGGCGAAGGGCTGGTAGGACCATGGTGTTTCACCACTCAGGCAACATCACCACCATCTAGAATTCTGAACCTGAGGGTAGAACCGAATCAGCTGACAGTGTCCTGAGCCCACAAAATCCGGTGGGTGGGGACAGGTTGGCATATGCAGAAATGACGGTGGTCTGCCTCTTTCCCTCCAATTACTGGCTGGGCAGAAACTGAGTTAGAATGGACTTGAACCTAGTTAGGTGAACTTGCCTTAGCATTCAAGACTAAAATATTAAGGCAGTATCCAGAGCTTCAGCAACTCTCATGTCCCAGTAAGACAAGTCACAAGCCCCCTGAGCCCCCTTGCCAGACCACCTTTCTAACTCTCAAGAGGTTAGACGGATAAAAGACCCCCTCAGTCATCGTTCTGTCTAGAAAGCCAGCATGTTCCTTCCTAGTAACTATTTAGTTCAGACTGAAGATGGCCTTTAAATTGGTGCTGTCTCCCTCATTATGACTTTGAAAGGGGTTGAGTTTTTATCATGCCCAGCCACCCCACCCAAAGACCAGGGTGACACTGTCCCTAGTGAGGAGGGGCAGAGCAGCTGGACTGCTGGTAGAGCACCAACATTTCTTTATCCTGTTACCAGGCAAAGCACTGACAGCAGGGACACGGTACTGTTTGCGAGCGGGCTTACATGTAGGACGTGGAAAATAATCCAAGAATACTAAAAGTGAGAGGACAGGAGCAAAGCAGTAAGCCTAGACCAGAGCTTGGCACATACAGTCTACCATCCCTAAGGGTGGGCTGGAGGGAGGGATGCAGCCTTAACCTTCCTACAGTATTTTGGCAATGAAATAGTTCCTTCCATTTCGTCAGTGGCATACAGATTTGCATGTTGTGTTTTTCTCTCAAGACCTTAACTGCCCAAGGCTTACGAGTGGGAGGGCCAAGTGTTGGCGATATCAGAGGGCTGTAATTCTCAGACAAATGTCCCCTGTGGCCTTGGGTCACCCTCTCGTCATAATCCTGTATGGACCCCAAAGGGCCACATTGTTTTTGGGCGCAGCTGGAGTTGGGTGCCTCTGCTGCCACTGCAGCCCCAAACACCCAGGCCCCCCATGCCACCCTCGCCTCCTCCACCTGTGCCCTCCTTTGTGTGAGCTTGGTTTGGCCTGGCAAGGGCCCCTGTCTACAGCATTCATTTTGTGGCCCCTGTCTTGTAAGACCTGTTTCCTATGACAGTTTTTCTAAAAGTGTTTTTCTGCCAGATTCAAATTTTTCATAGCACCTCAAGAACACTTCACCAAATGCCTGATGGATGAACTGAATAAATGAAAACAGAACACTGTGTTTTTACAGGGTGTTTTAGGGGTATTTTCAGGAAAGATGTGAATTCTCTTGTATACTAGTTTTATATGCTAAATGGGGTTAGTACTGTATGGATAAGAATTGCTGAGGGCGGCGAGAGGAGCCAAGATGGCGGAGGAGTAGGACGGGGAGAACACTTTCTCCCCCACAAATTCATCACAAGAGCATTTAAACGTTGAGTAAATTCCACAAAACAACTTCTGAATGCCGGCAGAGGACATCAGGCACCCAGAAAAGCAATCCAACTCTTCGAAAGGAGGTAGGAAAAAATATTAAAAACAAAAAAAAAGAGACAAAAGAGGGAGGGACGGAGTTCCGTCCCGGGAAGGGAATCTTAAAAAGAGAGAAGTTTCCAAACATCAGGAAACCTTCTCACTGCCGAATCTGTGCCAAGCTTTGGAAGCACAGAGGGCAACATAACAGGGAGAAAAAATAAATAAACAATTTAAAACTCGCAGATTGTGAACCCTACGGTAACTCCCCCAGCAGAGAAGCAGCGCAGACGCCTGCATCCGCCATTAGCAAACCGGGACTGGGCAGGGAGGCGCGGCGTGGGCTGCATCGCTGAGAGTAAGAATCTGGCCTTAATACCCTGAGCGCTATCTGAGCGAAATAATTTGGGCTAGCAAACCAGACTGTGGGATACCTACCACGCGAAAAGCCAGCCCTAACCTAAGACCGCCAGGCCCGCGCACGGAACAAAGGACTGAACAGAGATAGCCGGCTGCAGACCTTCCCCCTCCGGTGACAGGCAGCCAGAGCCGGAAGGGGGCAATCGCAGCCCCAGAGAGACATTATCTATAAAACTGTAAGCAGGCTTCTTTGCTAACTAAAACTTCTTGGGGGTCTGGACGGTCAACATCTGCCTGAGAAGGTGCGCCGCTTTTACATCCAGATAACCGAGTGGCGGGGAGGCGATAAGTCGCAGCATTGGCGCTCGCCTGGGAAGAGCAAATTGGCGCTCGGACCTGGGAAGAGCACAAAACGCAGGCCCAACTGAGTCTGCGCCTCTGAGGACTACCCGAGTGCCTGAACCTGAGCGGCTTGGACCTGGGAGGTGCATGCAGCCCAGGGCCAGCCTCGGATTGTTCCCGGCGGAACAACCTAGAGTCCGAGCAGTGTGGACAGGGAGGCTACACGCGCCGTGAGCGGGGGCAGACCCAGGGTGGCTGAGGCACTGCGAGCCCACGCCAGTGTTATTTGTTTGCAGCATCCCTCCCTCCCTCCCCACAGCGCAACTGAACAAGTAAGCCTAAAAAAAAAAAAAAAAAAAAAAAGTGTCCTCCACCGTGCCCTTTGAGTCAGGGCGGAAACCAGATACTGAAGAGACTAGCAAACAGAAGAAGATATAACAGAGGGAAACGCCTTGGAAGCTACAGGCAATAGATCAAAACCCTGTGGTTACTACGGACTACATAGGAAGGGGCCTATAGATCTTGAGAAATATAAATCTGACCAAGGAACTAGCCAAAAATGAACTGAACCCACAACACCCACAAAAAAAACCAAAAAAGTCCTAGATATATTTTTATTATTTTTACGATCATTCTTTCTTTTTTTTTTAATTAAAAAAAAAAATTTTAAGTCTTCTATTGTTCCTTTAATTTTCACTTTTATAACCTATTACTTTGCAAAAAAAAAAAAAAGACCCTATTTTTTCTTCTTCAGCAAACTTCATATATATATATTTTATAATTTTTTGACCTTGTTTTTTTTTGTTTGTTTGTTTTTGTTTTTTTCTTCTTTTCTTTAACATTGTATTTTTGAAATTCCAAACTCTACTCTAGATTTTTAATTTTTGCTTTTTGGTATATGTTATCAATTTTGTACCTATAGTTTTTTTTTTATATAATTTCTGTGACTTTTTTTTTTTCTTCTTCTCTGTTTCTTTCTCTTCTTCTTTTATATAACATTGTATATCTGAAATTCCAAACTTTACTCTAGATTTTTAATTTATGCTTTTTGGTATTTGATATCAATTTTGTACCTGTATTTTCTTTATACTTTTTGTGACATTGTTCGTATTTGTTTGTTTTCTCTCTTTATTTTTCTTCTTTTTTTTTTTTTTTAACATTGTATTTTTGAAATTCCAAACTCTACTCTAGATTTTTAATTTTTGCTTTCTGGTATTAGTTATCAATTTTGTACCTGTACTTTCTTTATAATTTTCACGACCTTGTTTGTTTTTGTTTGTTCGTTTTTTCTCTCTTTCTTTTCCTTCTTCTTTTCTTTAACATCGTATTTTTGAAATTCCAAACTCTACTCTAGATTTTTAATTTTTGCTTTTATGTATTTGTTACCAATTTTGTACCTTTAAGGACCCAATCTTCAGGACCCATTTTTCACTAGGGAGTGAGATTACTGGCTTGACTGCTCTCTCTCCCTTTGGACCCTCCTTTTCCTCCACCAGGTCGCCTGTGTCTCCTCCCTAACCCCTCTCTACTCTACCCAACTCTGTGAATTTCTGTGTGTTCCAGACGGTGGAGAACACTTAGGGAACTGATTACTGGCTGGATCTGTCTCCCTCCTTTTCATTCCCCCCTTTTATCCTTCTGGCCACCTCTGTTACCTTCCTCCTTCTTCTCTTCTCTGTATAACCCCGTGAACATCTCTGAGTGGTCCAGTTGTGGAGTGCACATAAGGAAGTGAATACTGGCTAGCCCACTCTCTCCACTATTGATTCACCTCATCTCATTTGGGTCACCTCTAACTCCCTTCTCCCTCTTCTCTTCTCCATGTAACCCTGTGAACCTCTCTGAGTGACCCTCACTGTAGAGAAACTTATCATCTTTAATGTAGATGTTTTATCAATGGTGCTGTATAGAAGGAGAAGTTTTGAAACTACTGTAAAAATAAGACCGATAATCAGAAGCAGGAGACTTAAGTCCAAACCCTGACTCCAGGGAACTCCTGACTCCAAGGAACATTCATTGACAGGAGCTCATCAAATGCCTCCATACCGACACTGAAACCAAGCACCACACAAGGGCCAATAAGTTCCAGGGCAAGACATACCAAGCCAATTCTCCAGCAACAAAGGAACACAGCCCTGAGCTTCAAGATACAGGCTGCCCAAAGTCACCCCAAAACTATAGACATCTCATAACTCATTACTGGACATTTCATTGCACTCCAGAGAGAAGAAATACAGCTCCACCCACCAGAACACCGACACAAGCTTCCCTAACCAGGAAACCTTGACAAGCCACCTGTACAAACCCACACACAGTGAGGAAACGCCATAATAAAGAGAACTCCACAAACTGCCAGAATACAGAAAGGACACCCCAAACTCAGCAATTTAAACAAGATGAAGAGACAGAGGAATACTCAGCAGATAAAGGAACAGGATAAATGCCCACCAAACCAAACAAAAGAGGAAGAGATAGGGAATCTACCTGATAAAGAATTCCGAATAATGATAGTGAAATTGATCCAAAATC
This sequence comes from Bos indicus x Bos taurus, assembly GCF_003369695.1. Classification (NCBI taxonomy): domain Eukaryota; kingdom Metazoa; phylum Chordata; class Mammalia; order Artiodactyla; family Bovidae; genus Bos; species Bos indicus x Bos taurus. The sequence goes on along the minus strand of NC_040105.1, from coordinate 141,311,179 downwards.
TTGAAACTAAAATGGAATCACAGATAAATAGCCTGGAGACAAGGATTGAGAAGATGCAAGAAAGGTTTAACAAGGACCTAGAAGAAATAAAAAAGAGTCAATATATAATGAATAATGCAATAAGTGAAATTAAAAACACTCTGGAGGCAACAAATAGTAGAATAACAGAGGCAGAAGACAGGATTAGTGAATTAGAAGATAGAATGGTAGAAATAAATGAATCAGAGAGGATAAAAGAAAAACGAATGAAAAGAAATGAGGACAATCTCAGAGACCTCCAGGACAATATTAAACGCTACAACATTCGAATCATAGGGGTTCCAGAAGAAGAAGACAAAAAGAAAGACCATGAGAAAATACTTGAGGAGATAATAGTGGAAAACTTCCCTAAAATGGGGAAGGAAATAATCACCCAAGTCCAAGAAACCCAGAGAGTACCAAACAGGATAAACCCAAGGAGAAACACCCCAAGACACATATTAATCAAATTAACAAAGATCAAACACAAAGAACAAATATTAAAAGCAGCAAGGGAAAAACAACAAATAACACACAAGGGAATTCCCATAAGGATAACAGCTGATCTTTCAATAGAAACTCTTCAAGCCAGGAGGGAATGGCAAGACATACTTAAAATGATGAAAGAAAATAACCTACAGCCCAGATTATTGTACCCAGCAAGGATCTCATTCAAGTATGAAGGAGAAATCAAAAGCTTTTCAGACAAGCAAAAGCTGAGAGAATTCTGCACCACCAAACCAGCTCTCCAACAAATACTAAAGGATATTCTCTAGACAGGAAACACAAAAACGGTGTATAAACTCGAACCCAAAACAATAAAGTAAATGGCAACGGGAACATACTTAACAGTAATTACCTTAAACGTAAATGGGTTGAATGCCCCAACCAAAAGACAAAGACTGGCTGAATGGATACAAAAACAAGACCCCTACATATGTTGTCTACAAGAGACCCACCTCAAAACAGGGGACACATACAGACTGAAGGGCTGGAAAAAGATTTTCCATGCAAATAGGGACCAAAAGAAAGCAGGAGTAGCAATACTCATATCAGATAAAATAGACTTTAAAACAAAGGCTGTGAAAAGAGACAAAGAAGGTCACTACATAATGATCAAAGGATCAATCCAAGAAGAAGATATAACAATTATAAATATATATGCACCCAACACGGGAGCACCACAGTACATAAGACAACTGCTAACAAGTATGAAAGGAGAAATTAACAATAACACAATAATAGTGGGAGACTTTAATACCCCACTTACACCTATGGATAGATCAACTAAACAGAAAATTAACAAGGAAACACAAACTTTAAACGATACAATAGACCAGTTAGACCTAATTGATATCTATACGTCATTTCATCCCAAAACAATGAATTTCACCTTTTTCTCAAGCGCACATGGAACCTTCTCCAGGATAGATCACATCCTGGGCCATAAAGCTAGCCTTGGTAAATTCAAAAAGATAGAAATCATTCCAAGCATTTTTTCTGACCACAATGCAGTAAGATTAGATCTCAATTACAGGAGAAAAACTATTAAAAATTCCAACATATGGAGGCTGAACAACACGCTGCTGAATAACCAACAAATCACAGAAGAAATCAAAAAAGAAATCAAAATTTGCATAGAAACGAATGAAAATGAAAACACAACAACCCAAAACCTGTGGGACACGGTAAAAGCAGTCCTAAGGGGAAAGTTCATAGCAATACAGGCACACCTCAAGAAACAAGAAAAAAGTCAAATAAATAACCTAACTCTACACCTAAAGCAACTAGAAAAGGAAGAAATGAAGAACCCCAGGGTTAGTAGAAGGAAAGAAATCTTAAAAATTAGAGCAGAAATAAATGCAAAAGAAACAAAAGAGACCATAGCAAAAATCAACAAAACCAAAAGCTGGTTCTTTGAAAGGATAAATAAAATTGACAAACCATTAGCCAGACTCATCAAGAAACAAAGGGAGAAAAATCAAATCAACAAAATTAGAAACGAAAATGGAGAGATCACAACAGACAACACAGAAATACAAAGGATCATAAGAGACTACTATCAACAATTATATGCCAATAAAATGGACAACGTGGAAGAAATGGACAAATTCTTAGAAAAGTACAACTTTCCAAAACTGGACCAGGAAGAAATAGAAAATCTTAACAGACCCATCACAAGCATGGAAATTGAAACTGTAATCAAAAATCTTCCAGCAAACAAAAGCCCCGGTCCAGACGGCTTCACAGCTGAATTCTACCAAAAATTTAGAGAAGAGCTAACACCTATCCTGCTCAAACTCTTCCAGAAAATTGCAGAGGAAGGTAAACTTCCAAACTCATTCTATGAGGCCACCATCACCCTAATACCAAAACCTGACAAAGATCCCACAAAAAAAGAAAACTACAGGCCAATATCACTGATGAACATAGATGCAAAAATCCTTAACAAAATTCTAGCAATCAGAATCCAACAACACATTAAAAAGATCATACACCATGATCAAGTGGGCTTTATCCCAGGGATGCAAGGATTCTTCAATATCCGCAAATCAATCAATGTAATACACCACATTAACAAATTGAAAAATAAAAACCATATGATTATCTCAATAGATGCAGAGAAAGCCTTTGACAAAATTCAACATCCATTTATGATAAAAACTCTCCAGAAAGCAGGAATAGAAGGAACATACCTCAACATAATAAAAGCTATATATGACAAACCCACTGCAAACATTATCCTCAATGGTGAAAAATTGAAAGCATTTCCTCTAAAGTCAGGAACAAGACAAGGGTGCCCACTTTCACCATTACTATTCAACATAGTTTTGGAAGTTTTGGCCACAGCAATCAGAGCAGAAAAAGAGATAAAAGGAATCCAAATTGGAAAAGAAGAAGTAAAACTCTCACTATTTGCAGATGACATGATCCTCTACATAGAAAACCCTAAAGAGTCCACCAGAAAATTACTAGAAATAATCAATGACTACAGTAAAGTTGCAGGATATAAAATCAACACACAGAAATCCCTTGCATTCCTATACACTAATAATGAGAAAACAGAAAGAGAAATTAAGGAAACAATTCCATTCACCATTGCAACAGAAAGAATAAAATACTTAGGAATATATCTACCTAAAGAAACTAAAGACCTATATATAGAAAACTATAAAACACTGGTGAAAGAAATCAAAGAGGACACTAATAGATGGAGAAATATACCATGTTCATGGATTGGAAGAATCAATATAGTGAAAATGAGTATACTACCCAAAGCAATTTATAGATTCAACGCAATCCCTATCAAGCTACCAACAGTATTCTTCACAGAGCTAGAACAAATAATTTCACAATTTGTATGGAAATACAAAAAACCTCGAATAGCCAAAGCGATCTTGAGAAAGAAGAATGGAACTGGAGGAATCAACCTACCTGACTTCAGGCTCTACTACAAAGCCACAGTTATCAAGACAGTATGGTACTGGCACAAAGATAGAAATATTGATCAATGGAATAAAATAGAAAGCCCAGAGATAAATCCACGCACATATGGACACCTTATCTTCGACAAAGGAGGCAAGAATATACAATGGATTAAAGACAATCTCTTTAACAAGTGGTGCTGGGAAATCTGGTCAACCACTTGTAAAAGAATGAAACTGGACCACTTTCTAACACCATACACAAAAATAAACTCAAAATGGATTAAAGATCTAAACGTAAGACCAGAAACTATAAAACTCCTAGAGGAGAACATAGGCAAAACACTCTCCGACATACATCACAGCAGGATCCTCTATGACCCACCTCCCAGAATATTGGAAATAAAAGCAAAAATAAACAAATGGGACCTAATTAACCTTAAAAGCTTCTGCACATCAAAGGAAACTATTAGCAAGGTGAAAAGACAGCCTTCAGAATGGGAGAAAATAATAGCAAATGAAGCAACTGACAAACAACTAATCTCAAAAATATACAAGCAACTCCTACAGCTCAACTCCAGAAAAATAAACGACCCAATCAAAAAATGGGCCAAAGAACTAAATAGACATTTCTCCAAAAAAGACATACAGATGGCTAACAAACACATGAAAAGATGCTCAACGTCACTCATTATCAGAGAAATGCAAATCAAAACCACTATGAGGTACCATTTCACACCAGTCAGAATGGCTGCGATCCAAAAGTCTACAAATAATAAATGCTGGAGAGGGTGTGGAGAAAAGGGAACCCTCTTACACTGTTGGTGGGAATGCAAACTAGTACAGCCACTATGGAGAACAGTGTGGAGATTCCTTAAAAAACTGGAATAGAACTGCCTTATGATCCAGCAACCCCACTACTGGGCATACACACTGAGGAAACCAGAAGGGAAAGAGACACGTGTACCCCAATGTTCATCGCAGCACTGTTTATAATAGCCAAGACATGGAAGCAACCTAGATGTCCATCAGCAGATGAATGGATAAGAAAGCTGTGGTACATATACACAATGGAGTCTTACTCAGCCATTAAAAAGAATACATTTGAATCAGTTCTAATGAGGTGGATGAAACTGGAGCCTATTATACAGAGTGAAGTAAGCCAGAAGGAAAAACATAAATACAGTATACTAACGCATATATATGGAATTTAGAAAGATGGTAACAATAACCCGGTGTACGAGACAGCAAAAGAGACACTGATGTATAGAACAGTCTAATGGACTCTGTGGGAGAGGGAGAGGGTGGGAAGATTTGGGAGAATGGCAATGAAACATGTAAAATATCATGTAGGAAACGAGTTGCCAGTCCAGGTTCGATGCATGATGCTGGATGCTTGGGGCTGGTGCACTGGGACGGCCCAGAGGGATGGTATGGGGAGGGAGGAGGGAGGAGGGTTCGGGATGGGGAACACATGTATACCTGTGGCGGATTCATTTTGATATTTGGCAAAACTAATACAATTATGTAAAGGTTAAAAATAAAATAAAATTGGAAGAATTAAAAAAAAAAAAAAAAAGAATTGCTGAGGGCTTCCCTGGTGGCCCAGTGGTTAAGAATTGGCCTGCCAACGCAGGGTACATGGGTTCGATCCCCCGTCTGGGAAGACCCCACGTGCCGCAGGGTAACAAGTCCCATGTGCTGCAACGACCAAGCCTGAGGGCTGCAACTGCTGAAGCCTGCATGCCCGAGAGCCCATGCGCCACAGTTAGAAGCCACCATATGAGAAGCCTCCACACCACAACGAGAGAGCAGCCCTGCCTGCTATACCTAGAGAAAGTCCCTGGGAAGTAATGAAGACCAAGCCCAGCCAAAAGTAAATAAATCAAACTCTTGTCAAAAAAAAAAAAAAAGAGAGAGAGAATTGGTAAGGAATGTCAAGCCGGTCCCTTTTCACGAGGTGACATCCCTGAGTCACATTCGCTGGGCCCTGCACTTCTCAGGCATATACAGGTGAAAGATGCGGTGGGGAAAGTCTCGAGTGACAGAACGGTGTGCCTCCAAATGTGGCCGAGCTCCATTCATGATGACGAGTTCAGGCACGAGCCTGGACTCTAAAGGAATCTTCCTAAGAAACTACTGTTCATAGGCCTTTCTGGGAAGGCAGCATCCAAACATTCCCCTACTTTTGTTCTAGATGCTCCACATTCTGTTCATGCTCTGCCTTTTTCTGGATAGAGGGGAACAATCCATTCTGGCCCAAAGGAAACACAGGAGACTCCATCAAGTCCAGAAAGGCTCTTCTCCCATTTCTCCCCTGCCCCCACCACAGGATCATATTATTGTCATCCCCGGCTCAGGAGTGACAATCATGCCTTCAAATGTACTCTGTCTCATTCAGAATCCTTGAGAAGACCCCAGTTCCTGAGGACTAAACACTAAAAGGAAACCTTTCAGTTGAGTGCTGCTGGAAGCAAGACGGAGGCCTTGCTTAATATTCCACATGAATGGATCATTGAAAAGAAGCAATGAGACCTTGGCTTTCTTCATGCTGTCTTCCTCATGTGCAACTGTCAGGCTACAAACAAAAAGAAAAATGAACTGAGGCATTACTGTCAAATTTTGGGGCACAGTAATGGTCATACGGTTATGTTGAAAAAAGAATGTCTCTCTTTTAGAGAAACATGCTGATTTGTTTATACATGAATTGACATCTGGGTTTTGTTTCAAAATAAATAGGGGTGGTAGCAACTTCCCATAAGTTGATGGTTCTTCAAGTTGGTATACTTGTGTAAATATTTGACCTTTTCCATAATAATAATTATAGGAAAACACCTGGTCATTTGTGTTTCCTTTCCTTTTGCTGGGCTTGTTTTTTGTCTTCCTTTTGTTATCTTCATATGAAAAGAAAAACACATTAAAATTGATAAAATGTTTAGCCCTAAAACATTAATATCTTTGACCAGGTAGACATGCTTTTGCTGTCCCATTTGTTGTATCACAGAGATTTATTCATTTAACATCTATGTCATGAACCATGCTAGGCATTAGAAGCACAGACATTAAAGTTACACTGGGTATTAGATTATATGAGGAATTATTAACTTAATTGGGTGAGATAATGGTATTGTATTTAAGAAAATGTCCTTTTTTCAATGAGGTGCATAATGAAATACTTAACGTATTTTACCTGGAACAGCTCAATGACAACAAAACATCCCTATCTGAAGCAAATGTCAAAGGGCTAACAGATGTTACACCTGAGTGAGTGACAGGCACTGTATATGGCATTAATGACACTACTCCCTTCACTTTTCTGGATGTTTGAGTATCTTCATGATGTGTGTGTTTGCGGGGATGCTTTCCAGGAGCTCAGTCTAGTGGAGGAGACAGAGGGGAGGGGGTCAGTAGAATCTGAGTGACAGGGAAGTGGGGAGGGAAGAGGTGATCTAGGCACACAGAGGAGTCTCACCATCAGGCTGTTTTCGCGAGGGTGGGTGAGGAATGGTTGACCATGAAAAGGTGACTCTTAAGCCAGTTCTTCCTAAAGTCAGCTTTATTACAAGAGTAATGCACGTCCATCTATGCAGCCAGTAGGCCAAGCCACATGCAAGGAGAGATTGGACTGTAGGCAGCTGGACTCTGTACCACATGGCAGAGTCAGGAGAAAGGACATGTAACATGAGGAGATGAAACTCACTCTGAGGCCACAGAGGACGCTGCAGGAGAGTGATGGTGTACATGCGATGAGAGAGCCACTGATCAACTGGGGTCTGACTTTACCCTGAAGCCAAGGAGAGCTCTGGAAGGATTTTAAGCAGGGACTGCCACGCTCAGCTCTGTGCTTCAGGACATCTGTCTTCCAGCAGGGAGGAAGGAAGGTGACGTCAGAGGAAGGGGGCCTGCCTGTAATGTGTCCCCAGAGGAGGCACCTCTGTCAATCACCACCCAGGGGAGGGCATAAAAAGGGGGCTTTGTTGTGATGCAGCCCCACAGGAAGTGTCTTCCAGAAATCAGCTGCTGGCCTGAAGGGTCCCCTATGTTGTGCCTCTTTGAGGATCGCACAAAGCTGCCCACTGAGTGTGAGAATCTCACAGAAGAGCCGCTCCACTGGGCTGATGCAGCCGCCTATGGCCTGGTTTGGCACCTCATGTCTCACAGACTGACCCCAACTTGGTTCTCTGCCACAGGCCTTGTGCAGCTGCACACAACCACCCTGGAGTCACATCGCTTGGCTCTGAGTCCCAGCTGTGTGACCTTGAGTGCAGGCGGGACTTATAACCTGCTCGGGTCCTCTGTCTCCCCACCTCAAAGATGCGTCCTACAGTGCCTGTGTGGATTAAAGAGCAATAGTGCATATCCGGCACCCAGCAGGGTCCCTGACACTAAGTCAGTGAGTGTTCCAAACTCTTGGCTATTAAAAAAATACTCTTGGCTATTATTAAGTACCTTCTTCTAATATCAGCTTTCAAGAAGTAAAACTTGAAAGCAAGGCGGGCTAATGATATTGGCTTTCTTACCACTGGAGTCTGTGTCAGAATCAGAGTCGCTGTCACTGTCGGCACGATGCTTCTTGTGTTTTCTTTTAGATGACTTTTTCTTCCTCCTTTCTTTGGATCGTTCTTTTGAATGACCAGACTTCTTTTTTCTTGTTTTCTTCTACATAAAATATAAATAAAGTTTTATTGGAAATCTTCAATGCCAAAGTGTTACTGCCCACAATATAAGGAACTACTCCTCCCAAAGACAAGCTTCCAAAGAGCACATTAGTGATGGGCACACAAATGTCACCTCCTCTCCTCCACACCTGCACCTGTCATTAAGAATGAAATAGTTGAGGGACTTCCTTGGCAATCCAGTGGTTAAGCTCTGCACTTCCACTGCAGGGAACACTGGTTCAATCCCTGGTGGGGAAAACTAAGATCTCACATGCCATGCAGCATGGCAGAAGAAAAAAAAAGAGAGAGGTTTAAAGAATTTATCAACAGAATTAATGTTGATAAATGACAATAATGATTAATGTCCTCCAGGATAAAGGTACCTAAGAGGCTGTCTGATCAAATCCCTGTCGCCCTCAAAGGCAGGCTGACTGATAGAGCAGCCCGGACTCTGTCTACCTACTCCTGCTTCTCTATTCCAGCCCACTGGTAGAAGAGGGGCCACATGTGAAAGCACAGTGAGTGGAACCACTTCATCCTCAGGGCAGCACATAGCTTGTCGGTTAGTGACATTGAGCAATTCCACCCTGGTTTGACTTCTTTTAAAGGGGGGGTGGATGATGATAATGATGAGGGGGCAGGTAGAAATAGGATAAATCAAGTACAACATCAAGCACAGCACTCATAGTTAATATCCAGGATATTCACATGCCCTAAGACACCTGTAAACACCTCTTGTACAACCATAAAACCCTCAGTCTGGCCTGCCTTTCATTTTGCACTTCTCAGTGGCGAAAGGGAATTCCAGAACTTAGAGGAGAGACAGAGGGGGAGGGGAGGGGAGGGGAAGGATGGAGTAGGGAGAAGGGAGGGGAGGGAGATGAGGTGTAGGAGAAAAGGGCAGCGATAGGGGAAGATGGAAACTTCCTGATCTACAACACAGGCCCAATAAAGGGCAAGCATGCCCCACTGCAGAGTGCCTGCAGCCAGAGGTGGGGAGCTGAGTCCAGCCCCGTATGCAGAGGTCCACAGTTACCTTCACAGTCAAAGGAATGGCCCCTTGCCCCACTCTTCAAGCTTGACTTGCCTATCTAGATTTTGGGGGATATCAACTCGATTTGAATTCTATCTATTATAAAAGAATTAAGTATTTCACTTAGCTCTACTAAGCAATGTCATGGGTGTTTTACATGATCTGCTTCATTTAACTAAAAAAAAGAAAATCTACGAGGAAGGTGTTATCAACATTCCCATTTTACAAATGAGGAAACTGAGAAACAGGCATTATTAAAGTTACAAGCTGGTGAAAGAGATGCTTTTTGGAAAGCGTATTAATCTATCCTTAGTAAACATTGTGGGAAAGGGCATTATCTATCTAGATTCTTGGGGGAAAACTTGTTTTCAATATTCTGTATTGAATAAAACAACACAATTAAGTATGTTACTTAGATCAAAGCCACGTCCTTAGTGTTTTACATGATTGGCTCCATTTAACAGAAAAGAAAATCTATGAAGATGTTATCAACATTCCCATTTTATAGATGAGGAAACTGAGGCACAGAGGTATTAAAGAAGTTAATAGTAAGTGAAGGAGATACTTTTTGGTCAGTAAATTTATGTATACTTAATAAACTTTGTGGAAAGGGCATTATTACACAGATTGTCAGGGAAATAAAACTCGATTTCCTATCTATTAAAAAAACAGAATTAAATATGTTGCTTAGATCTATGAAGCAGTGTACTCAGTGTTTTACATGCTCTGCTTAATTTAGTTAAAAAATCTACAGGGAAAGTGTTATCGACATTCCCATATTACAGATGAGGAAACAGAGGCACTGAGGCATTAATGAAGTAACTAAGTGAAAGAGATGCTCTTGGGTGAGCATGTTCATGCATACTTAGTAAACTTTGTGGGAATGGGCATTATCTATCTAGATTGTTGGGGAAAAAATCGACATCTATACTCTCTATTAAACTTGGTCGGAAAGGGAATTGTGTATCACGTTTGTTGGGGAAAAAGACTCGATTTCAGTTCTATATTTAAAAAAAAATCAAAACTAAGTATGTTACTTAGATCTGCTAAGCTTTTCCTGGGTGTTTTATATGCTCTGCTTCATTAAAAAAAATTATTTGAAAGTGTTAACAATATTCCCATTTTATAGATAAGGAAACTGAGGCACAGAGGCATTAATGATGTTACTAGTAATTGAAAGAGATGTGTTTTGGTAAGGTATTTATCTATACAACTAAACACTGTCAAAAGTGGTTTGTCCACCTAGATCTTTGGGGAAAAAAATTGACTTCTATTCTCTCTCTTGAAAAAAACAAAATTAAGTCTGTTCCTTAGTTCTAACAAGCAATGTCCTGGGTCTTTAACATGTTCTGCTTTAATTAATTAAATAGAAAATCTACAAGAAGCTGTTATCAACAATTCCCAATTTATAGATGAAGAAATTGAGGCACCGAGGCATTAATGAAGTTACCTGTAAGTGAAAGAGATGCTTTTTGGTGAACGTATTTTATCTATATTTATTAAACTTTGTGGGAAATGGCATTGTGTATCTAGATTTCTGGGGAAAGTTACTCGATTTCAATTCCATACTAAAAAAATCAAATTAAGTATGCTATTTAGATCTACTAAGCAATGTCCTGTGTATTTTACATGCTCTGTTCAGTCAATTAAATAAAAATAGACAAGGAAGGTATATCAAAATTCCCATTTCATAGATGAAACTGAGGCACAGAGGCATTAATGAAGTTACCAAAGTGAATGAGATGCTTTTGACGAGTGTATTTATCGGAACTTTGGAAACTTTGTGGTAAAGGGCAGTAACTGTCTAGATTGTGGGCTATATAAAACTCTATTTTAATTCTCGCTATTTAAAAAAACCCAAAATTAAGTATGTTACTTAGATCTACTAAACAATAATCTCAGTGTTTTACATGCTGTTTCATTTAATTAAAAAATCAACTAGGAGGGTGTTATCAACATTCCCAAATTATAAATGAGGAATTTGAGGCAAAGGGGCATTAATGAATTTACTAATAAGTGAAAGAGATACTATTTGATGAACATATTTATGGACATTTAGTAAAATTTTCACAAAAGGTTATTGACTATCTAGATTGTTTGCGAAAGAAACTCAATTTCAATTCAATATAAAAAAAATTAAGTCTGTTACTTAGATATACTATTCAATGTCTTTAGTGTTTCACATGATTGGGTCCATTTAATTAAAAAGTATATACGAGGAAGGTGTTATCAGTATTCCCATTTTATATATGAGGAAACTGAGGCACAGAGGGATTAAAAAGTTAAGTGAAAGAGATTCTTTTTGGTCAGCGAATTTATGTACACATTTTAAAGTTTGTGGAAAGGGCATTGTCTATCTAGATTGTCAGTGGGAAAATAGTCGATTTTCAATCCATCTATTTAAAAAAAAAAGTATTAAGTATGTTAGTTAGTAAAAAAGTTGGCTTACAGCTCAACATTCAGAAAACGAAGATCATGGCATCTGGTCCCATCACTTCATGGGAAATAGATGGGGAAACAGTGAAAACAGTGTCAGACTTTATTTTGCTGGGCTCCAAAATCGCTACAGATGGTGACTGCAGCCATGAAATTAAAAGACACTTACTCCTTGGAAGGAAAGTTATGACCAACCTAGATAGCATATTCAAAAGCAGAGACATTACTTTGCCAACAAAGATCTGTCTAGTCAAGGCTATGGTTTTTCCTATGGTCATGTATGGATGTGAGAGTTGGACTGTGAAGAAGGCTGAGCACCGAAGAATTGATGCTTTTGAACTGTGGTGTTGGAGAAGACTCTTGAGAGTCCCTTGGACTGCAAGGAGATCCAACCAGTCCATTCTGAAGGAGATCAGTCCTGGGTGTTCATCGGAAGGACTGATGCTGAGGCTGAAACTCCAATCCTTTGGCCACCTCATGTGAAGAGTTGACTCATTGGAAAAGACTCTGATGCTGGGAGGGATTGGGGGCAGGAGGAGAAGGGAACGACAGAGGATGAGATGGCTGGATGGCATCACTGACTTGATGCACATGAGTCTGGGTGAACTCCGGGTGTTGGTGATGGACAGGGAGGCCTGGCGTGCTGCGATTCATGGGGTTGCAAAGAGTCGGACATGACTGAGCAACTGATCTGATCTGATGTTAGTTAGATCTATGAAACATGTCCTGGGTGCTTTCCATGCTCTGTTTAATTTACTTTTAAAAATCTATGAGGAAGCTGTTATCAACATTCCCATTTTATACTTGAGGAAACTGAGGAACAGACACATTAATGAATTTAGTAGTATGTGACAGACATAGCTCTTGGTGAGCGTACTTGTCTGTACTTAGTAAACTTTGTAGGAAAGAGCATTGTCTATCTAGATTGTTGGGTAAATATAGTTGATTTCAATTATATATTTTTTAAAAATCAAAATTCAATACGTTACTTAGATCTACAAAGCAATGTTCTGTGTGTTTTACGTGCTCTTGTTCATAAAATAAAATAAATATCGACAAGGAAGACACTATCAACATTCCCATTTCATAGATGAGGAAACTAAGGCACAGAGTTGTTAAAGAAGTTACTAGTTAGTGCAAGAGGTACTTTTTGCTGAGTGTAGTTATCTTTATTTAATAAACTTTCTGGGAAAGGGCAGTGTCTATATAGATTGTTCAGGGAAAGAACATCATTTCAACTCTCTCTTATAAAAGAAAAATGAAGTATGTTTATTAAATCTACTAAGCAATGGACTGTGGTTTACGAGCTCTGCTTCATTCAAATAAAATGAAATTCACAGTTATAGATGAGGAAACTGAGGCACAGAGGCATTAATAAAGTTACTAGTTAGTGAAAGATGTTTTTGGTGAGTGTATTTATTTATACTTAGCAAAATTTGTGGGAGAGGGCATTCTGTATTTGGTTTTTTTCAGAAAAACACTAGATTTCAGGTCTGTATTAAAAGAAATCAAAATTAAGTATGTTACTTTGATCTACTAAGCCATGTCCTGGGTGTTTTACGTGTTCTGTTTCGTTTAATTTTGAAAAATCAACTAGGAAGGTATTATCAACATTCCCATTATATAGATGAGAATACTGAGGCACAGAGGGAGTAGTGAACTTAGTAGTAAGTGACAGAGATGCTTCTTAGTGAGCATATTCAACTATACTTTGCAGGAAAGGGCCTTATCTATCTAGATTGTTGGGAGAAAAAATCTTGACTTCAATTCTATTTAAAAAATTAAATATGTTACTGTATCTACTAAGCAATGTTCTTGGTATATACGTGCTCTGCTTCATTTAAATAAAATCTATGAGGAAGGTTTGATCAACATTCCTATTTTATAAATGAGGAATCTGAGGCACAGAGACATTATTAAAGTTAAAAGATACTGAAAGATGCTTTTTGGACAGTATATTTGTCTATACTCAGTAAATTTTGTGGGAAAGGGCATTATCTATCTAGATTATTGGTGGGGGGGGGGACTTGCTTTCAATTCTTTGTACAAAAAAAATTATGTCTGTTACCTAGATCTAAGCAACGTCCAGGTGTTTTACATGCTCATCTTCATTTAAAAGAAAATCTACCTTCTCATTATGGATGAGGAAACTAAGCACAGAGGCATTAATGAAATTACTAGTAACTGAAACAGACGCTTTTTGGTGAACATATTTATACTTAGTAAACTTTGTGGGCAAGGGCATTGTGTATCTAGTTTGTTGGGGAAAACTACTCTATTTCAGGTCTATATTTAAAAAAGATCAAAACTAAGTACGTTACTTATATCTACTAAGCTTACGCTGGGTGTTTTACATGCTCTGCTTCCTTTAATTAAAAAAATGTATATCTACTTGAAGGTGTTATCAACATTCCCATGTTAGAGATGAGGAAACTGAACCACACAGGCATTAGTGAATTCACTAGTAAGTGACAGACATGCTTCTTCTTGAGCGTATTTATCTATACTTAGTAAACGTTGTAGAAAAAACCATTGTTCATTTAGATTGTTGGGGAAATATACTCGATTTCAATTTTATCTAATAAAAAGAAAAAGCAATTCATTTAGATCTAGTAAGCAATGCCCTGGGTATTTTACATGCTCAGTTCAGTTCAAATGCTCAGTCGTGTCCAATTCTTTGCGACCCCAGGGACTGCAGCACGCCAGGCCTCCCTGTCCATCACCAATGCCCAGAGCTCGCTCAAATTCATGTCCCATCGAGTCGGTGATGCAATCCAACCATCTCATCCTCTATGGTCCTCTTCTCCTCCTGCCTTCAATCTTTCCCAGCATCAGGGTCTTTTCCAAAGAGGTATTTCTTCACATCAGGTGCCAAAGTATTGGAGTTTCAACTTCAGCATCAGTCCTTCCAATGAATATTCAGCACTGATTTCCTTTAGGATGGACTGGTTGGATGCTATGCTACATTTAATTTTTAAAAAATCTATGAAGAATTTGTTATCAACATTCCCATTTTATAGATGAGGAAACTGCACAGAGGCATTAATGATTTCCTAGTAAGTGCCAGAGATGCTTCTTGGTGAGTGTATTTATCTATAATTAGTAAACTTTGTAGGAAAGAGCATTGTCTATCTAGACTGTTGGGTAAATACACTTGATTTCAATTCTATATGAAAAAAAAAAAAGAAAAATTCAGTATGTTACTTAGATTTATGAAGCAATGCCCTGGATGTTTCACATGCTTTGCTTCATTTAATTAAATAAATATCAACAAGGAAGGTGCTATCAACATTCCCATTTCACAGATGAGGAAACTGAGACACAGAGGTATTAATGAAGTTACCAAAGTGAATGAGAAGCTTTTGCGGCTGCTGCTGCTAAGTCGTTTCAGTCGTGTCCGACTCTGTGCGACCCCACAGACTCCACCATCCCTGAGATTCTCCAGGCAAGAACACTGGAGTGGGTTGCCATTTCCTTCTCCAATGCATGGAAGTGAAAAGTGAAAGTGAAGTCGCTCAGTCATGTCTGACTCCTAGCGACCCCATGGACTGCAGCCTACCAGGCGCCTCCGTCCATGGGATTTGCCAGGCAAGAGTACTGGAATGGGTTGCCATTGCCTTCTCTGAGAAGCTTTTAGGTAAGCATATTTATCAAAACTTTGCAAATCTGTGGTAAAGGGAATTAACTATCTAGATTGAAGGAGATATAAAACTTGATTTCAATACACTCTTTAAAAAAAAAAAAAATTAAGTATGTTACTTAGATCCCCTAAACAATATCCTGGGTGTTTCACATGCTCTGCTTTAGTTAATCGAACAGAAAATAAATGAGGAAGGAGTTATCAACATTCCCAATTTAAAGATGAAGAAACTGAGGCACAGAGGCATTAATGAGTTAATAGCAAGTTAAAGAGATACTTTTTGTTGAGCCTATTTGTCTATATGTAGAAAACTTTGTGGGAAAGGGCATTTTCTATCTAGATATTTGGGGGAATAAACCTGCTTTCATATCTATTTGAAAAAATAAAATTTATTTAGCTCTACTAAGCAATGTCCTGGGTTTTTACATGCTCTGCTTCATTTAATCAAGAAAAAAATCAACTAGGAAGGTGTTGTCAACATTCCTGTTTTATAGATGGGGAAACTGAGGCTAGAGGCCTGAATGAAGTTACTACTAAGGGAAAGAGATGCTTTTTGGTGAGCGTTTTTATCAGTCAGTTCAGTTTAGTTCAGTTCAGTGGCTCAGTCCTGTCTGACTCTTTGCGACCCCATGGACTGAAGCACGCCAGGCTTCCCTGTCCATCACCAACTCCCAGAGTTTACTCAAACTCATGTCCACTGAGTCGGTGATGCCTTCCAACCATCTCATCCTCTGTCGTCCCTTTCTCCTCCTGCCTTCAGTTTTTCCCAGCATCAGGGTCTTATCAAATGAGTCAGCCTTTCGCATCAGGTGGCCAAAGTACTGGGGTGTCAGCTTCAGCATCAGTCCTTCCAATGAACATTCAGGACTGATCTCCTTTAGGATGGACTGGTTGGATCTCCTTGCAGTCCAAGGGACTCTCAAGAGTCTTCTCCAACAACACAGTTCAAAAGCATCAATTCTTCGCCGCTCAGCTTTCTTTATAGTCCAACTCTCACATCCATACATGACCACTGGAAAAACCATAGTCTTGACTAGACGGACCTTTGTTGGCAAAAGTAATGTCTCTGCTTTTTAATATGTTGTCTAGGTTGGTCATAACTTTTCTTCCAAGGAGTAAGCGTCTTTTAATTTCATGGCTGCAGTCACCATCTGCAGTGATTTTGGAGCCCATAAAAAGAAAGTCTGCCACCGTTTCCACTGTTTGTTCATGTATTTGCCATGAAGTGATGGGACCAGATGCCATAATCTTTGTTTTCTGAATGTTGAGCTTTAAGCCAACTTTTTCACTCTCCACTTTCACTTTCATAAAGAGGCTCTTTAGTTCTTCTTCACTTTCTGCCATAAGGGTGGTGTCATCTGCATATCTGAGGTTACTGAAATTTCTCCCAGCAATCTTGATTCCAGCTTGTGCTTCTTCCAGCCCAGCGTTTCTCATGATGTACTCTGCATATAAGTTAAATAAGCACAGTGACAATATACAGCCTTGACATACTCCTTTTCCTATTTGGAACCAGTCTGTTATTCCATGTCCAGTTCTAACTGTTACTTCCTGACCTGCATACAGATTTCTCAAGAGACAGATCAGGTGGTCTGGTATTCCCATCTCTTTCAGAATTTCCCACAGTTTATTGTGATCCACACAGTCAAAGGCTTTGGCATAGTCAATAAAGCAGAAATAGATGTTTTTCTGGAACTCTCTTGCTTTTTCGATGATCCAGTGCATGTTGGCAATTTGATCTCTGGTTCCTAAGTATTTACTAAGTATTTATCAATACTTAGTAAAATTCATGGGAAGGGGCTTTGACTATCTATATTGTGAGCAAAATAAATCATGGTTTCAATTCTCTCTGTTTAAAAACAAAATTAAGTATCTTAGTTAGATCTAAGACACAATGTCCTGGGTATTCTACATGCTCTGCTTTATTTAAATGAAAAAAAAAAATCTACAAGTTAGGAGTTTTCAACATTCCCATTTTAAAGATGAGGAAAATGAGGCACAGAGGCATTAATGAAGTAAATAGCAAGTGAACAAGATGCTTTTTGGTGAACGTATTTATCTATACTTAGAAAACTTCTTTGGAAAGAGCATTTTCTATCTAGATTGGGGAAATAACCCGCTTTCAATTCTTTTTTTTTTCCTTAGGTCCTAGCTAACCCTCTGATTTTACCTACTATTTCTCCGTTCCCTTCAGCCTAAGCTGGCTTCTTTACTATACTGCAGACACACTAAGCCCCTTGCCATCTTAAGTCTTGCTGTGCACACTGACTTAACTCTGTTTCCTGGTTTTGTTTTGTTTTTTTAGTTCTTCAATTAAAGGATAATTTTTATACAGGATTTTCTGTTTCAGTGCTATCTATTAAAAAAAATTCAATGTTACTTAGATATACTAAGAAATGTCCTAGGTGTTTTACATGCTCTGGTTCATTTAATTAAAAAAATTCAACTAGGAAGGTGTTATCAACATTCCCATTTTATAGACTAAAAAACTGAGGCACAGAGGGATTAAAAAAGTAATCATAAGTGAAAGAGATTCTTTTTGGTCAGAGAATTTATGTATACTTAGTAAAGCTTGTGGAAAGGGCATTGTCTATCTACATTGTTGGGGGAAAAAAAAAAAACTTGATTTCCAACCTGTCAATTAAAAACAAAACTGAATTAAGTATGTTACTTAGATCTATGAAGCAATGTCCTGGGTGTTTTGCATGCTCTGCTTAATTTAGTTTGAAACATACTACAAGAAAGGTGTATATCAACATTCCCATTTTATATATGCAGACACTGAGGCACAGATGCACAAATGAAGTTACAAGTAAGTGAAAGAGACACATTTTGGTCAGCAAATTCATATATACAAGTAAACACTGTGGGAAAAGCATTATCTATGTAGACTGTTGGCAGGGAAATTTTACCTCTATACCCTCTATTTAAAAAAAAGCAAAATTAGTATCTTGCTTAGTTCTACTAATCAATGTCCTGGGTGTTTTACATGCTCTGCTTTACTTACTTAAGAAGAAAATCTACCAGGAGGGTATTGTCAACATTCCCATTTTATAGATGAGGAAACTGAGGCACAGAGGCATTAATGAAATTACTACAATTTGAAGAGATTTTTTTTGTGTGTGTGAGCCTATTTATCTATACTTAGCAAACTTTGTGGGAAAGGGTATTCTCTATCCAAATTGTTGGGGGGGGGGGACTCATTTTCAATTCTATCTATTAACAAAAATGAAGTATGTTCAGTTCACTCACTTAGTTGTGGCCGACTATTTGCAACCCCATGGACTCTCAAGAGTCTTCTCCAATACCACAGTTCAAAAGCATCAATTCTTCAGCACTCAGCTTTCTTTATAGTCCAACTCTCACATCCATACATGACCACTGGAAAAACCATAGCCTTGACTAGACGGACCTTTGTTGGCAAAGTAATGTCTCTGCTTTTTAATATGTTGTCTAGATTGGTCATAACTTCCCTGCCAAGGAGTAAGCGTCTTTTAATTTCATGGCTGCAGTCACCATCTGCAGTGATTTTGGAGCCCCAAAACATAAAAGTCTGCAAACTGGAAGTGGTCAAACAGGAGAATGCAAGAGTGCTTGCTTTTAGTGAGCGTATTTAACTATGAAAGGGCAGGTTTGTCTAGATTGTTGGGGGAAAAAACTCGATTTCAATTCTATTAAAACAAAAAATTAAGTATGTTACTTAGATCTACTAAGCTACATGTTCTTCTTCATTTAATCAAAAAGAAAATCTACGAGGAAGGTGTTATCAACATTCCCACTTTATAGATGAGGAAACTGAGGTACAGAGGCTTTATTAAATTTACTAGTAATTGAAAGAAATTATTTTGGTGAGTGTATTTATCTATACTTAGTAAACGTTGTGTGAAAGGGCATTGTCTATCTAGATTTTGGGGGGAAAATTACTCTATTTCAATTCTATTTAAAAAAATTAACTATGCTACTTAGATCTACTAAGAAATGTCCTGGATGTTTTACATGCTCTGCTTCATTAAACTAAAAAGAAAATCTACAACAAAGATGTTATCAGCATTCCCATTTTACAGATGAGGAAACTAAGGCACAGAGGCAGTAATGAAGTTATAACAAGTGAAACGGATGATTTCTTTGAGAGTGTATTTATCTACACTCAATAAACTTTTTGGAAAATGGCACTGTCTATTTAGATTGTTGGAGAAAAAACTCAGTTTCAACTCTCTCTTACAAAAAAAAGAAATTAAGTATTTTTCTTAGATCTACTAAGTAACATCCTTGATGTGTCATATGCTCTGCTTCATCTAATTAAAAAAAAATCAAAAGAGGAAGGTGTTATCAACACTCCCATTTTATAGATGAGTAAACTGAGGCACAGAGGCATTAATGAAGTTACTAGTAACTGAAAGAGGTCTTTATGGTGAATGTATTTATGGACACATAGTAAAATATGCAGAAACGGCACTGTCTCTAGATTGTTGGTGAAAAAAACTCAATGTCAACTCCATCTATTAGAAAAAAAACAAAATTAAGCAAAGTCCGTCTTGTTTTACCTGCTTGCCTGCATTTAATTAAAAAGAAAAACTACACAGAAGGTGTTATCAACATTCCCAATTTATAGATGAGGAAACTGAGGCAAAGGGGCATTAACGATTTAACTAGTAAGTAGAAGAGATGTTATTTGGTGAACGTATTTATAGACATTTAGTAAAATTTTCACAAAAGGTCACTGGCTATCTAGATTGTTGGCAAAAAACTCAATTTCAATTCTATCTTAAAAAAAAATATCTAAGTATGTTACTTAGATCTACTATGCAATATCCTTGGTGTTTTATGTGATTAACTCCATCTAATTAAAACCAAAATCTATGAGGAATGTGTTATCAACATTCCCATTTTATAGATGAGGAACCTGAGGCACAGAGGGATTAAAAAGTTAATAATAAGTGAAAGAGATTCTTTTTGGTCAGCGATTTTTATGTATACTTAGTAAAGTTTGTGGAAAGGTCAAAGTCTGTCTAGATTGTCAGGAAAAAAACTCAATTTTCAATCTATTTAAAAAAAATTGAATTAAGTATACTACTTAGATCTACAAATCTCCTGGGCGTTTTCCATGCTTTGCTTAATTTACTTTAAAAAATCTATGAGGAAGGTGTTATTAACATTCCCATTTTATACATGAGGACACTGAAGCACAGAGGTATTAATAAAGTTACTAGGAAGTGAAAGAGATGCTTTTTGGTGAGCATATTTATCTATAGTTAGTAAACTTTTGGGGAGAAGACTATCCATATTGTTGGGGAAAAATACTCGTTTTCAATTCCATCTATTAAAAATGTAAACAAAATTGAGTATGTTACTTAGATCTACTAAGCAATGTCCTGGGTGTTTTACATGCTCTGCTTCATTTAATTAAAAATAAAATCTACAAGGAAGGTGTTAGCAACATTCCCATTTTACAGATGGGGAAACAGGCTAGAGGCATTAATGAAGTTATTAGTGAGTGAAATAGATGCGTTTTGGTGAAATATTTATTGACACTTTGCAAAATTCATGAGAGTGGGCTTTGACTAGATTGTGAGGAAATAAATCTAGATTTCAATTCTATTAAAAAACAAAATTAAGTATGTTACTTAGATCTACTAAGCAATGTCCTGGGTATTTTACATGCTCTTCTTCATTTAATTAAAAAGAAAATCTACGAGGAATATGTTATCAGCATTCCCATTTTATAGATGAGGAAACTGAGGTCCAGAGGCATCAATGAAGTTACTAGTGAGTGAAAGCAGAGAAGGCATTTGGCATCCCACTCCAGTATTCTTGCCTGGAAAATCCCATGGATGGACGAGCCTGGAAAGCTGTAGTCCATGGGGTCGCTGAGGGTCGGGCACGACTGAGTGACTTCACTTTCACTTTCATGCATTGGAGAAGGAAATGGCAACCCACTCCAGTATTCTTGCTTGGAGAATCCCAGGGACGGGGGAGCCTGGTGGGCTGCCGTCTATGGGGTCGCACAGAGTCCGACACGACTGAAGCAACTTAGCCGCAGCAGCAGCAGTGAGTGAAAGAGATCCTTTTTTTTTGAGAGCATATTTATCTACACTCAGTAAACTTTGTGGAAGGTGCACTGTCTATCTAGAATGTTGCGGGGGGAGGAATCAATTTCAGTTATCTCTATTAAAAAGAAAAAACAAAAGTATGTTACTTAGACTACTAAGCAATGTCCTCGGTGTCTTACAGGGTCTGCTTCATTTAACTGAAAACAAAATCTATGAGGATATTGTTATCAATATTCCCATTTATACTTCAGGAAACTGAGACGTTAATGAAGTTGCTAGTAAGTGAAAGAGATGCTTTTGCTAACCATATTTATCTATACTTAGTAACCTTTGTGGGAAAGGGCATCATCTATCTAGAATGTTTGGGGGAAAAAACTTGATTTCAATTCTATTTTAAAAAAAATTAAGTATGTTACTTTACTAAGCATGTCCTCAGTGTTTTACATGCTCTGCTTCATTTAATTCCAAATAAAATGTACAAGGAAGGTGTTATCAACATTCCCATTTTATAGATGAGGAAACTGAGACACAGAGACATTAACGGCATTACTAGTTAGGGAAATACATGCTTTTGAGTGAGCGTATTTATCTATTTAGTAAACTTTGTGGGAAAGGGCATTGTCTGGCTAGATTGTTGGGGGAAAAAAACCCAATTTCAATTCTATTTAAAAAATTTAAATGTGTTGCTTAGGTCTTCTAAGCAATGTCCTGGTTGTTTTGCACCCTCTTCTTCATTTAATCAAAAAGAAAATCTACGAGTAAGGTGTTATCAACACTCCCATTTTATATATGAGGAAACTGAGGCACAGAGGCATTGAGAAAGATATTAGTAAGTGAAAGATGATGTATTGGTGAGCATATTTATCTAGACTTAATAAACTTTGTTGGTAAGGGCACTGTCTATTAGATTCTTGGGGGAAAAAACTCAATTTCAATTCTATTAAAAATAATTAAGTATGTTACTTTACTAAGCATGTCCTGGGTATTTTACATGCTCTGTTTCATTTAATTAAAAATAAAAATCAGTAAGGTAAAATAAAATCTACAAGGCTGTGGGGAAAAAAATAAAGATTTTAACACTCTTTAAAAAAAAATATTATGTATGTTAGTTAGATCTCCTAAGCAATGGTGGCTGTTTTATATGTTAAGCTTCATTTAATTAAAAAGAAAATCTATAAGGAAGGTGTTGTCAATATTCCCATTTTATAGATGAGGAAACTGAGGCACAGAGACTTAATGAAGTCACTAGTAAATGAAAGTTTCTTTGGTTAGCATATTTATTGACAGTAAACTTTTGGGGAAAGGGCATCATCTATCTAGATTATTGGGGGGGGCTTGAGTTCATTTCTATCTATTAAAAAAAAAACTTAAGTATGTTACTTAGATCTACTAAGTGATTTCCTGAGTGTTCTACATGCTCTACTTCATTTAATTAAATTGAAAATCCACAAGGAAAGTGTTATCAATGTTCCCATTTTATAGATGAGGAAATTGAGGTACAGAGGCATTAAGTTACAAGTAAGTGAAAAAGATGGGGGTTTTGTGAGAGTATTTATCTATACAGTGGCACCCCACTCCAGTACTCCTGCCTGGAAAATCCCATGGACGGAGGAGCCTGGTGGGCTGCAGTCCATGGGGTCACTAAAAGTTGGACACGACTGAGCGACTTCACTTTCACTTTTCACTTTCATGCATTGGAGAAGGAAATGGCAACCCACTCTAGTGTTCTTGCCTGGAGAATCCCACGGACGGGGGAGCCTGGTGGGCTGCCGTCTATGGGGTCACACAGAGTCGGACATGACTGAAGTGACTTAGCAGCAGCAGGAAACTTGTGGGAAAGGGGTTTGTCTATCTAGATTGTTGGGGCAAAAAAACTCGATTTCAATATTATTAAAAAAAATAAGTATGTTACTTATATCTACTAAGAAATGTCCTCGGTGTTCTACATGCTCTGCTTCATTTAATTAAAAAGAAAATCTACAAGGATGGTGTTAACATTTCCATTTTATAGATGAGGAAAGTGAGGCACAGAGGCATTAATGAAGTTAACTCGTAATTGAAAGAGATGCCTTTTGGTGAGTGTATTTATCTATACCTAGTAAAGCTTATGGGCGAGGGCATTGTCTAGCTAGATTGTTGGGGGAAAAAAACTCCATTTCAATTCTATTAAAAAACAAAACAAAACTTAAGTTTCTGAATTTTCCAAAATCAAAATTTGTCTTACTCTATTTCTTCCCTCTATTTTAAAGTATTTGCACTTTTTTGTCACGTAGGCAAAATAAGCACACTCTACTCCTCTCATTCTGTTGCTTTCAGCATGTTATTCCTCCACCATAATCACAGCCCTAGAAAGGAGGGTAATTTGGACTAGCATAAAGGGGGCAGAAGAAAGCCCTGAACTCACTGTTACTCAGTTCTTATGCAGAGAGCAAGTGAAGTAGGCACTCTGCCCTCTTGAATAGTTCCATTCTTAAAGTTTTGATCACAGAATTGGGCTCAATATTCTCTCTCTCCTAATTCTGTGTTGATAATCATTCTGGTCAACTGTGCTGACAAAGGACCGTCTAGTCAAAGCTATGGTTTTCCCAGTAGTCATATATGGAGTAGGACTATAAAGAAAGCTGAGCACCAAAGAATTGATGCTTTTGAACTGTGGTGTTGGAAAAGACTCTTAAGAGTCCCTTAGACTGCAAGGAGATCCAACCAGTCCATCCTAAAGATCAGTCCTGGGTGTTCATTGGAAGGACTTGTGATGAAGCTGAAACTCCAGTACTTTGGCCACCTGATGCGAAGAGCTGACTCATGTGAAAAGACCCTGATGCTGGGAAAGATTGAGGACAGGAAGAGAAGAGGATGACAGAGGATGAGATGGTTGGATGGCATCACCAACTCGACGGACGTGGGTTTGGGTGGACTCCGGGAGTTGGTGATAGACAGGGAGGCCTGGCATGCTGCAGTTCAAGGGGTCACAAAGAGTCATACATGACTGAGCAACTGAACTTAACTGAACTGAGACATCTCCCAGCTGTTGTCTTGTTAATCTGCCCCTCAATGCCTGTAACGTTTGTAAATTTCTCATTTTTAACACATTCAAGGCACCTAGCAGGTATGAATACTTATAGAGCAATAATTAGAACTTTTCCTTCTTAAATTGGGATGGGTCAATCCTTATCCCAATTCCCAAGAAGAGTAGTACTGAAGAATGTGCTAACCATTGGACAACTGCACTCATCTCCCACGCTAGTAAGGTCATGCTTAAAATCTTGCATGCTAAGTTTCACCATTATGTGAACCAAGAACTTCCAGATGTCCAAGCTGGCTTTAGAAAAGGAAGAGGAACCAGAGATCAAATTGACAACATTCGCTGGATCATAGAGAAAGCTAGGGAATTTCAGATAAACATCTACCTCTGTTTCATCAACTACGCTAAAGCCTTTGACTGTGTGGACCATAATAAAGTGTGGAAAGCTCTTAAAGACATGGGAATACCAGATCATCTTACCTGTCTCCTGAGAAAACTGGATGAGGGCCGAGAAGCAACAGTTAGAACATGTATGGAACTAGTTCAAGACTGAGAAAGGAGTATGACAGGGCTGTCTGCTGTCACCCTGTTTAATCTATACATGGAGCACATTATGAGAAATGCCAGGCTGGATGAGTTACAAGCTGGAATCAAGATAGGCGGGAGAAACATCTACAACCTCAAGTATGTGGATCATACAGCTCTAAAGGCAGCAAGCAAAGAGGAACTAAAGAGGTGACGGAGGAGAGTGAAAGAGCCGGCTTAAAACTACATATTAAAAAACCTAAGATCATGGCATCCAGCCCCATTTCTTCATGGCAAATAAAGGGAGAAAAAGTGGAAGTAGTGACAGATTTCCTCTTCTTGGGCTCTAAAATCACTGTGGATGGTGACTGCAGCCATGAAATCAGAAGACGCTTACTTCTTGGCAGGAAAGCTATGACAAACCTAGACAGTGTATTGAAAAGCAGAGACGTTACTCTGCCGACAAATGTCCATATAGTCAAGGCTATGGTTTTCCCAGTGGTCATGTACAGTTGTGAGAGCTGGACTATAAAGAAGGCAGAATGCCAAAGAATTGATGCCTTTGAACTGTGGTGCTGAAGAAGACTCCTGAGAGTCCCTTGGACAGCAAGGGGATCAAACCAGTCAATCTTAAGGGAAATGAACCCTGAATACTCATTGGAAGGACTGATGCTGAAGCTGAAACTCCAGTATTTCGGTCATCTGATGCGAACAGCTGACTCATTGGAAAAGTCCCTGATGCTGGGAAAGATTGAGGACAGAATGACAAGAGGGAGTCAGAGGTTGAGATGGCTAGATGGCATTACCGATGCAATGGACATGAACTTGGGCAAACTTACCGAGATGGTGAGGGACACGCAGGCCTGGAGGGCTGCAGTCCATGCAGTCACAGAGTCAGACATGACTGGGCGACTGAACAATTTCTTAAACTATTTTCCCACTCCAATACTCACTTTCATTAGAGGAAAATTGATCTCACTCTTCCCTCATTCCTCAAGGTTAAGATTGAAATCACTTCACAAAAAAGTGGTCTCAATCTTAGCTTCATCTGCTGTTACACACATCACTTTTCCTACATTCACCCAATCGTGTCTTCGGAGAAAGTTTTCTCTTTTCCAGTGTAAACTCTTTCATTTCAACCCTTTCCTGCTGCTGCTGCTAAGTCGCATCAGTCGTGTCCGACTCTGTGCGACCCCATAGACAGCAGCCCACCAGGCTTCGCCGTCCCTGGGATTCTCCAGGCAAGAACACTGAATTCAGTCTAGTGGAGAATAAAAACTTGCTCACAAATGACAAACACTATAAATCGATCTAGGACCCTTGGCCATGCCTGCTGCCAGACCAGAGCTGAAAGCGGGTGGAGGGGTCAGGGGCCCACATGAAGGCGCCCAAGGATGAGTAAGAATTAAGGGAGAAAACGGGCGAATAAGGAGCTGTCAAGGACAGAAGCAAAAGATGGAGATGGGTGCAAGGAAGGTAGAAATGCTTAACTGAGACCGTTCAGAAGCGGGACGAGAGATGAAGCGGACTCTGAAGGCAGGTGGGCTCCTCAGAGCGAAGGTGCGGCCGTCTTACTCACCTCCTCCTGGTCCTTGTCCAGGAGATCGTCCCGGCTCATTGCTCCGGCAGCCGCGATCCTGGATGCCGCGCTTGGCGGACTAGGAGGCAAAAGCGGAGGAGGGTCCGCCCCGAGGAGCCGAGGGCCGCTCTCACGAACGACACCGCGAGCCGGGGTCGCAGGGCTGGTTTGGGGGGCCTCGGAGGAGGACACCCAGCTGACGACTGAGGCCATTCAGGTTCCCGGGCCGAGAGCAGGCGAGACCGCCGGCTCCGCGGGGTCGGGGCTCTTCCAGGAACTGCGAGGCGTTCCACTCCAGACTGCGCGAGCCAGACACCAGAGCCATTGTTGCCACGAAAGAGGGCACACTCACGAGCCGGGGAAGATCTCTGGTCTCTTTGGCCCCCAGAACCCGCCGCTGCACAAGCCCTACCAATGCCGAGGAAACAGCGGAAACCTTCCGGGTACGTCGGCAAAACCCTTCCCCAGGCCTATGTGGCGTCCAGCTAAAGTGAAACGACGTGCACATCCGTATAAAAAAGCCGCCGCTGCAACCGGTTCCGCGCATCCTTCCGGTTCCTCAGGAGGCTCGCCAGGTCTAAGATGCATCAGTGACTGTGTCTTCCTTAGCCTTGTCCTTGAAATGACTGAAAGGAAGGATGACACACCACAAGGTACATTTCAGAGTGGCCGTATCACGAACACAGCCAGTTCTGCTTGTGTTTCAGGTGCTTTCTATGCCTGTGTGTTACGTTATACTCTATACTATTGGGTGCTTACTGTTTCTCATGTGTGTGTGTGTGTGTGTGTGTGTGTGTGTACATATACATAGTATATGCAGGTGCGTGCTAAGTCCATCAGTCGTGTCCGCCTCTTTGCAACCCTATGGACTGTAGCCTGCCGGGCTCCTCTGTCCGTGGGGTTCTCCAGGCAAGAATACTGGAGTGGGTTGCCTTTCCTTTCTCCAGGGGATCTTCCTGACCCAGGGACGCAAACTGGGTCTCTTATGTCTCCTGAATTGGCAAGTGGGTTCTTTACCACTAGTGCCGCCTGGGAAGCCCAATATATGCACAGATGAGCATATATATGTACATACAGAATATATAGGAATGGCCCAAATCGAGTTACATTATTTTTTTAAGTCTGCTGCTGCTAAGTCACTTCAGTCGTGTCCGACTCTGTGCGACCCCATAGACGGCAGCCCACCAGGCTCCCCCGTCCCTGGGATTCTCCAGGCAAGAACAGTGGAGTGGTTGCCATTTCCTTCTCCAATGCATGAAAGTGAAAAGTGAAAGTGAAGTTGCTCAGTCGTGTCCGATTCCTCTCGACCCCATGGACTGTGGCCTACCAGGCTCCTCCGTCCATGGGATTTTCCAGGCAAGAGTACTGGAGTGGGGTGCCATTGCCTTCTCCTTTTAAGTTTATCTTGATTTAAAATAAAAATCTAAGTGGGAAGAAAAGAAAAGGCACAAAGTATTTCCTATGCAACTGTGTGTTTATTTTAGTGCTGTCAGATTTAGCAGGAAAGAAAATATAGTAGGCTTGATTACATTTGAAGTTCACTAAACAATGAATAGTTTTAGTATAAGTATGCCCCGGGCTTTCCAGGTGGTTCTAGTGGTAAAGAACTTGCCTGTGGATGCAGAGACTTGGATTCTATCCCCGAGTCAGGAAGATCCCCTGGAGGAGGGCACGGCAACCCACCCCATTATTTTTGCTTGGAGAATCCCATGGACACAGGAGCCTGGCAAGCTACAGTCCATAGGGTAGCAAAGAGTAGGACCCGAATGAAGCGACTTAGCACACAGACATAAGTATGTCCCATACAATAATAATGCACTATCAACTATTTTCTAGTAAAGATAAGGAAATGGCCACTATTATACCTCCTCTCCCACCACCTCTAAAGTTTATTCCTGATATTCTAAGGTTTTTCACTTGCTGTTAGAGACAGTGGGTTTGAAAGCATCCCCTGATACCTGGAAGCCGGCTAGCACTCAGGCCATGTTCTTCTGTTGGACATAAACTTACAGAACACCAGTCTAGATGTCAGTGACTGACAATGTGAGACAAAACTAAACCACTTCATTATTTTTTCTAAGCAGTTCAGTTCAGTTCAGTCGCTCAGTCGTGTCCGACTCTTTGCAACCGCATGGACTGTAGCCTACCAGGCTCCTCCATCCATGGGATTTTCCACGAAAGAGTGCTGGAATGGATTGCCATTTCCTTCTCCAGGGGATCTTCCCGACCCAGGAATCAAACCCCGGTCTCCTGCATTGCAGGCAGACGCTTTACCATCTGAGCCACCAGGGAAGCACAGACCAAAAAAAAAGGTTGCTCTACCACCCACAAAACACCAAACACCCCCTCTCTTCACCAACATGGGTGACTGCTTCTTTATCCATTACAGATTTATCCTTGCCCTAGTCTGTCCTCCCTACAGATGAGATCATTGAGATGCCCAATGCCCTAAATTATCCAAATACTATAGTAAGTTCTTGCTAACGTTCTCTTACTGAAACACCTCTAGTTTCCTATAGTGTTCGTTCTTCCTCCCTGCAAAGAAAAATAAACCCAACTTGTCAGCTATGAGTATATTCCTGGTGGTCTTTGGTTGAAGGGCATTGACATGTTCCACTGCCTAGAATGCTTCCCCAGATATTTGCATGACTCTTTCCCTTAGTTCATTCTGTTCTTTGCTCATGCATCATCTTTTCAGGGAGGTCGTCCCTGAAAAGATTTACAGTACCACCCTCATCATTCTCTCTCCCTTTATGCTGGTCATTTTTCTTCATAGCACTCATTGCTATCTGATATTATATTATATATTTAGATAATATGTTTATTGCATGTCTCTCCCATTAGAATCTAAATTTCCTGAAGACTAGGACTTCACCTTTTTTTTTTTTTTTTTAATGTGGACATGCCACATGGCATGCAGAATCTTAGTTCTCCAACCAGGGATCAAACCCATGTCCCCTGCCTTGGGAGGGCAGAATCTTAACCTCTGGACTGCCAGGGAAATCCCACTAGGACTTCATCTTGATGATGATTGTATCTACAGTGTGTAGAGCATTTCCTGGCACAGAGTAGGTACTAAGTGATATGAATTTAATGAACACATGAGTGGATTTTTATTGTGTCAGGGTGTATATAATATTAATAGTTTCTTCTATCACATATTCATAATCAACCTTGTTGTTTGGTCTTAGTCCTCCATTTAAGTAGATTGGCTCATTGCAAAATGTCCATTCTTAATTCTTTGACTCATTTTTTATCGGATTTGATTTCATATTGCCAAATAGTTTTTCACAAAGGATGCCTGGGTAGTGCATTCTCTCAACTTTTTTCATATTTGAAATAGGCTACCTGTTGCTTTTGGGGGAGTAGATTGTATTATTGTCAGCAATGTCCACTTCCTCTTTCCCTGTAGAAGGGTTATATATCCCTATGCAATTGCCTTTGTAAGGTTTTAGGAAGAAAAAGAGAATCAGCAGTTATCAAGCAAGTCACTTAAAGAGATAATTGAGAGAGAATTGTTGGGATAAAGCAGAAAAGGGGAGAGTGATGAAAAAGCAAACATATTTAGCACTTATAAGGTTCTAGACACTCATTCACTCATAATTCAAGTAACCACATCAGTCTACCATCTGTTGGGTCAAGGCAGACCTCACAAATGGAAACTGTAAGCAGTTTGACACTATCCGTAGTTAATTCATTTAATCCTCAAAACAACTCTTTGGGGAGGTATTATTATCTTTATTTTACAGATGAAGAATCAGGCTCAGGGTCACACAGCTAAGTGGAAGTACCAGAATCCCAATGCTTTCACTGCTGCCCAAGTCTTTGTTTTTTCCATGATACCTTACTGTGGTTTCTTCTTATACTCATGCAGTGACCTTTCTAAATTTGTGTAGCTAAGTACAACTCAGGGGAAGGGCTATAGGACTGAATAAATGTCATTTTTTCTCTTTTATCATCATCAATTAATACATATTAAGCACCCACGAGGTTCTCTGTGTTTTAACATAGGAGAGGACAGTTGCTGGCTTAATGGAATTCTTCAAAAAAGGCAAAGACAAACAAACACAAACACGCAGTTTTAAAACCTGACTCCATTATCAGCCAGTCAAAAATCTCTCTAGACTGTGAAACAATTGATACCTCCAAATCCAGTTGATAAAGGTTCTTGTCTTTAAAAACTATGGCAAACAAATACTTTTTTTTTTTTAAAAGCTACTAGATTATTTGAAGTAAGGTTATGCCTGGAGATAAAAATAAAGTGAAAGGTGAAATAACTTGTGAGAAACAGAAAATTAGTGACTTTCCAAATATCTTGTCTCCAAAGTAACTGTTTAGGCCACTCAAATTTCTTGGTCTGACCTGCTTTTCCTATCAAAAAAGTCCTTTCCAGATTATTATTGTTGTTTAGTTGTTAAGTCGTGTCTGACTCTTTTGGGACCCTATGGACTGTAGCCTGCTAGGCTCCTCTGTCTATGGTATTTCTCAAGCGAGAATACTGCAGTGGGCTGCCATTTCTTTCTCCAGGGGATCTTTGCAACCCAGGGATCAAACTCACATTTCAGGATTATTAGATTCCCTTTGATTATAGCTAACTTTTTTCTTTTACAATTTTCTTTAAAAAGATTTTATTTATCTATTTATTTATGGCTGTGCTGGGTCTTCGTTGCTGCACGGACTTCCTCTAGTTGCAGCATGATGCATTGTGGTGGCTTCTCTTGTTGCCAAGCACAGGCTCTAAGGTGCTCAGCCTTCAGTAGTATGGCTCCCGGGCTCTAGAACACAGGCTCAGTAGTTGCGGCACATGGACCCAGTTGCTCTGTGGCACGTATGATCTTTCTGGGTCAGGGATCAAACCCGTGTCTCCTGCAGGGATAGGTGGATCCTTTACCACTGAGTCACCAGGGAAGGCCTTAAATTCTTTTTAAAATTGAAGTGTAGTTTATTTAGGGCTTCCCTGGAGGCTCAGAGATATAAAGAATCCACTTGCAATGCACGAGACACAGGTTCAGTCCCTGGGTGGAGACGATCCCCTGGAGAAGGAAATGGCAACCCACTCCAGTATTCTTGCTTGGAGAACCCCATGGACAGAGGAGCCTGGCAGGCTACAGTTCATGGGGTTGCAAAAGAGTCGGACACAACTTACCAACTAAACAATTGTTGATTTACAATATTGTGTTAGTTTCAGGTGTACAACAAAGTGTTCAGTTATATATATTATTTTTTTCAGATTATTTTCCATTATATTATAAGATATTGAATATTGTTCCTGGTGTTATACAGTAAATCTTTGTCGTGTATCTTTTATATACAATAGTTTGTATCCGTTAATCCTATACTTCCAACTTGTCCCTCCCTCTCTCCCTCTCCCCTTTGGTAACCATGAGTTTGTTTTCTGTGTCTGTGATTCTGTTTCTGTTTTGTATACAGATTCATCTGTATTATTTTTTAGATTCCATATATAAATGACATCATATAGCATTTGTCTTTCTCTTTCTGACTTACTTCACTAAGCAAAGTACTCTGTAGGTCCATCCATGTTGCTACAAATGGCAATATTGCATTCTTTTTTATGGCTGAGTAATAACATTCCATTGTATATATGTACCACATCTCTTTAAGTCAATCATCTGTTGATGGACACTTGGATTGTTTCCATGTCTTGGCTTTTGTAAATAGTGCTGCTATGAACATTAAAGTGTATGTATCTTTCTGAATTAAAGTTTGTGTTTTTTCCAGATATATACCTAGGAGTGGAATTGCTGTATCATATGGTAGTTCTGTTTTTAGTTGTTTTTATTTTTGCTAGGGTATAATTGTGCTTTAATGCTTCTGTGTAATGTTATGATCCAATAGTTCTCAGGTTTACATATTATTTATACAATGATTTTCTGGTCACAAATGATAGCATAAGGGTTGTTTTTTTTTTAATCTACTTTTTAATTGAAGGATAGTTGCTTTACAGAATTTTGTTGTTCAGGAACCTCCATACTGTTTTTCATAGTGGCTGCATCAACTTACGTTCCCAGCAACAGTGTGTGAGGATTCCCTTTTCTCCACACCCTCTCCAATATTTATTATATGTAGGCTTTTTGATGATAGCTATTCTGACTGGTTTTGACTTGTATTTCTCTAATTATTAGTGAATAATTTTTATGTGTCTGTTGGCCATCTGTATGTGTCTATTTAGGTGTTCTGCCCAGTTTTTGATTGAATTATTTGGATACTGAGTTGTATGAGCTGTTTTTGTATTTTGGATATTGAATTGTTTCGATATTGAGTTGTATCAGCTGTTTTTGGATATTAACCCTTTGTCAGTTGCATCCTTTGAAAACATTTTCTCCTATTCCATAGGTCGTCTTTTCGTTTTGTTGATGGTTTCTTTTGCTGCGCATAAGCTTTTAAGTTTGATTAGGTCCCTTTTGTTTCTTTTCACTTTTATTTCTTTTGCCTTGGGAGGCTGAGCTAAGAAAATATTGCAATGATTTATGTCAAAGGATGTTGACATATGTTCCTTTCTAGGATTTTTATGGTGTCATGTCTTACATTTAGGTTTTTAAACCAGTTTGAGTTGATTTTTGTATATGGTGTGAGGGAGCATTCTAATTTTATTGATTTACATTTAGCAAGCTTTCCCAGCACCACTTGTTGAAGAGACTGTCTTTTCTCCATTGTATATTCCTGCCTCTTATGTTGTAGATTAATTGATCTTAGGTGTGTGGGTTATAGGCAGTTTCTTAATTTTGGCTTATATTTTGCTGAGTTAGGGAGTGAGCCATATGGACAGAAGGGAAGGGGCAGTTTTCTACATTTTGAAGTAACAGGCCTTCATCATACCTCAGCTGGGGTTTCACACTTTGAAAGCCCTTTCAGGAAAGGGACAAAGACAAGGCAATTTGGTTGGAGGTCTTGGTGCTGTTGGTGCTGATGTAAAAGAAATTGTATTGCATCTTACAGTTTACTGAGAGGTAACCAACACCTATTTGATATCAAGAGTGGCAGTTACTATGATCTATATTTCAAAGAAATATCTTGTTTTAGTTTTTGTCAACTAAGCTACTGAAAGATAAATAGATCCTAAACTTTCAAGATGTACTTTGTCCTATTTCCTAAATAATGTTTTGCTACTAAGTTTTGTGAGAGGATGACTCAGAAAAATGGTCATTAATGTTCAAAGTAGTTTTGTTAAGTGCTCAGTTGCCAGGAAAACACTACAATCTATCTTAGTTTCTTTTACAACAGCACACTTCTATTTTCCATGAAATGTGTTTATGTTAATAATGCAGTGATTCCCACATAGGTTTTTTTTTACCACAATACAAAACTTTGGAGAAACGCCTAGGGAATTTCATATGGATTTCTTATCTCCATGTGAAAATACAGCTGTATTACACTACTTTGATATTTTACTATGTGACTTGACTTTATTGAGGAGAATGTAGAATAGATTAGAGGTCGATAGATGATGACATCCTTGTCTGCTTTTATGTTGAAGAAAATTAAATATAGTTAGTAGATCTGTTTTTATTCTGGAATATCCTGATGGACATTTTCTCCAGGATTTTTGTAGGAAGGAAGTGGAAGGATTCCAACTGAATGGTAAATAAGTGCCGATTCAAATTTTTGGAAACTGATGCAATATTATCCTGTATATATATATATATTTTTTTTTTTTTTAAAGAAAATGAACATAGCGAATGGCTCTAATTGTTGAAGAAAATGCTACTATTTTGGTTCCTTAGTTGAATATGATCAATAACCAGCCTGAAGGGAAATGTTTGGCTCTTCAAATACCCATCCTGTCACTTCATTCATCATAGTACTCAGTCAGAAGTGGATTACCAGAGGAGTTTTTCAAATTACCACAACTCATTCATGTATTCATTCACTTAACAATTATTGAACACCTACTATGTGTGGACAGTAAAGCCCTCTGTGCAGGCAATGCTATGTAAATAAAAGTAATAAGCACACACAATGTAAGTGTTACAATTTATCTTTCAAGATGCAGCTCTAATTCAGTTTGCTAGTTCCTTCTCTGTGTTCTGTATTTTGTCGATGTTTGTATACCTATCTACTGAGCTCTTTGAAAAGGTAGAGACCTTGGCTTATTCATTTTGTATTCCACACAGTCTAACATAAGATTTGGTACAGATCAAACAGGTGGTCAGAAAAGAATAGTTGCAATAAAGGAATTAACAATATTGCATCATTTAGTATTCAGTTGAGAAGACAGTACTTACCCCAAAACTGATTTCTTCAAAGTAGGTGTTAGAATGTGCTTGTTATCCTTCAACTTGAATCAGGACTTGATTCATTATGTTTTATTATATTCATTCTGATTATATGTCAAGGTGGTTTCAGTTCAGTTCAGTCGCTCAGTTGTGTCTGACACTTTGCGACCCCATGAATCGCAGCACGCCAGACCTCCCTGTCCATCACCAACTCCCAGAGTTTACTCAAACTCATGTCCATCGAGTCAGTGATGCCATCCAACCATTTCATCCTCTCTCATCCGGTTCTCCTCCTGCCTTCAATCTTTCCCAGCATCAGAGTCTTTTCCAATGAGTCAGTTGTTCACATCAGATGACCAAAATATTGGAGCTTCAGCTTCGGCATCAGTCCTTCCAGTGAATATTCAGGACTGATTTCCTTTAGGATTGGTTTATCGTCTAACAACAAGCTATTAAATAGGGCAGTCTCGAACTTTCAAAAGAAATGAAACCTTATTAGTCTCTCGAAGTTTTTACGCCCTAGAAGCTTACACAGAACGTAGAGGAAAGGGACTAGTAGCCCTCGCATCCCAACCGTTATTGCCGCGTTACCCCCCTTCCCTTTCCTTTTTCCCACCCTTTCGCCCTCCGGAAGGGGCCGAGCGCTCCCGGCGCTTCCCAGTCTTCCTCCGCCCCTTGCGGAAGGAGCCGAAGGCGGAGCGGGGCGCCGAAGTGGGACGGCCTAGCGCTCGGGCCTCTCCGGAAAGAGCCGAACCGCGCTCGGAAGAGGAGGGCTCCTTCGTCTTCGGCGTCTCGCCCCCGCGCGGTGCCCTCTGTCGGCGGCGTGAGGCAGCTGTGGCAGCGGTGGCGGCGGGAGGCGGT
Source organism: Bos indicus x Bos taurus (assembly GCF_003369695.1). NCBI lineage: Eukaryota > Metazoa > Chordata > Mammalia > Artiodactyla > Bovidae > Bos > Bos indicus x Bos taurus. The sequence goes on along the minus strand of NC_040105.1, from coordinate 141,275,698 downwards.
AGCCGCGTCGACGTTGACCAAGACTGGAGCGACGTTTAAAGAAGGAGCCGAATCGCCGCAGAGTCCGGCTTCTGACTGTTGGAGGATTCCTACCCTTCCGCGCGGGCTGACGACGAGAAGCGGCGGCGCCGGGAAGCAGGTGAGGAACCGGCTGCGACCCGTGAGGGGGCGATGGAGCGCGCCGGCTTCCTCCGTCTCTGGGCCGCGCCAGCCTTCGCTTTCTCCTCACTTGAACCAGGAAGCGGCGGAGTCTGAGGCTCCGCTCCTCCGGCCCTTTTCTTTGTGTGGGCTCGGGAGCGAAGGAGGGGACGAACCAGGAGGGCCGCGGCGCGGTCTCCTCCGCCGTCAGGGGCCGTCAGGGCCCGGGGTAGGCCCGGAGCTTGGGGAGCCCACCGCGGAGAACCACTCGGCGTTTTTCACGGCCCTCGCCGCCAGTTCCCCCTCCTCACCCCGACTTTGATTTAGAGCTTTTCGGCCAGGCCCATCCTCCCCTTCCCAGGGCATAACAATGCCGCCTGCTTGGCCACATCCCCTCCCAACACCCCACCCTCCGCTTCGCCACCTTCTACTTTCCCTGGCCGGCCGCCTCTCCCGACTACCCCCGCCCTGACCGTGCTGGCCGGCCTTCCATCTGTATTTGCAAGAAACTGCTTTTCCACGTGAATCCGGGTTGAAAACCTCGGTTGCAGCCGGCCGGGTGCGAATGGGGAAGAGGGGGTGGACAGAGGGAGATGGGGTTCAGCTGCCGCGTGTAGGTTGTTTCACTCTCGCGGGTGGCGTCTCTCTTTTCCAACGTCACCTGCCCTCGGTCAAGGATTTGTCTCACGGGCGTGCAGAATGGCTTTTCCACGGTCAGGTCGCGGATCTGGGGTTGGGATGGGTTCAGACCGATTTGTGCTGATCCTGGGTCCACCTGGACGGGAAAGACAAAATGAAACAACAAAATGAAACCAAGTCCTGGTGTCACCTGGACGCATACATTGAAATCCTTGCCCCGTTGGGAAAACCCATTTGCAAAGGACAAAAATAGTGGGACTGTATTCAGAAAACCTGTCTATCCACTGAAAAGTGACTTGTGTCGAAATGCCCGTATTTCGGAAGCGCTGGTAGCTGGCTCGCTGTCCAAAGGTCACCCTTTCTGATGAATGCCTTTATGGTAACCTGGAATTCCCTGGTACTGTTAACAAGCAATGCCTTATAACATGATGTTTTAAATCCTTGATTTCTAGACATTTCTTTTTGTGTGTGTGTTTTTAAGCTATAATTTTGAAAAATTTAGAAGACATTTGAGACGCCCTGCCTTCCACATGTGTATAACTTAAGAACTGTGACAATTGTACTATTTTGGTAATTCTAAAGGGAAAGAATATATACTAGCAATAGAAGTGTCTCTTTACCAAAAGTACTTATCAACTAATTTTTAATTATATATACATGTATCATTTTATGTATTTAAATTGTTACCAGAAATATCTTCTGTGAAGTGCTGAAAATTGTTTAGAGGGTGGTACACAGCAATACTATTTATTGACATTCCCTCTCCTCCTTTTCTAGAGTGATGTCTGGTCTGTTCCAGTAAGTTTATATCTTCATTTTCACTAAATCATTCTGTGTGAAGAAAATTCTCATATCAGTGCTCATAATTCTTTCCCAACAAAATGAAATGTTTTGTGTTTTCACGCAGTTGAGCTTTAAGAAATGGTAAACTTTTCCCTTGTTTTGTTTTTCGCAATAGTATTTATTGACTTCATTTGGCGTTCTAACATTCCATCTCTGGAGACTGTGGGGAGTAGACAGGTGAGGGGAAGAAGAAAAGAGGAGAGGGTAAGAAAGGTGTTTCATAGTTTAACCAGATGAAGCATCCCTGTTAAAATAAGAACATAAAAACTTTAGAGGTAATAGTCACCAGTGTTTCTGAATGCTGGTTCAGTCTGTGGCTGCAGGGAGTAGCTGTTGAATATGTTGTTAAAGATAAGTTAAATGTTTAGGAAGACTACCTATTTTGGACTTAGTATTGTACACATCAAGCTTTTCTGACACCTCATTCATTTACAGGTGAAATAACTTTTTATGTGTTCACAATGAAGATTTTTCTTAAAGTGTTCAGACAGTTAAAAATTAACTCTAAACTCTTGAGAAAATCCAAAATTGGAACAAAAAAATTAACTTTAGTCTTTAAAAATTGCTTAGTGGTGATGCATGTATCTAAGATTCAAAGGAAGAGATTAGTGTTCAAATCTGTAGATCAGTTTAAAACTTGCTTGTCTCTTCTTAGGGGGAAGTCATGAGATTTAACATGTGGTCCAAATAACAGTTATATATAAAAATCTGTAAGAACAGTTTATATAAAAACCAAAAAGTTACACCAAACTTCCACTAAAACGCCAATAAACTATTTAATGAAGCTGTAGCTCAAATTCTAAATAATGAAATACTTGTGTTTTTCTTTCCTAATGCACACATCTCCCCTTCTCCTTTCTCTTACAGGGATGGAGAGTAGAAAACTGATTTCTGCTACAGACATTCAATACTCTGGCAGTCTGCTGAACTCCTTGAATGAGCAACGTGGCCATGGACTCTTCTGTGATGTTACTGTTATTGTGGAAGACCGAAAATTCCGAGCCCATAGAAACATTCTTTCAGCTTCAAGTACTTACTTCCATCAGCTCTTCTCAGTTGCTGGGCAAGTTGTTGAACTGAGCTTTATAAGAGCAGAGATCTTTGCAGAAATTCTCAATTATATCTATAGTTCTAAAATTGTTCGTGTTAGATCAGATTTACTTGATGAGTTAATTAAATCAGGGCAGTTATTAGGAGTTAAGTTTATAGCAGAGCTTGGTGTCCCGTTGTCACAGGTTAAAAGCATCTCAGGTACAGCTCAGGATGGTAATGCAGAAAACTCACCTCCTGAAATACAAAAATCAAAAGATGAATCCCAAGAAAATGGGGCCACTATAATGCCAATTATAACAGAATCTTTTTCCTTGTCTGCTGAAGATTATGAGACAAAAAAGATCATTGTTACTGATTCAGATGATGACGACGATGATGTCATTTTCTGCTCTGAGATTCTGCCTGCAAAGGAGACTTTGCCGAGTACCAACACAGTGGCAGAGGTCCAGCCTAACCCAGGCTCTGTTGCTATTTCAGATGATGCACCTTGTGTGAGCAATAGCTCTCCCCCTTTAACAAACATCACACCTACTCAGAAACTTCCTACTTCTGTGAATCAGGCAACTCTGAGCCAGACACAGGGAAGTGAAAAATTGTTGGTGTCTTCGGCCCCAACACATCTGACTCCCAACATCATTTTGTTAAATCAGACACCACTTACTACACCACCAAATGTCAGTTCTTCACTTCCAAATCATATGTCTCCTTCAATCAATTTACTTGTACAGAATCAACAGCCACCAAACAGTGCTGTTTTACCAGGAAACAAGGCCAATGAAGAGGAGGAGGAGGAAATTATAGATGATGATGATGACACTATTAGCTCCAGTCCAGATTCTGCTGTCAGTAATACGTCTTTGGTCCCACAGGCTGAGATCCCCCCAAATACCACTTTTGATGGATCGTTGATACAAAAGATGCAGATTCCCACACTTCTGCAAGAGCCAGTTTCTAATTCTTTAAAAATTTCAGATATAATTACGAGAAACACTAATGATCCAGGTTTAGGATCCAAACATCTAATGGAGGGTCAGAAGATTATTACTTTAGATACAGCTACTGAAATTGAAGGCTTGTCAACGGGTTGCAAGGTTTATGCAAATATTGGTGAAGATACTTATGATATAGTTATCCCTGTCAAAGATGACCCTGATGAAGGGGAGGCCAGACTTGGAAACGAGATACCAAAAACACCTAGCAGTGAGACGGCAAATAAACGTATGAAAGTTAAACATGATGATCACTATGAGTTAATAGTAGATGGAAGGGTCTATTATATCTGTATTGTATGCAAAAGGTCATATGTCTGCCTGACAAGCCTGCGGAGACATTTTAACATTCATTCTTGGGAGAAGAAGTATCCTTGCCGTTACTGTGAGAAGGTCTTTCCTCTTGCAGAATATCGCACAAAGCATGAAATTCATCATACAGGAGAGCGAAGGTATCAGTGTTTGGCCTGTGGCAAGTCTTTCATCAACTATCAGTTTATGTCTTCACACATAAAGTCCGTTCATAGTCAAGATCCTTCTGGAGACTCGAAGCTTTATCGTTTACATCCATGCAGGTCTTTACAGATCAGACAATATGCATACCTCTCTGATAGGTCAGGCACTATGCCTGTAATGAAGGATGACGGTATTGGATATAAGGTTGATGCTGGGAAAGAACCTCCAGTAGGGACCACATCTGCTCCTCAGAACAAGCCCATGACCTGGGAAGATATTTTTATTCAGCAGGAAAATGATTCCATGTTTAAACAGAATGTAACAGATGGCAGTACTGAGTTTGAATTTATAATACCAGAATCTTATTGAACTCCTTTGAAATATCAGAAAGTTTTGGTTTGGATTTAAGGGTCAGGGCTTTCAGAAGACCTGTAAAACAAAGGTGAAAACAGGTTCATTTGATCTGCCATGTCATTTGAAGGTAGTCTAGTTGGATTATTTGTTCATAATTTTTAGAAGCAAATTATTCTGAAAGTTTGAATAGAGGTTGAGAACTTCCCCCTCCCCCAAGTATCTGTTTATATAGTTAGCTTTCAGCACATTTAAAAGAGGCAAAAAGGAAAAAAAAGCTTGGAGAGATAGTTTCCTGAATAGAATTTGAATCAGTTTGAATGTTCTTTGAAAATAACTGGAGTTATTAGCATACCCTAGTATATCTTGCAACTTTCCCCTTCCATGTTAGCACTTTACTGCTGAATTCTCAATTTTCTTATTATTGAGACTATAAATGTGTGTTGTGTCTTGTATATGGCATAAAGAGTAAATGAGAACTTCTAAAGTTGTCCTGGAAATTTTCAGAGTAAGTCTCTGCTTGGTTGTGTATTTTGCTAACCCAAATGGATAGCAGCCTCCTGCCTCCCACCCCTCATGAAAATAGCCGTGCAGACAAGTTTCTCATTTGAAGAATAAACAAGTTTTAGCTAATTAGAATTAAACTTCACTTTTATCACCATAGTCTCGAAAAGACTGGTGCCTGGACTACTGTATATATATACCTTTGCAGTGTGGTTTCTATGGGCAAAAAAGAAATCTCTGTAATGCAGACAGGAAGAGATTAAAAGTTTTTATCATATTTGCTTTAAATTCTGTGCTCTTATATGATAGAGACAGAGAATGGAAGTGAATGGAGATTTCCTTTTTGCTCATTATGGTTAAAAAATATTCCCATTAAGTTTTTCAGACTTTGAATTTGAACACCACCAAACTAATCTTTATGTATGCATCTTTATAAATGACAAATTTCATAAATGAGACTCTTACATATTTTGGGTGGGAGGCCACTGGCATGTATTTTTAAATGTTCATATTACTTAGAATCTCTAATAGGAAGTTTTTATTTGACATAGCTGAATCAGATATCTAGTATTTTCCTTTCAGCAAGACCTTTTAGGTTTTTACTCCTAAAATAAGTTCCATTCCATCTGCAAATTGCTGCAGTATTATAGCAATCAGAAGCAATACAAGGAAGTTAAATAGGCTTGTTGATTCCCATTTATCTTGAGAACAATGAATACCACCTTTCTCCCTTTTAAAATGACACATGTTTAAACACTTAGAAAATAAAGTCAAAACTTATTGAAGTGCCAGTACTAAAAGGGAAGCAGGTTGGAACAAATATATAGCCTAGCGTTTATAATAGATTGACTTGTTGAACTTCTGTAAATTTTTGCAAACGAAAAAAATATGATTAGATACTGAAAAAGATTGTTGTGCATAGTTATTAGTCCTTTGTAACCTTGCTTAAGTATTTCTTAATTCAACATAGATATTTTCTTTCTCCTTAACGATGTATTTTTGAAAATAGTCTATTTCTTGACTTTGAACTTAAAGCTTTAATCAATTTCTCATGTATACATCATCTTTCTGACAGTAAGCTAGACTTGAAGATAATGATTTCAGTATTTCTTGAGATGGTAACTGAGGGTATCGGGCATCAGTGTTTGCAGTAATACAAGGAGAAAGAAAAATTAATACAGTCCTTTGCTTACCGAGGGTTAGAATGATGTGCATCTTTTATGTTTTCCATTCTGTAAGTTGAGACCTTAAGACCATTTTGTAAACTAATCCTTGGAAAATTTTTAAATTACCATACAGCTTACAAGTCTGATCTCTGGAATTGCAATATCTGTTTCCTTTGTGTATATGTATTGATAACATTACTCTTTGACTATAGGGTACACTCTGAAATGTTTTCAGTGGAAATTTGTTTCATTTATGCTGTTTCACCAGTTAGACATAATTCAACAAGTGTGAATGATACTTCCAGTCCTTTCAGACTTAACTGCTAACTTCATGGATGGCTCAGATGGTAAAGAGTCCACCTGCAGTGCAGAAGACCTGGGTTCTATCCCTGAATCAGGAAGATCCTCTGGAAAGGGAATGGCTACCCACTTCAGTATTCTTGCCTGCGAAAGTCCATGGACAGAGGAGCCTGGCAGGCTACAGTCCATGGGGTTGCATAGAGTCAGTTACGACTGAGCAACAAACACTTTGACTTTTTCAATAAAACTTGGTTTCTACAAGGCCATTATGACAAACTAGGAATTCTATAATGGAAAACTATCCGTTCAGAATTATCTTGATATAATTATTTGCTGCTGCTGTGCTCTATCTAAGTTCTGAGTCTGAAATTTCAACTTTGCCTACTGAAGGTATCTTCTAGTTTTTTGGGAGGAGGAAAACTGGAAAATTCACTTTAAATTGTATTTTTGCCAGAAGACTCTTACTTGAACGTATGTCAGGGTCTTCAGTTTTTTTAGAAGTCTCTATATCCAAAGTTCAGAATCCATGTGGAATACTCTTTAGGAATTAAAACCATTCACTCCCAGTGTTTATGGGGTTGGAAATCTGTAGCAAGATGCTATTCAAAACCTGTCATGGTGTTTTCCTATTTTATACTTAGTTTTCTGGCAATTGAACTCTTTTTTTTCATTCAAGTTGGCTTCAGATTTGCTCCTATGCTAAATTACCTATAAATATTCTGGATAGGAACTGTTTGAAATAGCAATTTGTTCAAAGAGATGACAGAAAATGAAAGTGCTTAGTTTAAGCAAAGATTTTTATATGCCATAGCAATCTTGAGAGATTCATTTTAAAATATATTTTATCATTTTGCTGGTAATGATCCCCCACATACAACCACTATGAGGAATCGATGCTGCATTTTTCCCATTGTACCAAAAAGATAAAGGTAAAAATGGTAAAAGTTTTTTGTATTGTCAAGGCGTGCATACTCTAAAGAATTAAATACTAATTCAACAGCACTGGCTTTCTCACCTCTGTCAATCATATGAAACTTTTGTTCATTTCCACCCAGTGCTGTAGTGTTCATACTTGTACAGTCTTCCCTGTCATGACTTTAAGTTCTACCTTTCATTAACCGTTACCTGATATTAGTTCGTAGAGTTTCTTATGGCAAAAATAAAATGTTTTAATTCTGATTTTTTAGTGTCTTTTTTTTTTACAAGATGATCTTTCATTAATTATATAGACTATTACATTCTGTTGTTTTTCAATTTTTGTAGCAGGAGACTGGAACTATATTTCTGATGACAGTATGACAGAATTTCCTGTTAGGTTTTATATGTTGGTTAATCGCATGCCCATTATATCTTGAACCATAGTAGTCAGAAGTGAGTCAGCTGCTGTCAGTTGCTTTAGAGCATTTGTGATACTTCTGTTGATTCCATGAAGACACATGTAAGTTGATAAGGAGGAGGATAGTTTTATTAATTTGAAACATCACAAAAGCAGTCTGGGTTTCCAACATGGCAGTGATACAGATTTTAAGCAATATCCAGTTTACACAGGTTCTGGATTAATATTTTAATTTTTCATGCCCAGTTCAATACTTTAAAGCAGAATTAGGAATAAAGCGGTAAATATTACAAAATGCAGTCAAGGTACATTTTGGAAATACAAATTCCTTCATTACAGCAAATGTTTTTGCAAAAGAGTAAAGCAGCAAATATTAACTTTTCTAAGGTAACATGCAGTTGTTATAATTCAATGTAATAAAAAAAGAAGCTGCTAAAATTAAGTTACAAAATCTATACTGTTTCAAGTTATTTTGTAAAGTAAGAAAAATACATAGAAATGAGTCCTAGAATCTTAACACTTTAAGAAATGTGATAAATGTAGGATATACTGTGTAATGGTGCCTTTTAAAAAATTAAATACTCATACACGTTCATTAAAGCAAAATGTAAAGTGTAAACAGCAAGAAATTTCATTGAGTATCACAAGTTGATATTTGTATAGTAAGTCAATTGGTTATTAGTCCCTTTTTGAAATCCAATAGAATTTTAATATGCTCAGAACAGTAGAAAATAATAGTGTTATATAACGCAAAAAGATTATAATTGTTCAGATTTGAAATTCAGAGAGACGTCATTTGTGATGTCAAAAGTTAAACTGAATGTTTTGCAAACATTTACTGTGAACAGTGAGCGCACTTGTTGTGCCTTGAGAATTCTTGATGGCTGGGTGTCTACAAGGTAGATGGGAGCACCAGCATTTGCCTGCTACCTCTAATCCATCAAGTTGGGAGGTAGCAAAATTGGCTGGAAATTTTTCCTGTATATGTTCTGTCTAAAATACAATAGCCCTGTATTTTTTTTTTACAAGTGTAGGATTATCAATCTTCCTTTAAATCAATTCTCAGGTTAACATAAGATCGCAATGAAAGTGTTCATTCTGAAGTGAAGGCATGGGTGCCAAAGTGTTAAATTCATCAGGTTGAGGTTTAAAGCTATGTATAATTAAAAGAACTGTACAAATACCACAATGTGCCAAATGGATTTTAAATCTACAATAACACTTAAGAGTTTGTCAAGTTGGCTACATTTGAGGTTTTGCAGACTTAAAGCGGCATTGTAACACTTCCATAATCTTGAACACTGTCACGATTGGTCTCAACAGAAAAAAGGACCAATTAGAGCAGTGGCATTAAAATACAGATGATTCTTTTGGGGTAGGGTGCAGGATACGTGCGGTTTGCTGGGGTTGAAGCACAATATTTGAAGATTAAATAGTCACAAAGATTAGTGACATTTCAAGAACCTAATCTAGCATTTTTAAAACTCAGTTTTAACCGTAAGATTTCTATCTCCCACAGCAAATGCAACATGTAGTAAACCGCTGTTTTCCTAAGTTACCTGATGTATAACTGGGATCTACTTAAAACATCTCACATGCTGCTCTGTGTATGTCAGTGCTTCTTGAACAATCAATCCTGTTCCCCACTACTCGAAGGAATATTGCACTTTTCCCTTTGGGAGGTACCAATCACAAAAGCTGAGCTGAATGATCACAACAGCCATTTTTACAATACAGAGAAGAAAGGAGTAAGGGACATGGCCAGCTTTATTCAGCATCAGACACAAGCAAACAAAATCTTAGCCAGAACTCTCTGCACTGGAACTACCGTGTAGCCCTATCATCTGGGAAATTTTCCTTAGGGACTGACTTCAGTGGGAGGGAAAGAGAGGGCCTCTAAGCCAGGCGCTTCAACTGAGGTGCTAGGGTGGCAATCTGCTAAGGGTGAGGACAACACTCCTTTTACACCAAGTGAAGCAGATGGCAACCATGCTTCTGCGGCCTATAGAGGTGGGGCCATAGTGTAATGCAGGCCCAGACCAGAGACGCTTCTTGCTGAGATGGCTCCCCAGCCTCGCACTGTCCTGCTCAGAACTGCTGGGCTCAGCCTGGCCACCCCTCCTCTGCACTAATAACAAATAAACTTCTTCTCTATCTTTCCCTAGCCTGGCAGGCCACTGTCAAACTTTATGTATGAGTCACAGTTTAAATTTTGTACCCTACACACTTCCACTAAAGCAGAAATACAAAAGCCACAATAATCTCAACAGCCAGCGGGCATTCCTCTTTAGGGGCTGTAAGGGGGTGGCTTCTCAAAAGGCGGATAGTAAGGTGGAGAGTAACGGGGTGGAGCACTCGAGGACCACATGTAGCTGGGCGAAGGCGAGGCAGACTGGGGCTCGTCAGAAAGTCCAGAGGGAGGGGAGGATGGAAAGGCGCTGGAATGCTGTGCAATCAAAATAAAACATCAGTTTCCACCATGAGGTTGCAATTCCCCAACATTAGTCATTATTTAAAAATGAATATGGACCCAGTGTGTTCTGGTTTGGAACAACCAAGAGCCCCTAAACCTCGCAGGGTTATTGAGGGCCATAAAACGGAGCTGGTCCAACTTTCACTCAAGCTGCAAAGCTCAGGCAGAGATGCCTTGGAATCCTCTTCCCCAGCCCTTTGGACCTCTCAGTCAGTCAGTTATCCTGTTGCTCCTACTTCTGGGTTATTTTGGGGGGGCTTCCCAGGTGGCTCGTGGTAAAGAACCCGCCTGCCAATACAAGAGACATGGGTTCGATCCCTGGGTTGGGAAGATCTCCTGGAAAAGGAGATGGCAACCTACTCCATTATTCTTGCCCGGGAAATCCCATGGACAGAGGAGCCTGGTGGGCTACAGTTCATGGTGTCATTAAGAGTTGGATATGACAGAGCAATGGAGCATGCATGGCACTTTGGGAAGGGAGTGAGATACGGGATACAAAAAAAATTCCCAGTGAATCAGCATGTGAGGAGTCAATCTGCCACTTCTCTTTCCCGGCCAGTGTACACCCTTGACCCTGACTTTCCTACTCAAGGAGAGTTGACCTGTTTTGGTCACTGCTGTCTCCCCCAGAGCGCAGAACAGTGATTGGCAAGTAGAAGTTGCTCAATCAATGTTGGATGAGTGACTAAGACTTCAGTCACTCATAGAGCACAGAAGAATTTTTTAGAAATAAAATCTATTTTCAAAGTCTACAGTCACATCTTGTGGGTACCGTGGCCTTGCTCCAGTGGTGGAGCATGGCTGAGGCCTGAAGGCTGAAGGGGTCTCCAATAAGAGCCAATGAATAGGGCTGTAGAATGGCAATTTTCTGTTGTGCCTTAGCTCTAGGAGGAACTGCTGTATTTTTTTAAAAGAAGACCCACTTATACCAAAATTTCTCAAGAGTTCAAGTGCTGTTTGGGGAGGTCAATACCTTTACTTTGTTCTGCTGGCCAGAGTCAAAGTGGTTGACCGTTTAGTTGTTAAGTCATGTCTGACTCTTTGATACCCTAGGAACTGTAGCCCACCAGGCTCCTCTGTCCATGTGATTTCCCAGGCAAGAATACTAGAGTGGGTTGCCATTTCCTTCTCCAGGGGATCTTCCTGGATCAGAGGTCAAACTCACGTCTCTTGCTTGGGAGGTGGGTTCTTTACCACTGAGCTACCTGTGAAGCCCTAGAGTCTAAGCTGATCATGTCATTTCCAGGCCTAGAACAATCTAGAGTCAGCTTTGCCGTGAGGTGTCTGGAGCCTGAGACCAGTTGGCTGATTCTCCTTATCCCCAGTCCTGACTTCCGTACTCCTTAGAAAGGGGTATCCTGGTTTCTAGGTCTTGCTTTAGACATTGAAATCTCTGTCTCCTACCACATAATGTCAGGACTGATCCTCCCCCACCCCATCCACCCTTTTGATCTGAGAGAAGGAATGAAAGGGTCATAGAAAGCCTTTAAAGACGAAAAAAAAAAAACCTTGAGGGACTTCCCTGGTTATGTGGTTAATGCTTACAATGCAGTGGTTAATGCTTCCAATGCAGAGGGCACGGGATTAATCCCTGGTTGAGGAACTAAGCTCTCACATGCTGCATGGTGCAGCAGAAAAAAAAAAAAAAAAAAAGATAAAAGAGCTTGAGGCAGTTGACTTGAGACAAGCCAGACTGCTTCCAAAAATCTCCAAATTTCTTCTCCCTCCAGGAAGAGATATGCTTCCTTTGACACTGATCTCATGATCTCTCCTCTCTCTCCCTCCTCCTCTGTTGCTTTCGCTGTCCTCTTAAACCAGAGAGGAGAGCAAAATCCCACCAGGAACAACATCTCTGTGTCCAGGGTTGTGACACTCTGCCTTTCTAAATCCCGCTCCAGGATAGAGTCAGGAGGCCAGTTCTCTGCCCACTAGACACAGAAGGGAAGGCAAGTTTCAAAGATGGAGCTAAAGCCCATTCTGTCCTGAGAGGCAGTAACAGGCTGCTGGGGGCAGTTGTAGACTTTGATCCTAAGGAGACTGGTACAGCCACCTTGGGTTTTCACCTCTCAGTTTCCCGTGATGTGAAAGTGGAAGTCGCTCAGTCGTGTCCGACTCTTTGTGACCCTATAGTCCAATGGAATTCTCCAGGCCACAGTACTGGAGTGGGTAGCCTATCCCTTCTCCAGGGGACCTTCTTGATCCAGGAATCAAACCGGGGTCTCCTGCATTGCAGGCAGATTCTTTACCAACTGAGCTACCAGGGAAGTTTCCCGTATAAGAAGGTATTTAGGGGGATAGGGGTGGGATGCTTCTCACTGCCCTCTGATGATGCTGGAGTTTTAGGAATAAATGGCAGAGCGAGGGAGCTAACTGGCCATAGTCCACCCCCCGCCCTTGGGATAGTGGGTTGGAGGGGGTGGGCACCACCATGCAGTTTCCTAGCAACAGGCAGTTACCTTGGGAAAGCTTTGGCTTTGTTGCAGCTGGGGAGCAGGCCCGGTACATTTTAGTTCCTGCCTAAGACTTGACTAACGGGACAGGACGGCCACTCAGAAGAACAGAGCTTTGAATCTTTTCGCACCACAAAGCATGAAAAGCATGAAAAGCATCTAAATAGCTTACTGCTGGGCTCTGAGCTTCCTGAGCTGCTTCTGAGAGGCTGGGGTGGCTTATCGCAGGGACAGAGGAGGTGGGAACACCCTCACAGACACTTCTCTCCCGCCTCAATCTGCCCCTCCCTCTCCCACTTCAATCTGCCCCTCCCTGCCCCAGGCGGACCCACACTCTGCAAGACCCATGTGCATTTCTATCACGTGTGCTTCTCTCTTCAGAAGCGCTGGGAAGCAGTGACTCCCTGAAGAGCCCTGGAACTGGCCGGGTGATGAAGGTTACACCAGCAAAAGATGCTGTGTTCCAAGGGTGAAATCCAGGGTCTCTTGGTTCTTTGCATTCCCCCTCTGTTTCTGGCCCAGAAAGCAAACCCAGGAGAGACAGAGAGAAGAGTGGGAGCAAAGCGAGGGATCAGAAACAAGAGAGAGGAGGAGAGGCAAGGAGAAGCTTGGCAGGAGAGGGGAAATAGAAGGCTGAGTGGCGGTGGCAGCCTGCTAAGGTTGTCAGTCACCTGCTCCATCTACCATCTCCCCCAAGACAACCTCCACTCTCTCATTCAGTAGGCCCAATTTATAATGGATCTTTTTCAGTGGCTACATAGAAACCTAGTGTACCTTTCTGTGATTTAACAAAGACCATCCACAGAGGCAGTGGCATTTTACAAAGGCTTTTGTTTTAAGCTAAACTTGGCAATTCACCAATTGGACAGGACAGGGACATGGTTAGAGTGAAGTCGGGATTCTGGCCCAGTAGGTCAGACTGGAATCGTTAAGGGATTTACCCCAAAACTTGTTGTTGTTGTTTAGCCACTAAGTCAGGTCCGACTCTTTTTCAATCCCATGGACTATAACACTCCAGGCTCCTCTGTCCATGGGATTTCCCAGGCAAGAATACTGGAGTGGGGTGCCATTCCCTTCTCCAGGGGATCTTCCTGACCCAGGGATTGAACCCACATCTCCTGCATTGGGCAGGTGGATTCTTTACCACTGAGTCCCCAGGGAAGCAGACCCCAAAGCTACACAGGGTTGAATTTCCCAGCAGAAGTAGAAACTGATGTTTCATACCCTATAGGATATGGACTGCCTGGCTACCTGGAAGTGGGTGCAAGGTACAAGAGAAGTGAGTGCAGGAAGGTGAGCAAGGAGGCACTGACAGCCTTGGCTTCAAGTCCAAAGTCTGCAAGAATCCTGTTTCTCCAAGCTCAGCCCTCACGACATCCTCAGGGCCACCTGAGCAGACCCACGTCCTTGCTCCCATCTGACCACAAGAAATGCTTCCCAAGCTTCCTGACTGGACAGCTACCCAATAAGGGTGTGACTTTGCGGGGTTAGAAGAATATCCTATAAATCTCATCAGCCTCAGGGGTAAAAAGGGAGAGAGAAGTCTTCAAAGTGACATAAATAGTTCTATTTGGAAATGATCAAATTGGGGAAATCATTCAGAACAAAGCCCAGAAAGGTCCATTTTCCTGCTATTATTTGGTTCCCCAATACAATGTAAGAGAATAAGGGCACTCTGGCTTGTTGTTGCTGTTGTTAGGTCTGTGCTTCTGCTGCTTTTATTGTCAGAGCTGGTATGCATTTTGCTGACTGCTTTCCATTTATCTGGGAACACAGCAGATGGCCCTAATCCTCCTGGCTTTCTTGGGTAAAGACTGGTATTTCCTTGTATGAAACGATAAGGAACTGGAACTTGGTGAACAAAAGAAAGCTCCATTCAAATACTAAAACAAAATGCTGTATAAGTTCTAGAGGGAAACAAATACCACCTAAAAACATATCCCTTAGGGATCTCCCTGGTGGTCCAGTGGTTGAGAAACTGCCTTCCAATGCGGGGGACACAGGTTCAATCCCTGGTCAGGGAACTAAATTCCCACATGCCAACATGCCGCAGGGCAGTTAAGCCCATGCGACACATCTAGAGAAGCCCACACAGTAACTAGAGAAAGCCCATGCACCTCAACGAAGAGCCTGTGCACTGCATTGGGGACCCAGTGAAGCCAAATAAATAAATCACATCCCTTAAAACCCACAACTTTAGAACATCTCCAAAAAGGAAATAGAAAAGACAGCTTGAACCTCTGGAAAGAACCAGGAGAGGTATAAGAAGTGGCCCAGCAGTCCTTGGAGTGGGGAGCCATGTAATCACACGGTAAGGGTGAGTCAAGAGAACCTTTCTGAGTAATGATTATAAAGCCCATAATTTAAAGCAGTAAAACATGGAAATATTCTGAAACTAACTGGGGAAAAGATCAATAGTGTGCTCAGATTTACAGCTTCTCCAAAGACTCCCCCAAGCCAGCCTCTGGCCTCAGACAGACCTGGATATACATCTCTGTCCTCGCTGCTGTCCCTGAGCATCCCCACTCAGGTCCTTAGACTGACCTCGTAATGCAGGCCTAGGTCTCACTCAGTCTCTACATCCATAGCTCCAAGCACATGTGAACACAGAGTAAACACTGACTGAACTGAAAACGACAGCCTGGGCCACCACTGGCATTGGGGAACCTTGTTTTCATACCTGGGATGGTTTTGAATGAGTGATGATGGACAGAAAGATAGCTCCATTACATAAACAGGGACTTCCTATCTTAAGAGTTTGCAGCAGCCATTACTAAGGAGGTTACTGTTCCTACTCCAGAGGTTTGTTATAAAGTGAAAAGTCCAAAAACCAATCTAATCAATATAATTTACTTCCATATAAAAAAAATGGAAGCAGCCTCTTGGGAGCCATGCGTGGCCCCTCTATCCTAGGATGACTTTTGGTTATGGATGCCTCAAAGAATGGTGACCCTCTCATGCTAGGTTCAATGTCCCTGAATTCTCTTAAAGGATTCCTTTTTGTCCCTGTCACTATTGCAATTATCTATGCCCTTTCAGAGCATATTTGTGTTTTTCAGTCTATATTATCTATTTGGGGAACAAGTTCCCTGAGTTGTCTACCTGTGAATACAGTAGGCTTTAAAACAAGTTCTAACACTTTCCCCCAGGCTTTAATGGATGTCTCCTTGTGCTGGTGCTGTATTTTGTGACAGTGAACAAGTCCACATTCACACTATAGAGACGTACTCCTATTGCAGTATAGAGTCCTAGACCTGCCCATACAGTGTCTAAATCAAACCAGAGTACACTTTACTCAACTAAATGGGGAGGGTTTTCAGTTTCAACTATTTTGTTAATCTGAGGCAGAAATTAGGTTTTCCAAGGGCTCTGTTTTTCTAAACTGGCTGGTTAATTGGAAGCACCCCCAAACAGTCATGCTTTTATGTCCCCTTGGAACATTCAGGACTCTTAGTCAATAGAACAAAATTCATTATGGGTTTGCCTCCTTTCAAAGGCATTTCCCTGGTCCCCAAATTTTGAATTAACCAGATTGGAGTGGAATCCCACTCTTCTGTGGTCCAGGGTTTATAATCACTGTAAATGCCTAAAAGACCGTTTCATTTGTTTTCCTGAAGTGTCTAGTTCAGCGCTCTGACCACGTACAATGAATTCCCTTTAATGAAGTGCCTTTTGGGTTCTGTTTTTCTGTGCTTCATCTTAGCTCAAAAGGAAAGTGGGAAAGTGCAAATTTGGTAACACTATTTCTGACCCACATGATAACAAGGCAAAAAAATTAAAAAGGAAGGGAGAAGGGTGTTATAAAAAATATTTTCTCTGTATAGTCCCAGTTAGGAAGTCTAGAAAAAACGAAGGGACTGCTTTCTCATTACAGATTTGATTCAAACCCTTGTGTGATTCAGCGTGTCCTTGTGCTATGGAACAGGACTAGACAAGCCTCTTCCTGTAGCAGAGGAATGGAAAAAGCCACCATTGGACAGGGGTCTGTGGTGATGTACTCATGAGTACCTCAGGGGAGGTCAGCGCTCCTTGGGACATCTGAATCCTATCTCCTTCTCTCCCCCTTTCGTCTGTCACTCTGTTGCTTCTCCTCTTGTGTCTTTCCCAGCCTCCGCCATCACTGCCTGCCTATGCAGTCCTTAAGCTTCACGGGTACCCACAGGCTGCGGGATGGAGAGCCTGGCTACCTCATATATATTAGGAAGGATCCAAAATAGGGAGAGAATAAGAGAGGATGAGCAAGAGCAAGGGTAACAGGGACTTCTTTTTTTTCTCTCAAAACGTACCTGAAAGTCATAAGCAGAATAAGGTGGCAGGTGAGGAGGGCTATGGTAGTAGGTGTTGTAGGATGCCACTTGAGGACGAGCATAGTAAGAAACAGTTGGATGGGCATTTTCAACAGAGCAGTTCAGTGCTGGGAGAGTTGGGTTCTGTAAAATCAAAAAACAATATAAATGTTCATCACTGGGGGAATGGGTAAATAAACCACGGGACATCCATTCTACAGAATACTATGGACCTGTTGATAAATGATGATGTGCACCTATAGTTAGTGACAGGGAAGTTGTCCAGGATATACTTGTAAATATAAAAAACAAAAACAGGGCTTCCACGGTGCTTCAGTGGTTAAAAATCCGCCTGCCAATGCAGAGGATGCAGGCTCAACCCCTGGTCCGAGAGGATCCCACATGCCACGAGATAACTAAGCCCAGGCGCCACAACTGCTGAGCCTGAGGGCCTAGAACCCAGCCTCTGCAACAAGAGAAGCCATGGCAATGAGAAACCCACACACCACAACGAAGAGTAGACCCTGGTCACTGCAACTAGAGAAAGCCTGCATGCAGTCAAAAATTAAAATTAAAAACAATGTTTAAGAAAGCAAGCCATTGACAAAACTATGGAGACAATAAAAGATCACTGGTTGTCAGGGGTTGGGATTGGGAAGAAGGATGAACAGGCAGAACGCAGAGGCTACTTAGGGCAGTGAAAATACTGTGTGCTGCCAGAATGATGGATATATGTCATTATACACCTGTCCAATAGAATTCATTTGTCCAATACATTTGTCCAATATTCTATGTCCCATAGAATTACAACATCAAGAGTGGGCCCTAAGGTAAACTATGGACTTTGGGTAATTATGATGCGTCAATATAGATTCATCCTTGCTAACAAATGTACCACTCTGTGGGGGATGTTGATAATGGGGGAGGCTGATAATGGGGAAGGCTGTGTGTTGGGGAAGAAAGTTTATGGGAAATCTCTGTACCTTCATCTCAGTTTTGTTGTGAATCTAAAATTGCTCTAAAAATAAAATCTTTTAAAAAGTCACCATGTTCTATTACCAAAGCATAATCCCAGTTTATGTAAAGACCCAAACAATTATATATAAATATACACTTGTCAATGAAATTAATCTGGAAAGATTCACAACAAATTGTTAGCTATGGCTGTGTCTGGGGAGGGCAGTGGTATTAGGAAGTAAATGGGGACTCTGTACTCTCAATTAGACAGCCGAAGTTTTCACAACTACTACGTATCACTTGTATCATTTCCCCACACTATTTTGAAAAATTCAAACCGATAGTTGAAATCTTTGACTTTCAAAAACACAAAGGAAAAAAAAATTGAGAACCACCCCCCCAATACAAAATGTTAAACCAACAAGACTATTGCTCTCACTGTGACAAAAATATGATTAATCATGAAGAGTTTGGAAAAACTGTAAGGATTCTTGCAGATTCCAACCTCACTAAGGAGCTCGCAGGCACACATGAAGGTATTCACTTCGCCTCAGCCCTGGGGGCTGGAGGCAAAATCTTAGCACAGAAACCAAGAAAGACCAAGTAGAGTATATTGATACCCCTCCACACACACACACATTTTGGGGAAAATAAAACAATGCAGAAAGAATTGAATACCCTTTTTATAACATGGTGGTGTGTGTAGCCCTTCAAGGGTTAAAAGCAATCTTGTCTAGGATGGGAGTCTGGATTTCAATAAGGCCAAAACACTGCTAGAGGAAGTCACCACTGCTCATGAGTTCCCAAGCAGGACTGTGCTTTGTACCTTATGAGTGCCACATGGCTCAAGGTGTGGGAGAAATGTCCTTTCCATGGTCCATGTCATTGACACCCCCTCTGTTCGTGCATATAATCTAGAGCTGTCCACAAAGTCCATGTGTCTTGTTTCTGGTATGTATCTACTTTGTGTTAACGGTGAGCAGAAGCTTCCTCTCAAGTGATGAAAATGTGTGGGCAGGCTTTGGCAATGGCACAGGCAACCATGTTGGGGTGTTGGCAGAGGAAACTCCCGTAGAGCAAGTTTCAACACAGTCTGTTGCTCTCTTCCTTGGAGTGGGTTACTGTTTACATCTCTAGGAGGTTTGAAGAGCTACAAACCTCAGTCATTATGATGCTGCTCACAGACAACCACAGAAATGTTTCTCAGCCTCTCTCATGTGTGGGAGAGGGCTGAGGTCTTGACCATTCTAAGGGCTGGCTCGCATTACAGAAGCGGAGTGTTCAGCAATGCCCTTACCTCTCCACCAGGATTCCAAGAAGAAATGTCACGCCTGAGGAAGTCCCAGAAATCATGTTCCCTTGGCCTTGTGCCAGTTAAAACCACACCCTCCAACTCTTGCAAAATGAAACCAGCTCTTTTATGCAAAGAGAGGGCTTCTCAGGTGGCTCAATGGTAAAGAGCCGGTGCAGGAGATGCAAGGGATGCAGGTTCAATCCCTGGGTCGGGAAGATCCCCTAGAGGAGGAAATGACAACCCACTCCAGTGTTCTTGCCTGGAGAATCCCATGGACAGAGAAGCCTGGCGGGCTACAGTCCATAGGGTCACAAAGAGTGGGACACGACTGAGCATACACACGTAACCACAGAGATGCAATTGGGGAATATAAACGATCTAGAAAAGGTTTTTTGTGTGTAGCAAGGCTGGGGGTCCAGGATCCTCTTTGAAAGGAAGTTGAATATTAGAAAGAAACACAGGAGGAAGATGAAATAAGCACAGGAGAGCCACAGATGAGAGATGCAGAGGATGTAGAGAAAATGGACAAGGTACCAACAGAGGTTGAGAGTGTCAAGGGGGGTGAAGTTGGGAGTGGTACAGGGAAGGAGCAAAAGGGATTGCCCCAGAGCATGGTCTAGTTACAGTTTTAAATCCATAATTCTGATTTTACAATAAATCTGGGCTCTGTTTCTATTCGTGTGTGTATATAGGAATGTGTGTTTCTGTACCAATAATTCTGGGGCTTAAGTTATGAGATCTCCACTTCTGATAAGTAGCATTCTGAGCTCCAGTGAAACAAACGGTGATTTGCAAGCACAGGAAATGTGCTGTGCTGTGCTAAGCTGCTTTAGTCGCGTCTGACTCTTTGCGACCCCATGGACTGTAGCCCACCAGGCTCCTCTGTCCATGGGATTCTCCAGACAAGAATACTGGAGTGGGTAGCCATTTCCTCCTCCAGGCACAGGAAATGGTCAAATCCATCTCACCCGGACAGAACTGAGTCCCTTCAAAGACAATGATTGTGGACTTTGGAAAGAAGACCACTTTGATTTCTCCCTACTTTACACCAGAGACACTAAGTAGCAAAAAATGGCAAGACAGTATCACTTCTTATGATTCATCTCAAGTTCTCATATCTTTGAGCCACAAACACTGTGGTCATCCAACATTTCTTTAAGATCCTTGGCACCAAGCCCCTCTGGTCAGGGAATGAAGACGTCCTTTTTCCTTTCAGGCTCCCACAACTCTGGAAACAGTGCTCCGAGTTGATCCCATTGAAGGCTGCCAGCTCACAGCCTTTGGCTCCTGGCCTCACTCCTCAGGAATGCCTTTCATCAGCCAGCTCCTCTGGGCCTCCCTGAGGCCCCTAAGGCATTCTACTCAGGGTGGAGACACATCACCATGAGGCATCAAGCACGTTTGGACGTAGGCCAAGGATTTTCTGGTTGATGTTCCAGGATTTTCTATACCATGTCTCATTTTCATAAAGCGATCAAAACAATGGTTCTTCTTTGGTGCCCTGTCGTAATATATAGCTCATACTTGCTCTCTCTTGTCATGAATCAAATTTCCTGCCTCTGCTCTTTGCCTTCATCTTTTGTTTTCCCCACTGGCCCTCAATTGGGTTCCCAGGCTTGGCACTGGATGAGGCTCAGGTCTTCCCTCACTCTCCTCCTCATTTCTCAGAGAAGCTCCCAACAGTTGGAAACAACTGGCTTTTAATTTTTAAAATTAAAGAAACTCAACAAAGGAGGTGATGTGTGTTAAAACACCTATGGAACCAGAAAGGGCTGGCCGAATGATCCTCAGGGGCATTCGGAGTGTGATGGAGCGGCAGGAGCAAAGGCTCTGGCATTTGACCTACCTGGGCTCCACTCCCAGCTCTGCTATTTAGCCGTGGGCAGGTCACTTGACTTCCTATGGGCCTGTTTCCTCAACTGTTAATGGTGGGAGTAATGAGGCATGAGGCAGTAGTAGTGGGAGAGGAGCGGAGAAAGGAATTGTGCAAATGCCCTTTATAGAGAGTAAAGGGGCTATTACTGCCACCTCTCAGGATAGACTGTCAACAAACCCCTTAATCCCCTAGAGATCAAAGGTCACAGTGAAATGAACAGGCCACATAGTACACCTGAAACTAATATGCTATAGTAAAGTCAACTATACCTCAACGATTTTTTAAAAAAGAGTTAAGAAATAAATCTATACATCAATGGTCAGCTGAGTTGTGATAGGGGTCCTTGCAGGAGCCCCACAGAGCCTAGCAGGTGGCCGCCAGTCAGTCTGTGCCTCAGGGTGCTTAGCTGTCCACCTCTCAGAGCTCAGAGGAAATTCAGAGAACCCTTAACACCCATCGGATGTCCCATCTCAACTCGCCAACCCCAACCAGAAGCTTCTCTTCGTCTGTCCCCTGGGAAAACTCTACTTGGTGCTACATGGTGACCTAAATGGGAAGGAAATCCAAAAAAGGAGGGGATATATGTATATGTATAGCTAATTCATTTTGCTGCACAGTAGAAAGTAACACAACCTCGTAAAGCAACTATACTCCAAGTTTTAAAGAAAAGGACAAAGTGCATTCTTTTCTCCAAAGAAGCCCCAACCCAGAAACAGCTTTTCTGAAGAAGCTTTCTCATGCCAAAGCTCCGTCAGGCTCAAACTGAGAGGACAGCCTTCTCCCTCCAAGCTGCCCCCCACCCTAGCCCCATGCCTCCACCAGGCTTAGGGCTTGAGCTCTCCTGAGAAGAGTCAGACACAACTGAGCAACAGAGCATGCACGCAGTGTAGCCACAGACTGGAATCACTAGGAGGGCTTTTTTAAAAGTACTGCTGCCTGAGCTTCGATTTAGACCCATTAAATTGGCATTCTGGAGGAGTGGCCCAGGCCGGCAGATTTTTTAAAGCACCTCAGGTGATTGTATTCTAATCGGAGGCCAGGTTGAGAACCAGAGCTCTAAAGCTATTATCTCCATAATTAGAGATCAAGGTTTATTAAATAAGCAAACAAAAGCTTTGAAGTGCTTTAAAAGCAAAAGAGGGAAGGCCCCCAGGACTATGGAGGACCTCCTGGGTGCTGAGCCCTGAGATGCATATTCACACCCATGTGAATATGGACAAGCAGCTTTCTGGAGAAACTGCAGGAGGAAATTCCTGGGGAGGGGGAGACAGCCCTACTTCTTACCTGTAGCTAAAAAACGTCTTTCCTTCCAGCTCTCCTGAAGTCTGTAACAGGAAAAACTACCCCAAAAGATATTCTACTAAAAGTGTGTGTGGGATGAGTTGGGGTAATGACAGGCTATGTTTACATAACCAGCATGAACCCCACCCGTCCCCAGAATATGCATCAAAAACACAGGCAGTGTCTCATGTTAACAAGACATGTTTGCAGGCTGAGGACATGACCTGGCTCCTTCGACTTAAGATGTTTGAAGGCAGCTACATTTTTTTTTTCCTTTGGCTGTGCCATATGCCCTGTGGCTTGTGGAACCTCACTTCCCGGACCAGGGATTGAACCGGCGCCCTGGGCAGTGAAAGCGCGGAGTCCTAATCACTGGACCGCCAGGAAATCCCACCCTCCCCACCCCCTCCAAGGCAGCTACATTCTTGAAGCAATGGTTTCTGTTCCTCCCTTCAAAACGCGGGTCCCCATGGCCCCCACCCACTGAGCCTTGCCCCACCCTTTACAGGAAGAGGGGCCTCTGTGGAAATTCGAAGTCACTTCCTTCCTTACCATGTCCTTAAAGCCCCCCAGGACAGCGGCAGTGATGATGCCCAGGAAGAGGCCAACGATGTTGAGGATGGTGGCAGACCAGAGCAGGTGGTAGAGGTGGATGATATCCTGGCAGCTGCTGACATCGATGTACTCGTAGTAGCCACCAGTGATCTCTACCCGGCTGGAAGGGGAGAAGCGCACCCAGTCAGTCGCCAGGGAGCAGGCTGTCCCCCAGGGCTTTGGCTACCATGCAGCCCAGTGAAAAGACAGGGGGTCACGTGGGGCACTATCATAATGGACACTGAAGCCAAGAATGCACTTGGGGATAAAGATAGTATAATGAATCAAAGTGTCACTGCTGTTTATCCCCCTCCCCCAAACCCCTCCTATCTGCCAGAGAAATACTTGTTACCATCGCTAATGTTAATCCTAAATGGGAATTATTAATACCTGCTGTGTGCAGGCACGGGGGCTAAGCATTTTACAGACATGGGTTCATCACATCTGTGCTACTATGGCAGCTCCTAGTCAACAGGTGTCTATTAAAATTAAGTTAAAAATTCAGTTCTTCCATCTCACTAGTGAAAGTGAAGTCGCTCAGTCATGTCTGACTCTTTGCGACCCCATGGACTGTAGCCTACCAGGCTCCTCAGTCCATGGGATTTTCCAGGCAAGAATACTAGAGTGGGTTGCCATTTCCTTCTCCAGGGGATCTTCCCGAACCCAGGGATCGAATCTGGGTCTTCTGCATTGTAGGCAGACGCTTAGGCACACATTAAATGCTCAGCAGCCACACTTTTAAGGGTCATGCTAGTGGCTGGTTACTATACTGGACAGAGCATTTCTGTCATCACAGGAAGTTCTATTAGGCAGCACTGTGAATCCTTACAATATTTATGATGTAAGTATTAGTCCCCATTCCCATTTTACAGATGAAGAAACTGAAGCACAGAGAGGTTAGGAACTTCCTCAAATTGTAAGCAGTAGAACTGGGATCTGAATTCAGGCTTCAATGATTTCAGTATTTCCTTTCTCAAAACAAAATGAAATGCCAATAAAGAACATCCCAATAAAGTACTAAAGCTGAGTTCCTGCACAAAATCTGAATAGCGCCTCCTCAGAGAGACCTTTCCTGACCACTCTGTCCAAAGATAATCCCCCATCCAGCCCCATCATTCTCTAGCCCACTACTTTCTATGAACTGAATTGCGTCTCCCTCTGAAACTCATATATTGAAACCCTAACTTCCCAAGTGACTGTATTTGGAGAAGGGCTTTTTAGGAGATAATAAATTAAGGTTAGATCATAAGGTCTAAGGTACAGGATACTATTAAGTGCTCAGTTGTGTCTGACTCTTTGCAACCCCATGGACTGTAGCCTGCCAGGTTCCTCTGTCCATGGAATTCTCCAGGCAAGAATACTGGAGTGGGTTGCCATTCCCTTCTCCAGGGGATTTTCCCAACCCAGGGATCAAACCTGAGTCTCTTGCATCTCCTGCACTGGCAGGCGGGTTCTTTACTACTACCGCCACCTGGGAAGCCCTTAAAGTCTAAGGGTGGGGTCCTAATCCGATGGGATTGGAGGCTTTTACAAAAAGAGGAAGAGAAATCTCTCCACACACTTGCACACACTGAGGAAAGGTGTTAGCTGTTAAATAAATTAAACAAAAGTTCCTGTCTTTCTGGACGTTGCAAAGTAGTTTACAACTTGGCCACTGGAATCAGTAATGAATCTCAAACACTGATTCTTAAACTTACAACCAAACACCCTGGCATCAGTATGGTTGTTACATGCAACTCTCCTGCTATAAGAACACCAAAAATGAAAAAAAAAAAAAAGAAAATAAAGGTTAACCTCCAAAATGAATCAGGGAGAGATTATTCACACAAGACTTTTAAACTTTACAGGTGAATTATCTTAGAATTCTGTAAAACCAGTGTATCTCTAAAGAATTGAAACCAGTGTGGTTATGGGACAGCCTGTGTCAAAATCATCTGTGTTTGTATATCTGTGTGCCAGCCTGTGTGTGTCAGTGTGTTATTCGTGGGTGCCTCTGTGCGTCTCTGTGTGTGTGCATGCATCTTTGAGAAAGAGATGGTTAAACATGCAGACTCTGAGGCCCCGCCACTGGGGGTGAGGCTCTGGGATTTGTGTTAACTGAGTTCATTGATCTTTGAGACCCACTGTGTTAAACAGTAAGCTTCCACAGTGGAATTTTAACAGTGTTTCAATTCACCAGAATTTGAACTGGATTTCAGGATTTGGGGGAACATAGCTGGACACCGCCTGGAAGCATACACTGAGCGCCTTCTATTAGTGGGCACAGTACTCAGGCCTGGGGATGGGACAAGGAAGATACACAGATGACTTACTGCTCAAAAAGGCACCGCTCTACAAGGATGCTCCCCTTTACAGGGGAGCCCTGTGTGGAATGGTGAGTGTAGGGTTGTAGGGATGCAGGGGAGGTTTGAGAATCAGCTTCTGACTTCTCCCAAGTTATCTTTGAAAGTAGTGAAGTGCTTACATCCTAATACACCAAGGGCAGGCTGGTAACACCTGTAGATATATAGATGGGCAGTACAGTGAGCAGATCTGGAGGCAGACTGCGCTTGAACCTTGGCTCTGTCACTTATTTGCTGTCTGACCTTGAGCAACTTTCTTAACCTCTCTGAGCCTGAGGGGTTTCACAAGTGAATGCACGAAAGTAGTATTCCAGCACAATACAAGTACTCTAGCAGTACTCTACCACCTGAACACTGTAGCTGTTTTATTTCCCTTCCAAGAGCCAGCCTCTGGCAAAATGAGTCAAATCCTTGAATTGTGTTCTTAAAAGTAGTGATGCTTTATAAGGACACAGACCACAACATGGGGCTTGGTTAGTAGTTCGTTGAAAATATTCAATAATTGTAGAGAATATATGTTTGGTTTCAGTTTGAGCGGGTTCAGCAGCTACTATGTTATTTTTACAGAGCCATGAAGCAAAAGAACATTAATACTAGATCTGGTTAAGGGTTTAGCAAATTAATGTGGTTTGTTTCTGTTTGAGATTCATGATTCCATTTGGTTCAGTCTTGGGGCAGAACTTCCTCTGAAATTTCATCTTTTGTATTCTCACAGCTCCCACCGTCAAATTTTCATGACTGCAAAGTCTCCTTCCAGAGCCCACCACAGCCTGCTTCAGCTTCCCAACACATTTAAAACACTAAGTCATTCAGCTAATCAAAACCCTTCCACAGCTCTCCATTACCTTCAGGAAAATGTGCCCCAATTCCTCAGTCTGCCATGATCCGACTCCAGAATGGAATCCACACTCCAGCCAGGCTGGTCCTCAGAAGCACCAAACTAGCCAGGTGGGGTAGTTATTCCAGACCTTTGTTCAGATTTCTCCCCCTGCATGGGAGGTATTGCCGTCTGTTCTCAGCCTCTCCTGATCTCTCCCACTGCACAAAGCTTCCACACACTGGTCTCATTCTTCAAGGACTCCAGTGCCCATTCATCACCTTTCTCCTTGGGCTCCCACAGCCTCAGTCTGTTCTTCTTAGTTCGGCACTTTGCATATATCAGTAATGCAGCTATTCATTTGATCCGATGTTTACCTGGAGCCTAATTAGAGCTGAAGCTGCAACCAAGGCCAAGGTGGACATGATAGCTCCATCTAAATTCTAACCTCTGGAGGGCAAGGTTATCTCTTACACTTCTGTTGTGTCTCCCTCACTGCCTCCGAGCTCAGTGAGAGAACTGTTGTGGGTCATCAACAGATACTTGGGGAATGAGTAATTGAGTTCAAAGACAGATCATTGCATTGATCATAAGACTGATTACCCAATCTGGGCTTTCACCCACTTGCTCTTAACTTGCTGGGTATATCTGGAGAAACAGATAAACTCTCTTCGTTTCAGTCCCCACTCAACAAATTAGGAGGCACTGGATCTTGGATAAAGCCACAGGGCATCCTTCTGCTCTTCCATAAGGGCCTGGAATTATTCACCAACTCCCCATGGACAGATAGAGGCTGTGTGCCACCTCTGGACACATTTCTCCACCTCCCCATGATCCCCCGGTAAACTCAGTTACTTAAGGGCAAAATGTTATTTTATCAATATGTATTCTTCTAGAACAATCCCTGGCACATAGTAGGAGCTCAAGAAAAAGTTCGCCCAAGGGAGGAACAGATGAAAGCGAGCTCTCGTCTTTCATTTTATTACCAGTGGCGGCAGTTCACAAACCACCCCCATGTCCTTTCGCTTCCTGTTGGTTACACGACAAAAACCAGTGATATTGACTTGACCTCTCCAAAGCCGAGGGAAGGCTGGAAGGCAGCCGCTGAGGAGCTGTATCCTAAAGAAACCGCCTTCCTGCATAGGCTGAAACAGAATCATCTAGGTTTGGTGTTAAAACCTCACTGCCCCTGACGTCAAAGAAGGTCTGTGGCTTCAAGGGGACAGTAGAAACTCTGTTTCCGTAGTGCCCTACAAATGACTGCCTGATGTTTTTGTTTCCACTTTTTTTTTCTTGGCCTCCTTTCCAGGAAATGGACTGGAGGAGCTGGCAATTGATTAAAAATAGGCTTTGTGTGAGGAAAACAAATATGCATTTGGCAAAATTAAAGTCTCTGAGCCTTAGAAGGCTTGCAGCTAGCTATATTTAGGCTTAGAAGTTAGGTCTCCTTCGAGCTGGCTGGGAAAAGCCTCAGGTCAAGGAAAATCTTTTCCTTATATTGCAGGATCATCGCCTCTGAAGTCTCACAGCCTTGGTTTCTGATTGCATGGGACGGTTTCCTGATGAAAAGCTCAGGAAGTGCTTTCCCGGTGGCTTTGCCCTTACAGACCTGGGCAAGGACTCGATGACCGCCTGAAGCTGGTCTCCAGACATCAGGTGGGTGAGCAGCATTTCCAGCTCAAAGGCCTTTATGAGCAGTACCCACACCCCGCACCCCACTCTCCACCCGTAGCCCTCTTAGTCGCCTGGCCCAATACTTTATATTCCTGGAGAAAAGGGTGTTCCTCTTTTTGATCCTTTCCAATACATGTCACTCCCTTGTCATCAGGTTTTTGAATTGAGCCCAGTCCTGTGCTGGGGCCTGAGGATACAGATAAGATGAACTCATGTTTGCTGCCTTTAGGGAGCCCAGACTTTTAGCAGAGCTCCTCATAAAATTTCTTTAGGGCCTTGAAGACAACCCTGGCATAACTTGCTTTAAGAAAGCCACTGATTATGAAGTTCAGATTGACAGGAAGATTAATTGGGCTTGAGTCTCCACTTTAAAAAAAAGTTCACCTAAGGGCTCAGCTAAATGGAAATTAAAGCAGGATTTAGTTTATTCAGACCTTTTTCAGAAACACACCTAATTGCACAGAGAAAGGTGTGCCCGCGAGGAATCACTTGTCAGCCCTCCCAGCCCGCCTCTTCTCACCTCCTGGGATCTCAGGAGGCCTGGGAAGGGAAAAAGGAGACCTGGCCAGAGGACAGGTTGTCCAAAGGAGGGAAGAGGTAAAAAGAGAGGGGTGGACTGAGCAGGGGGAGGGAGGCAGATAGGGGAGGCAAGAGGAAAGATAGTAAAATAACCCCAAATCCCCTAGGACCTATTTTACATTTCTTTGATCATTTTTGGAAGGATGGGCTCAGGAAGTACAATTATAGCCAGCTCTCCATCACCGCTAAGGAGGGAAGTCCTTTTCAAGTGTTAGTTATTATTACAACATGAATAATTGAACCTCCCAGATAATCCCCAAACCTCATTTGAGTCTTTCAGTTTCTCTTCCTCCACTGCCAAATCTTTTAACGAAATGAGACCAGTGCTAGCAGAGAAAGTAAACAGGCTGGGGTGAATCTCTCTTCTCCTCCTACTCCCCCTTCCCCCTCCCCTGCCTCTGGTCTTAATCCTCCAAGTGAGAAAACTGGTCCGCCAATACCAAGAGTAAGGAGTGTGAGTGAGGAGCAGTGCATCCATCTGACCCCTCTGGATCTAGCTTCATCCTTCTGCCAACTCCTCCCTTCCTCCCTTCCCCTCCTCAGCCCCCTTGCACTGAGAGCTGGAAGAAAACACGTGCGTGACGTGCAGGGCCATTTCCTTATGTTCTGCATCACGCCTTCACACACTACTGTCTACTCCACCTTCTAAATTCCTCTTAGAAGTACTACCTGCTTTCCACCAGCCCCACAACAACTTCATCTAGGCTCCATTCCCTTTGGCCTGGACTCTGGCGTGGCTCCCTCGCTGTCTCCAGCCACTCAACTCCATGCGCCATGCTGTACCGTTCAGTGGCTCCCAGTTGCTTACAGGGTCAAGTCCCAAAGCATTCCTGTGGTCTGTATATGACTAGGGCTCTACTCCTCACCTCCTACTACCTTGTAAAACCACCCCCACTCCACAACTGCTGGGAAGACCCTCCCCATCTCCACCCCTAGTTTAAGTTTGCTCCTAACTCCCGTCTTATCTTTTAAGCCTCAGCTCCCACATCCCCTCCTCCTTGACACGCCTCCTCCCCCCCCCGCCCCCAGCAACTCTGGCTTCCAGTCTTTTGTGTTGAGAGGTTCCCCAGTACCTCCCCAGATCCCCACCACACTTCTCACACTAGACTGTAATCAATGGCTCATAAGTCTGTCATCCCTGCTGGCCTACAAGCTCCTCAGCAGGACTCTGTATTTCTGGCACCTAAATGTGTTTTGAAAGAGAATAAATGATGTTTTAACATTGAACAGTAGAGCACCAGAGTGGTTGTAGCAGAACTAGCACCACCAAGCCTGCTCCTGCCTCAGGGCCTTTGCACTTGCTGTTCTGTTTGCTTGAGATACTCTTTTACTCAAGTATCTACTTGGTTGGCCCTCTGGCATCATTCAGATCTCTTCACAAATTTCACCTCCTCAAAGAGCTCTTCCTTGGCTCCTTTTATCCAACATGGTACTCACACTCCCCACTTTGAAACTATTTACCTATCTTTCCTGCTTCATTTTTTTTCATGGCTTTGATTGACACCTGGCATGTTACATATTCATGTGTTCATTGACTATCTTCCTTAATAAAATCTAAGTTCCATGAGGGCAAGGAATTTTTTTTTTTTTTTTTTTTTTTGCTCCTGCTGCTGAATCTCCAACATCTGGAACAAGGCCAGGCACAGAGAAAATGCTCAATAACTGTTTGTTGAATGTTGTTGAACTTGGACTTAGAACTGGCTGTGAACCCTCCCTCTACCATTGTCAAATTCTGTGTGACCTTGGACTAGTTGTCTGTTTTCTCTGAGCCTCAGTCTTATCATCTGTAAAATGGGAAGAATAATTGTACATAAATCATAGGTAAGAATGAAATGAGATCAGCACTTTGAAAGTACTTACTTAGTATGCTGCCTGGCACAGAGACGGCAGGTAACACCTGTCAGCTGAAATCCATGGACACACCAGTGTCTTCTGCTTCTCTGATCCCTACCGTGCACCCTTCCCCCACTTAGTCCTTCTCATGCCCATGGTGGTCACACCACCAGGGGCTTGGCACTCACTTGCCGCAGTTGTAGAGGTCACAGCAGAAGCAGGTGTTGCCCCGGATGCGAGGTGTGCAGAATCCACGGCTGAGGTGAGGGCAGTTCACCTGCGGACACACAGCAGTGAGCAGGTGAGCTGGCGTTGGGTGGGAGCAGGACCCTCTGGGATTGGCAGTGCGAGCTAGTGAACTGATGGAGACGGTAAGGATGGCTGTGAAATGAACACACCAAAGCACAGCCGGGATGGGGCTGGGCGGGCGGCTGGCTGATCTCGTGCATGAGGCAAGTCACTGTGGAGCTGGGCTCACATCCAGCCTCAGCCACAGCCCTCAGCACCCCATCCCTGGAGGGTGGAGATGGAGAGGAGGAAGGACGGATGGAAGGGTGGACAGAAGAACAAATGGACGGTAGGAAGTGAGGCTATGAGGGGGAATCAGGGTACAGGAGGAAAGAGGACCACATTGGGGAAGGAAGACAGAGGGGCGGTCACATGCACTCTGAAGTACACTAGTACCTCTCGAGCTGCCTGCGTAAGGTTCCTCATAACCCTCGCGGAAGGAGAATTTTTGGTTGAGGAACTTATGACCTTATACAGGAAAAATAGGGTTAGGGGGACCAGGGTTACAAGTGAACCTATGGAAGTCATCATTCATATTTTTACAGTCACCAAGGTAACACAAGAATGCGATCATGATGAAATCAAGAGAATAACAATGACATTTTATACATCTCGAGTTTGCCCACAAAAAAGGAAAAATTAACTTCCATTTACCATCTTTTGTTTGTGAGAAATCTTCCAGGCTACCCTCCCCCCAGCACAGGTGCAACGAAGTGCTTGTAAATGTGTTTTGCTGTGTTACAGAGGATACGGATGGTAAACAGGCACTTATTTTATATTGGGTCCTTCATCCAAAAGCTCAAGCCTTTCTGACACACTGTCGGCACGTGCATCCTTCTATTCCTTTCTAACCCGAGAATAGTTTGGAAAAATAGTGAATTGCTGATCAGGAAAGGAAAATGGGGCAAGTGGGTGGCAAAGTCACCATGTAAGTACTTGCCCTAACGCCTTGGGAGCAGGGCCATACCTTTGCCGGCCTCCCCAGGCACCGTTCACACTGGATTTTAGGGAGAAGGCTTCCCCTAATGCCGGTCCATTTTATGGAATGCAGTCACCACTTTACACCCACTTCTCAGCCTTTTCCAACAATCACAAGTTTACCATTTTTCTAACTATTCTCAGAGTGGGGGTTGATTCATAATGGCACCCCACTCCAGTACTCTTGCCTGGAAAATCCCATGGATGGAGGAGCCTTAGTAGGCTGCAGTCCATGGGGTCGCTAAGAGTCAGACACGACTGAGCGACTTCCCTTTCACTTTTCACTTTCATGCATTGGAGAAGGAAATGGCAACCCACTCCAGTGTTCTTGCCTGGAGAATCCCAGGGACGGGGGAGCCTGGTGGGCTGCCGTCTATGGGGTCACACAGAGTCGGACATGACTGAAGCGACTTAGCAGTAGCAACAGAGAACCAAATGGTCGATGTTGCTAGAAGCATACGGTAGAGGTTCATGTTAAAGGGCTCTCTGGGTTGGGGAGGGGTGGTTGTGAGCTGAAATGAAAGCTCTCCGAGAATGACCTGAAGCCTCACCTCACCCAACTGCCCACAGACTGCCTCGGCTTCTCCATGAGGTGACAGGGACCCAAGGAGAGCTGTGTGGGGTGGGAGAGATAACACCTCACGTGTCCACACAAGCATCATCAGACTGGTCTCCTGGGGGTGTCATGAGACCAGGGGAGTCAGGGCCAGGCCGACAGCTGCCCCAGAGCCTCAAATTGAAGCAGGCTTCTCGATGACCTTCATTTGGCTCCTGACCACCGCCACCACCCCGCCCGCGTGTAAGACTCAGGCTCTGCCTCCCGGGTCCAGGCCTACTGCCTTGGTGGGCCTCCCACTTTACTTCCAGCTAGACATCAAGTCCAGGCAGCTGAACTATCCTCCGCAGATGTGGGGAATGACCTGCCTGTGGCCTCTGTACTCTCCTCGGTCCCTCTCAGGATCAAAGCCACACACAGAGAGGCTGCCTGTTGGGGTCAGAGGGGCAGCCTGTGACCACAGAACAAAGTGAATCTGATTAGGCCTCAGGACGTGCTAACCTATGACCATGGTCCCATTAGCACCTTGCCTTGAACTGAACCACTAACAAATCAACTAAAGACACCTCACAGCAAGCTGCAGGCCTCGGGAAGAGAGTCAAAGAAAAAGGGTTCTAGGCAGAACAGGAGACTTTTCCCAAAGGTAAGACGGGTAACCCCATTCTGGCTCTTACCTCCTCAGCTTCCTTCTGAGATGTCTTGGGGACATAGTGGCACCGGTTAGCATAGAGGGGCTTCAGATCCTGGAAAGGGAAACAGCAAACCAAAAGGCTTTGGGCTTTGGAAAACAAAGCGGCAAGTGCTCTGATGGGTAAGAAAAGATTTGAACACACACACATCCCAGAGCAGGTAGTGTTGGGTTAATTTCTGTGAGGATCAGATAAAAATGTTCTAATAACTACTTTCTATTGGGCCACTTAGTTAATGAGAAATTAGGAAATTGATTGAGAAATGTGTTTCTTAACATTTCCTATCTGGTTTTCTTTTATTTCTGTCTTTGTCTCTTTGCAAAGAATCCCCAGGGAACAGGAGTCAAAACTCCAGGTGATCACGACATGACCCTCTGCAACAGAGGGAGGCCAGCTCCAACAATGAGGTCTCATCACCTGAGGACAGGACCAGGGCAGGCTGATGCATCCTCCCTGTTGTCATTGCCATAGCTTTTACAGAAGAAGAGCTCAGGAAGCAAATCCCAGGGGGATGGGCAGCCACGGAGCCCACACTAGGTTTTAACTCAACTGAACTATGAGCCATTTTCACTCAACTACACAGATTAGAAAAAGACAGTGAACTCCAAAAATACCGCTAAAGCCCAGGAAAAGTTGACTAGCCCTGCTGGTTTGGCCAGATGCCTGTGAGGGAGCTCTCAGGCATGGGGCGAGGAGGGGAGCAGGGTGTGCATTGGGGTGGGACAGACAGATGCCACCCAGTGCTGCCCAAAAGTTGGCAGGCAGGGGATGCTGCCCAACTTTTACAGGACACTAAACATCCCCTGAGTGGGAGGGGCCTTCAGCCAAGAGCAGGTTAGCACAGGATCAGCAGTTTACACAAACTGACCTTTGGAAGTGGGCCAAAGCACCCTGGCAGAGGGAATTTATCTATTGCCCCATCCCAACTGAACCCACTTCTCTCACCACTGCCAATCATCCTGATGGCTGCTTGCCCCCACACATGTGATTGAGCATCTCCTGTACCTGACACCCATGTGCCCCCTGCCTCCCTGCCTGCCACCCCGTCCAGTTGCTTCTACCTAGCTGCTCTGTGTTCTCAAAGTATCCTGCCCTGGGGCTCAGCCTGGAGTCAGGCTGGAAGGCATGAGGGTTCTCATGGTCACGAGTGGCAGGGTTTATTGTCCCCATTTGGGCAACGGTAGAAGTAGTTATCATTCCGCGGTTGTGGCGGGGGCGAGGCTCGATGTGCTGGTTGTAACCTCCTGACCTCCTGGTTCTACTAAGAGCATTCAGCTGCCAACTGCCTAAACGAAGATCGACGTGTGTGTGTGTGTGTGTGTGTGTGTGTGTATGATGGTGGCCCGTGTGCTGCCTGTGGCTGCCCTTCTGCACTGAGGCCCCAGGGAAGGAATAAGCCCATGTGACTGGCAGGTAAGAAAAGGCCACTGAGCCGGCCGTCAGCCTTTTATTTATGCCTGAAGGGCGAGCAACGGCCAGTCTGAGCGCTGGCCACCAGCTGCCTTCCACTGAGGGTCTGAGTGCTCAGGGCCAGGCCCTTCTCAGGGTGCCTTCACGCCCATGATTTCATACCGTCCTCATGTTACCCCTGAGAGGTAACTAAGTTCCTAGTACGTCCAGGTAGAAGAGAAGAAACTGCCACAAGAAGGTGACGTGACTTTCCCGGCTAGTTAATGGCTATCTTCAGGGAAGGGAAAGGAAGGAAATTGGAGACAAGGGAGAGAAGGAATGAGACGCATTCAGAGGGCTGTGTCAGAAGGCAGGTGAAGCTCATATGCCCCTGAGCCAAAGGACAGGGCACCGTGGGACTTCCCTGGTGGCCCAGTGGTTAAGACTTGCAGGGGCAACACATTCAATCCCTGGATTCCCACATGCCATGGGATGCAGCCAAAAATTAAACAAAAGGACAGGGCACCATGAGGTTAAAGGGGCTCCACAACAGGAAAGGCTGGTTCTAACCCACCCAAGCAGTGCTGGAGTCCAAATGTGCCTTTCATTCAAGCTGACCAACAGATATCACCATTGATTAATAAAGCCTCCTTCCTCAAAACTTCACAGGGTCATGTCATGTATGGAAGTAAAAAAAAAAAAAAAAAAACCAGAACTGGGTGTCAGTGAGGACTGGTAGATGTCTCAGGACAGGTACAGTATAGGCAAAAAGGTTTTCTCAAAGACTCATCCAGCTTTACCCCAAACCCTTGAATCAAATGCTCTACTGCAGGCCACGACCAGCAGGAGGTACAGATGACCTAGAGTCAGAGGCTGGAAGAAACTTCCAGTAAATATAACTTAGATTGTTCTTCCATTGCATTTTGGCTAAGGCCACCAATCAAAACCTTTTGGAGTTTAGAAGTCAGGGAAATGCAAATCAAAACCACAATGAGAAACCATTTCATACCTGCTAGGACGGTTAGAATTAACAAGTCAGCTAATAATAGGAGACTGGCACACTCGGACACTTCCAGTGCAACTATAAAATGATGCAGCCACTTTGGAAAATTGGCAGTTCTTCAAAAGGTTAAATATAGTTACCATATGACCCAATACTTCGAATCATACACAAAGAAAATGAAAACATAGGTCCACAGAGAAACTGGTACACAAATGTTTATAGCAGCATTATTCATAAAAGCCAAAAGGTGGAAACAACCTGTATGTCCGTCAACTGGTGAATGAACAACCAAAGTGTGGTATATCCATACAATGGAATATTATTAGGCCATAGAAAGAAAGGAAGCATTGACATATGGTACAATATGGATGAATGTAGAAAACATACTAAGTAAAAGATGTCACAGAAAACCACATATTATATAATGCCATTAATATGAAATGTTAACTAATAAAGGGAAATCTATAGAAAAAGAGTAGATTAGTGGTTGCCTAGGACTTGGAGGAGCAGGCAGATTAGGGAGGTGATAGCTAACAGGTATGGAGGAGGCAGTGGCACCCCACTCCAGTACTCTTGCCTGGAAAATCCCATGGACGGAGGAGTCTGGAAGGCTGCAGTCCATGGGGTAGCTAAGAGTCAGACACGACTGAGCGACTTCAGTTTCACTTTTCACTTTCATGCACTGGAGAAGGAAATGGCAACCCACTCCAGTGTTCTTGCCTGGACAATCCCAGGGACGGGGGAGCCTGGTGGGCTGCCATCTATGGGGTCACACAGAGTTGGACACGACTGAAGTGACTTAGCAGCAGCAGCAGCTAACGGGTATGGGGTTGTTTGGGGGATGATGAAAACCTTCTAAAATTGATTTGGTGATAGTTTGCACATATCCATGAATGTACTAAAAGCTCTGAATTATATGCTTCAGATGGATAAATTAGATGAGATGTGAACTATGTCTCAATAAAGCTGTTTAAAAAAAATTAGAAGTGGGAAGAGGAGGGAAAAGGAGGAAGCCATTTTAGCTCATGATGCCATGAAAATCTACCGCAGGCTTCTTGGCCACTATGCCTGTGTTGCCATGGAGACTGCCTCGGAGTGAAGAGTGCTTGTCAAATGGGGATAATCATGCCTGCCCTACATATCTCACAGGATGGTTGTGGGTCTCAAATGAGATAATAGATGTCAAGGCACATTGAAACGCTAAATTCACCACACAAAAACAATTATTGTCATTAAGATGGCGCCTGTTGGAACAAAACAGCACACAATACTATGAGTGACTACAAGCATGCTACAAAAATAGGTATATATACTCAGAGGGTAATATGTGAAAATTGCCTATGTGATAGAATCGCTATTTTAGGGTGGTTAGGGTAGTAGGAGAGTGGATGTCACAAGTTCCTGTTGTGTCATTTGCCTTTTCAAAAAGAAAAAGATGGCTGCTCTCAGCTAAAATAATAAGGGATGGATCTGATACAGGAACCAATATATTCTTGGCCCCAAAAGAGAACTGGGCAAAAAACCTCTCTCTCCCACCCCATACTTTGCCCCTGCCCAGAAATGGTCTCCTTACACACCAACACTGACTATGTGAATTCCACTAAGCTTGGCAAGTGAGGGACTGACTCTTAAATTTGGGAGGAGAGTCCAAGAACAAGTTGGGATTAAAACAATGTTGCAAATCACCCTTGCCCAGATCCATCCATACCCAGGACTCTCCCTCAGGCTAACCTGCACTGTTAGCCAAAGACTGAAATGGAATAAAATATCATTGATCCACAGAAGATCCACAGAATATTCTGATTCAATTTTTCTCTAATTCACTTGTTTTAGAAAATACACAGTTCCAACTAGTTCATAGGATGTTTTCATTTTCTTTTTTATTTATGGATTTTTAATTGCTTTATGTTTTCATTTTCACTGTTGGTTCAGTTGGGGATAGAAATAAGTGTCTGAGTGGGTTGTGGGGGCTCACTAAGCAGCTTAGCTCACTCTTGCTTGGGATTTGTGGGCCAGATCAGGGCCACGCTATGACCTCCCTAGGACTATTGCCTTTTGCAACTCCTTCCTCCATTCAAAATATTGAATAGGATGTTTCATTTAATTCTTTGTTATGACTGCATTGGTATAAAGACAAATTTCTATTACATGTGAAAACTTTGTTTTTCTTTTTTTTTTTTTTTTTTTGCCTAAAAGGTCATCATTTTTCCTCTGATTTGAAAATAAATTATATTTTTCTGGGACCCTATAAAAGTTCATGGTTGTGGGCACTGTGTCTATTGAGCCCAATGGAAGAAGGTAGCCTTGGGCCAGATTAAGAAAGCACAGAGTGAGGGGTGAGGGTTCCTCTAGCGGGGCCCACGGGAAGGACCCGAATCCCAGGTTTCCCTGAGAAGCACAGATTTGGGTTTCAGGCCTTCCTCGAGGCCTAGCTTCTCCAGAATTTGAAGCACTTGGCGCCTGAATGCCAGGACTGGGATTGTTCTGAAGACTTTTAGTTCTGGGGCTTTCTCCAGACCCCAATCACATCACTCCTCTCCAGCTATGAAGACAGCAATGTTCAACGATCCTAGAAACGGTGTCTGGGGGACTTCCCTGGAGGTCCAGGAATTAAGACTCTGCGTTCCCAATGCAGGGGCACACGGATTCCAGCCCAGGTCAGGGAACTAGATTCCACATGCTGAAAACAACGTTTCTGTCCTCATGGGCCACTCTTGTTGCTGCTGGAGATGGCGAGGGGAGGTCAGCTACCAGGGCTCTCTCCCTGCCTCCTCACTCCCAATGCCAATTCCCTGGCCCCAATGCCCTTGTCTTTGACTTTTCCAAATCTCAACGACCTCCAGCCCTTCCCCCACTGGGAAGCCCGGCCTGACCCAACGTAAACCACTCTGGCACCTAGAGTTCACTCCCTCAGCTCAGCCCCAGTTCTGTAGTGCATTCCGTGAGGTCCTCATGTTGACGTTACCTCCATGAGACAGGGATCCTGTCTTCTACTTCTTCCGCACCCCTCACAGCCCTCAGCATACACCCAGCACACACCCGCTCGGTGAAGCCTCCTTGTATTGCACACTTACTTTAACCCCAGACTAAAAATACTCACAATGTGTCTGGCAGCAAAGACCCCATCAACTATGGCACAGCAAAAGGCCGCAATCACACCAAAGCTGATAAAGACGATAGAAGCCACCAGCTGTGGGGGGACAAAGCAAAAGTGTCTGTTAGCCTTCCATGCCACCCCACGGGGAGGCCCTTTTCAGTAGCATGACTGGGAGGGGGATGCAGAGAAGGGGCCACTGGATTATATCCTACATTTTCAGGGCAAGCTAAGAAATTTACTCCGTGAGTCAGTGAGTACCCAAGGAAGAGGAGGCTGAGGAATCAGGCTACATGGCTCTTCCACTCTGAGACTCAGACCTTTGACATCATGTTGTCCAATCCTATTTTATTTACTGTGGAATTTGAGGCTCAGAGAGGGGAAATGGTGTGTCCCAGGTCACTGGCCAGGCTATGGGAGAGCCTGTGCCCGCCAACTCCTAGTACAGTGATCTGCCCAACCCCTCATGACTCTGAGGCCCCACACAACCCGACATGGCCCTGCATCACAGAGGAAGGAGACCACACAACTTATGGCTTAGATGTCAAAGACATTTTACAAGGGTTGCAGTCTCTGAAATTGATCAATTCTGTGCAGTCAATACAAAAAAATTCAAGTACAAAAATTGTTTGCTGGAACTAGACTGCCCTATTCTCTGATCATGTCAGGTAACAGAAATTTTCCTAATAACGTGTCTCCATTACAAGGGTAATACTACAATCCAATGAGGAGGTAGGCATTTCCAGGTATTTCCAGGGTCGGGAGTAGGTACTGCCTGAGCCCACCATCTACCCTTGTGAAAGTGTTAGCTGCTCAGCCCTGTCCCAGTCTTTGCGACCCCAAGGACCGTAACCTGCCAGGCTCCTCTCTCCATGGGATTTTCTAGGCAAGAATACTGAGTAGGTAGCCATGCCCTCCTCCAGGGGATCTTCCTGACCCAGGGACTGAACCCAGGTCTCTTGCATTGCAGGCAGATTCTTTACCATCTGAGCCACGTGGGAAGCCCCCACCTGCCCTTGTTGACCCTCAAAACAACACTCCTTGAGGTGCTTTTGTGGGGGAAGGGGAGAAATAGGATGACATTAGGCTGCTCTCCAGGGATAAGACCCATCTCAACAGGCTACGAGGAAATACAGATCTCCTTTGGGAGTCGTTCAGAAACCTTGTCCCATAAATCTCACTTCACAGCAGTACAGAGGATTGGTAAATAATGGATGAACGATGTCATGAAATTGGCATTATTAGCTATGCTATGATCAGCTCTACAATTAGAACTCCCCTGTTATTTTGAATAATTTAAATCCAAAGTGCAAACACAACCGGCTGTGGGAGAGCCCAGGTGACATGGAAGAAGAGGACTATGAGAACTCCCCTGAGGCCGACTCCCCACATTGCTGGGGGAGAACATATGGTTAGAGCTCTCTGTCCCTGGAGCTATTACGTTATCTGATTAAACTTGCTGTTAAATAGACTCCATTATCAAAGTCTAGATGCCATGGAGACTTGTACTGGGGAGCCTAATCAGTCCACCATCTGACCACTCACCAGGCCTCTTGATTTACAAGCCTATAAAACTGCAATAAGCTTGCAATTCAGTCTGTACTTTCTTCTCTTGCCCTCTACGAAGCCTTCTCAGGCTGAAGCAGGAAGACACAACAGCTTGCCCTTGCGGGGCCCCATTTGGACAGAGAATTTGGTGAGTTTTACCTCCCAGTATATGCCCATCCTTCCTCTTCACCTCATCACCCAGGTAGCTTTGAACCAAGGGTCATGGGACTATCGGAGACCAGCTTTGTAATTTTATTTTGTCTTCTTGTGCCCTATATGTATTTGTTCTGTTAATTCAAGTCCCTTAGATGAAAATCTCAGGCTATACATCAGAGAGGGAGGGATAAGGGTGGCCACTGAATGCAGGAATCAGAGTAGCAAAGGCACCCCAAGTGAGGACAGTGGCCTGACTGGCTACGCTGGTGCACTCATTCACTGATG
This sequence comes from Bos indicus x Bos taurus, assembly GCF_003369695.1. Taxonomy (NCBI): domain Eukaryota; kingdom Metazoa; phylum Chordata; class Mammalia; order Artiodactyla; family Bovidae; genus Bos; species Bos indicus x Bos taurus. Next base: position 141,235,481 of record NC_040105.1, on the reverse strand, counting down.
AGGGGAAAATCAAAGGGGAAGATACAGATTATTCTATCCTTGTGACTTAAGGAGATGAGCTGGGCAACTGAGCGAGCATTAGGCAAGGTGAGAACAAGTCCCACACCACAGGGTCGCTTTACAACAAGTTTCCTGGAAGCTTAGGGGAAGGTAGCTGTTTCTTTCGTGGTCCAACATGGGCAACCTTAGGAAGTGTGCTACCCGTCCACAGAAATGTTGAGCTCTTTCAGATGAAGAGGTGGTCTGATTGTGTAGCCACGAAAACTTACCATCTGCCGTTTGTTCTCCACGAGGTTTGATCCAATGATTCCAAGGAACGATCCAAAGCCAAGCTGTAAAGCAACAGGGCATGGATGGTCAGCCTGCCCACGCACACAGCCATTCCAGCCCCAGGACAGGGTTCAGGATCGCAGAAAAGAACCTGCTAAACCTGTGCAGTTGTTACGCACACAAATACAGTATGAGCTAAAAAAGCATTTCTTTCACCATTTACCAATTTGCCCCTGTAGATATGAATCACACCTAAAAAGAAACTCAAGTGCCCGAAAGCTAAAAGTAAAAGTCAACCATAGCTTTTCAGAGCCTGCTGATTTCAATTTCCATATCCATTACCTAGCATGTGACCAGTGAGTCAGTCAGAGTCGGATAACGGTGAAAAGCACGAATTATATTCTGATCTTTATCTTTTCTTTGAAAAGAGACCTTCTACCCTGATGCACGAATCACAAAATAAAGGTTGGAAATAGCAATTTTTGATGCATCTGCCACACTAATCAAACCCAGGAAGTACTTTAGAAATCAGCAAGCACCTTAACCTAGACTTAAAAAAAAAAAAAGAACAATTTTTTGGAAAGCCTGTATTTGTGGTTGACCCACTGCAATTTATGTGAGCACTTCTTCACCTCTTCTTCCATCTCTGCTTCATTTATGGACAGAAAGCATTCATTAAAGGGTGAGCAGAAATGGCAGTGTAAAATGCTGAGAAACAATCTCCCTGTCTTAGCGTCTGGGATGATGGCTCGGAGTAGCAAATCCCACTTCGCTCTCAGTTCTGACATTAGTGGACTGAGTCTGCCAGTCTCGGCTGGGAAAGATCACTAACTGACGGCTGTTATCAGGAATGAAAGTGGAAGAAGTAAAATGTGGTGGGAATGGACCAATAAATCTTAACGCAAGTCCAGTGGTGTAGTTACATTTCTCTTGCGCCTTACTAATGATCAGGCTTTCCATCTGCAGCCTTACTTTGGCTCACAGGGGTATCTCTCTCAGCCTGAGGCCCCCCAAGCCTTACACCAGGCTTGGACATCTAAAGGACCCAAAGGCTGGGCAAGAGCCTGGTGGGACAGTGTAGGGGGACTGGGCGCTTGCCTCAGAGACCCAAGGAAGAAAGAGATTGAAGGGAAGGAATGAATACAAATTTCCAAGGCTCATTCTGTAAGGCCACTCAACCAGCAGCCCCTCTTGGGAAATGCAAGCTGAAGAGCGTAAGGATGTATTCCATGCCATCCAAGACCCTACAGAGAACATCCTCTCAACAGTTACTCTATGCCTGTCTCCTACCTGGTCTTGTTTGAAATGTAATTAAAATGCGTTGTAATAAAAGTATAGTGATTACGGACATCCCTGGTGGTCCCCTGGTTAAGAATCCACCTTGCAGTGCAGGGAAAACAGGTTTGATCCGTGGTCAGGGAACTAAGATTGCACATACTGTGTAAGCCTGGGCACCATGACTAGAGAGCCTGTGTACCACAACAAAATATCCCATATGCCACAACTAAGATCAGACATAGCTAAATAACAAATAAATAAAAACTTTAAAGTACAGTGATTAAAAGCTGGTCATCAGACTAGCCTGGCTTCTAAACCCAGCTCTTCCCCTTGTGTCTGCAACCTCGAACAGACCGACTGACCTCCCTAAACCTCAGTTTCCTTAGCTGGAAAATGGGGACCATCAAAGTGGCCGTCTTGCAGGATTTTTTAAGGATTAGCCAGGATGCTACAGTCAAAGAACTTTGCACACAGCCTAGCACACAGCAAGTACTCAGTAAATAGGAGTTATTGTTCTAGCGATTATTATCACTTTTTAAAAAGACATTTAACTTTTGAGCAGCTCTAACCTGATTTGAGCTGGGAAATCCTATCATTCTTTGCTCTATTTCAGAAGAGTTTCATATTCTATCTTATCTGCCCTTCCAATATGTTCACAGTTTCTATTTTTTCAGGAAGAATTCCATGAATAGTCTGTGCTTATGACACTCTGGGCCATTTGTGGAGATTGAAAGAAAGTCAGAGGCAGCTTCTTACAAGGAAAATAAGTCCTTTTACTGAGTGGTTCATCAGTTTCCACAGATATTCACTGAAAGTCTCCTGATCCCCAACGACAACCTTTGCCTTAAGACAGGAAACAAAGCAAAGACACTCACTTCTGCTGACACTCAAATAACTCTCTGATGGCAATACCGGAAGAGGCGGCCTGAAGCCTCATGGAATTGTCTGGAAATCCCGGGGCAGCCAGTTACTTTACCCAGTTCCCTCCCCTTTCCTTCCATTCCATTTCTATTCCACTCCAACTCATTCCATTTTCTAACCCTCACTGAGTACTTTTGTCACATAAATAAGACGACATGGCCCTTTCCCTGTACAAATGCATAGCCTAGTAAGGGAGAGAGTCTGTGGCTGAATGACCACAGGTGAGGTAGAAACAAGGTGCTCAAGAAGCTGAGAATAATTCATTTTGTATTATATCTTTGACTCTGCTATTCTTAGAAACTGTGTGGTCTTGGGCTAGTTCTTTAAGCACGCTGTGCTTCAGTTTCCTCCTCTATTAAATGGGAATCACAATGATCTCGACCACACAGGGCTGCTGTGGGGATGAAATGAGACAAGGCATGTATGTAGTGTGACCTGCATAAGCGAGGCTGCTAAATACACGGTCGTTTCCAGATCTCACAGAGGAGGGGAGAAATGGGGCCAAACACAGGCAGAGTTCACCAGGTGGGATGCTAAGATCACCTGAGTTCTGGCTAGAAGAATTCACTCATCTGGATGATGGCACTAACTCGCCAGTGCGCCGCTAAAACCACTTTACATATGAAAAGTATTTGAATTTAAAGAAGCACTTGCCCTCCATGTTGATATGAGTCCCATTTGCTAGACAGCAAAATGGAGGCCTAGAGAATTGTCTGGGCTTGTCCCCTCTGACAGCAAGTTCAGGCAAAACCAGGAGTAGCCCTCAGATCCCCTGACTAACAGCTGGTGTTCTTCCAGCCACACTTTGCTGCATTTGTGGCAACTGTGAGCAGAACAGTGACCTTTGCCACTGCCCACTCCCCTCAGGGAAGATGCTCTCTGCAAGGAGGGAGTGAGAGATCCTATTTGAGAAAGAGCTGAGGCAGTGAAAGCAAAGGAGGAAAAAATTCAACAGAATTTCCTGCAAATAGGCAGCAGCGTCTAATCAACTGTTTGCTCCCCAGAGGCCTCAGAGAGGTAAGCTCTATGGTCCTCCCTCGAGAACACTGAATCGTGGAATGTTTCAGACCTTTGGACCTCCATCTTGACTCCCCATTACCTGAACAAATAACCAGCTTGCTTTGTTTTGGCTGCTCTCCAATTGTAGGGGAAAAAAAGACAAATCATTAAAAATCAGATTCCAGGGTTCTTTTTAGACTGCACCCATGCCTATTCCCATCCTGGAGATGAAGCTCAAAAAGATTAATCATTTGATAACTTTTCATTGGACAGCTACTCTGGCAGGCTCAGTACTAGACTTGTGATTTGGAGGCCAGGAAATGAGGTGGGATACGATACCAAGACCAATGAGATAGCCTCAAGGAACTATAATTAGGTAATGGGTCTACAATCCCATTCTGTAATCCTGAAATCAACAAAGCTCTTAAAACCAAAAGGCTTTTTTGTAACTAACTTGGTGGCAAAGCCTGACCTCAAACTGCTGTGAGGTTATTTTATAATGTTTATCTACTTAGTGTAAAAATTCACAGTTTACTGTAGAAAGATGAAGATGCTTGATTACTGGGTATATCTCAAGACTCCACTGGGATGTTAGATAATATTGGGTTGGCCAAAAAGTTCATTCAGATTTTTCTGATGCTTATGAAAAACCCAAATGAACTTTTCAGCCAACCCAATATATGACAGATGCACTGTATTATCTTTCTAAAATATAAAAAATAAATAAATTTGCAAACACAGCTGGCCCAAGGGTTTAGATAAGGGATTGTTGATGTGTATAAACAAAGCTAAATGAGAATATGGCCCAACATCCCACAAAACAGAATGTGACTAGTTTTCCAACAATTATGAGTAGAAAGAATCTAAGGTAGGGAGTTCAAAGATGGTAGACACAACTATGGATCCCAGTAGCTGAGAAATGTGCCAGCTGTCTTTAAGATAGGATAGAAAAGAACATTTGCATAAACAGAGAGAGAGAGCACTGGGAGGACGTCCCAGCCCAAGTAATGTTCGGGGGACTGTGAATGGACAATTTTGGGAAAAGAAAGGTGTGGGAGACCAGGCTGACGGCATCTTCAGAGAGCTTTGAATGACAATGCTAAGGAGGCAACAGGAAGCTAGTGGAGGACTAGTCTTATCAAGCAAATCAAGACTCAAGACTCATCTTTGAAACATACTTACTGAACAAGGAATTTTATCTTAGAATGATCTTATATTTTAGAAACAGTTTCAAACAAGAGGTAAAAAAAATTTCTGCCTCATTCACAATGCTGCTGCTGCTGCTGCTAAGTCGCTTCAGTCATGTCTGACTCTGTGCGACCCCATAGACGGCAGCCCACCAGGCTGGTGACTACAAAACTATTTTGTGGCTACAAAACCACAAAATCCCACTGTTCAGAGCTCCTTGTATTTCCTGAGCATTCCAGTTAGTCAAACTTTTGTTGGATTTCAAGAGTATTCACATGTGAAGCTGAAGCCACATTGGCCTTAGAGACGATTTCTGGGTTATTGATGGTTTTGAATGATCCCTGTTGTCTCTGCCTCCTACTCCCCCATGGGAACTCTGATATAATTTTCAGTTAACTGAGCCTCCCCTTCCCCTGACTGGGAAAGAGGACAGAAACTCCTGGTTTCTTTCCTGAAAGAAAACCCAGGTGGATGTGGGCCCTAGCAGTACAACAGGTAGGGGAGAAGATGTTGGCATGAGAGACTTTTAGCACTGATCAGGTGGCCAACTCCATCTTGGGGGTTGCATGGGAAACACACTTGGAGGCCTCGTTCTCCTGGATCTAAGGCTAGAGCTATACAGAAGGAGTGGGCTTTCTCCCTTGTCTTTTCCAGCTTCATACAAACGAGGCTCTTGTTTTATTCTATTTCATTATTATTATTTTTTTAGTCCTCCTGGGTAGAAAGTTCACTGGAACTCTTCTAGAAAGGACTATGTCTTGAATATTTGAGGACAGTAAAAATCCTAAGCCAGTTTGTCTTTCTGGGTTGGTTTTAATTTTTTTTAATGATACAGTTCAGCCTGTAGAGATGAGCACACCTTTAAAGATGCCTGTTGCACACATGCCTTAAGATGATGACACCACATTCTGGTTCAGGTACAGTAGTTAAAACCCTATCAGAATGCACCTCATTGTCGAAGGGCATCTCATTTGGTAAAATAAAGATGCCGCAGAAAAGTGTCACGTGACTTAGAGTTTAATAAATACGATTAGATTTTTCAATGCTTGAGATCTCAATATTTTTAAATGAAGTGTATGGTAAGTCATCATTTAATCTAATAATTGCCCCCCAATTGGTCTGTTTTAAAATTTTACATTCTCACATACGCATTTAACCAGAGTCCTAAAATAGCAGAGTTCCAAATAACCTGACATTTTTTTCCCCTAATCTATACAATAGTTATTTATATTCAGACTGGCCAACTAGATAGTGCGGAATCTAAAGATGCCACATTTGGCTCATTCTGGTTTTATTGCTAAGCATTGTTTATTTATTGTGTTTTAGTTCTCCAAGTGGCTGCCGATCCACCTGAATTAAGACTTCCTCCAGGTGTTTCTTAAAATACACGCCAAGGTAGGGAAACCACTGGCTTAGAGTCTATACAATAACTCTCTAGTAACCAAATTATTCAATTAGTGAAAGCACCCAGGTCCCGAATAAATCTAGATTCTCAGGCATTTATTTTTTCAGAGGTATGAGTCATTATTGTATCTGTTATAACATTATCTGACCTATCACCTCAAATGGATTTTTCAGCTGTTCAACCTGCAATCTTCCCCCCTTCACTTTCTATAATTAAAATCTATTTTAAAGAAACAATCTACAGGAACTATAAAAGCAAAAATTTTAAGGTTAATCCATAAGGCCAGTTCTCTGATTAACATTTCCATATCAGCTCTCAGTGAGACACACACACACAGATACTCTTCCACTGCTTCAACTCCCAGTGCTAGCTGAACATCAGGTACTCCAATAACAATCACAAGCCCTCCTTCCTTTGTTAATGTATTCCAACCCAGCCACCCACAGGCAGATATTCTACAGAGAAGGTTTAGAGCCACCGTTCATGAATAGCAGCTGCTACTCTTAAATGACATGGAAAATACCTTCCCCTCACCCAGGGGGAGTCTGAATCTTGGCTTGAGTATGTGCTCAGCAGTCAGAAATCTCTTACTAAATGTAGTTACCTGAAGCCCACAAAGTCACACAGACCCTATAAATTGCTTTCCCAAGCCACCAAAATGCAATCTTACCCCCCCTCCCTCCATTCCCCCCTCCCTCATGTGTTTAAAAATAAAACCCAATTCTGCTGACGACTGGTTTTCTTGCCTCACCACAGGAAGTGGACCGGGTGAGTTCTCACGTCACATGCTTAGCAGAGGGCACCAAATGCTGTTTGTGGGACACCTGCCCTTGGCTGAGGGGAGCCCTGTGGGCCCAAGGAGGAACTCCCCCAGTGGGGTGGGCGGCCTTCAGCAGCTGGGTGCCAGAGTCCAGGGCTATTGAGGAGGCTGACTGTGGAATCGGTGACCTAGGCAACAGGCGTCAGGCTTGGTCACTCACAGTACTGGCTTGTCAAAGGCATCCATCTTTAATCCCTTCCCCTTCCTTTGCTTCTCTCTGCAACCCCCACCACTCCAAAAAAAAAAAAAGAGTGAAAAAGAAGAGAGACAAAAAAATAACAAATTCGCCTGTCCTCTCTGATAACCTAAAATGTAAAAAAAAACACAAAATCCCATCCTAACTAACTTTCTTCCCGCCCTCTAGCAGTTACAATTGAGAAGCCATTTAATTGGTATTCAATTAAGTTTTGGGGGTCAGTAGTAGCATGTGTAGATCCAAATGAGGTTTTTGTTTGTTTTTCTTTTTCCTCAATTCAACTGAGGTATAATTGACAAAATGGTATATATTTCATTTCATATATGATGTGATGATTTAGTATCCAGTGAGGTTTTGTATGCAGAAGTCAGCGCTTTCCAGAGTGGATTGCATGCAGCCTGGGGATGGGTAAAACAATCCACTCAAGTAGGGAAAGAAATTTTTCCTATTTTTTGTTTATCTGAAAGAATAGGAAATTTTGCATTACAATTATTCAACACACGGACTGTCACGGGCGCCCTCCCTTGGTGTGAACATCAGGTGACAAGGCAGCTATCCTTTGGGAGGAGAGCAGTTTGAAAGCAGCAGGGGGTTGGGGGTGGGGCAGATTATGTGTGCCCGGATAGTCTTATCTAGTCTTAACTAGTGGCAACAAAACGGACAAGGGGTGAGCAAAGACTCCTGTTGATAAACTACAAAGAAGATGACCCTAATAAAGTAACACAGTGAGAAGATGACAGGAAGTCTCAGGGTAAATTCTTTGCCACCCTGTGAGAGTACATTCAAAACGCAATGATGCCAATGACAATCATATCTGAGAAGAAAGTCCCACATATTCAAAATTATCTAGTAGTTACTTGAAATAAGGATTTATAGCCACTAACTTTAATGAGACTTCATATGAAGTGTGTATCATTCCTTGAAATTATAGTGTTAGTATGAAGATATTAAAAATTAAAAGTGCATTCACTTTTATCTAATTTTTGAATTTCCATTTTAATAGGTTTATGAACCTGTATATACTTTGTAAGTGAATACGTATACATATTTTAGGAGTGGATATTCCACATATTTTTCCTGAGAGGACGGCAGGATGACTTTGGAGATCAGTGTGCTGTGGGTCATAAGACTATCAAGCTGCAAGGGTCCTCAGAGTTCAAGTAAGGTCGGGTGACCTCTGTTATGTATAGGAAACCAGATGCCCAGAGAGGAAAGAACCTCAGCCTACGGTTAACACTGCTAACTACTAACATCTCCTAGATGAGAAAACTGAGGTCCAAAGAGTGAGGGGAGGTTGCTCGGGATCACACTGCTAGTTAGGCATGGAGCTAGGGTTCTTCTTAGTCCAGTGCTCTTCTAAATAGGCCCGAGTTGTCTCTCTATATGAACACAGATACATAAAGGAGGAAAACTGAGCAAACACAGAAACTCAAACAGAATTGAAAGCCATCAGAGTAGAACCAAACGTCTCTAGCTAGCAAGCTGCTGAGACCTACCTATGCTTCTGATACTTACAATAACTCCTGGGTAATAACCTCCAACAGTCACATTCTGGGTCCTGGTGGTTGCAGCAAGGCCCACCGTGAGAATTAACACGGACACAATGAGCAAAGTCACGGTGACATAGATGGAGTTTCGTTTCCTCCGATTGAAGGCTCCTGAAAGCACACAGAGAAACTGAAATTGCCCATTTTGGCCGCAGAAGGGATGGACTTAAAGAAAAAAGTCACTAGGAAGGTGTTCCTTCCCTACTCCAACTGGTAACTGGGGTGATCTCTGGGGAGTGGGATGACGGAGAAGAGATGGAGCTTTAGGTTTGTGCAGTCCTCAGGGGTTACGTTTACAGTAAAATATATACATTTCCGGTTTGAAAATAAACATCAGAAGGAACTGTACCAGTTACATAAAAACAAAACACATTTTTGTGCTTTTGGCATCTGATAAAAGATGTGTCATACCCACTTAGTGGAGTGTTTTTTTAAGCCAAATTACAAGGTGTATGATAAATGAAAAGCGTACTATGAAGATATTAAATGACAATATTTTAAAGCCAATATGCAACTAAGAAGGGTTTTCTCATAAGCTGGAGATATGAAATTTCATTTTCAGTGTAAATACCAGAACCAAGCCAGGTACTGGGATTTTTTTTTTTTTTTCATTTATTTCTGACATTTGCCACCTCATGTATAAACTTTAAAATGGTGTGTTGGCAAGATTTGCCACAAAACAAATGTGTGTAATAAAGTAAATGTTTGGAGGCCATTAGTCCCCAGGGGAGGTAGATGGGGAGGATTATAGCTTACATTGTTTAGGCTTATGTGAGGGTGACATAAATACGAATGATGAGAGACTCATTCTACTCAGTGCTTATCAGACATGATAGGGCAAACCAATATTTTTTTTTTTTTTTCGAAAACAGGCTTATGAAGTCAGATAGAAAAATGGTATGTAGACTCGCTTTTCAATTTAATTTTTTTAAAGGAGTAGAGCACTGTTCAACACTCCTCGTTTGGAGGGGGTTCTCAACAGGAAATAGGAGGGATGAGGTACCACCTAGGAGTTCTCATAAAAATAAGCAACTGGGGGACTAGTTCTGAGAGTCCAGTTCTCTAGAGGAGTGTTATGACGGGGTCGCCCACCCAGGTGGCTTGGCTGTCATTTATGGGCCCGAAGAGGCCACTTGGGACTGTTTCTAGGACCCCGTCATTCTGGGAGGCCTCGCTGCAGCCTCGGGAAGCGGCTTCCATTGAAGCTCAGACTGCACCACTGGGAGGGAGGAAGGGGAGAGGGGATGAAGGAAGCGGGGGAGGGGGGAACGAGAAAGCCTGTGAGACCCAGGAGGCCTGGCGGTGCTGAGAGGGAGGGGCTGTGGCTGGCCCTGCAGCCCCCAGCAGATGCCCCTTCCCCAGAGGGAAGAAGATGATGAGCCCCACCATCCATCTCCTCTCCCCTAGTGCGGTCCTTGCCTCAGGCTCCAAGGGAGGGGGGAGGGGCTGGCGGTCTCTCCCTTGACGTCAGCCTCGAAAGTGAGGGACGTGACTCATCAGGGTCATTTCTAATATGGGCCTATTCTAAGACCATTTTACATCGAAATGTAGAAGTGGCCTGAGTGTTTAGAGGCATTCACAGACTAAAGCGTCATGTCGCACCCTGTGGGGAGAAGTAAAGTGAGTTGGGAGATGGGGCTCCTCTTGGGGTGTGTGCTGAGTCCCGCCTCCAGGGGAAAACCTCTGGAGAGCTGGAGACACCTGTGTTATTAGGGCCCTTCGTGTGAGAGGGCAAATGGGGAGCTGACTGCTGGTAATCAGAGGAGCTGAGTGGGGAGGCTTGGACTGTGAAGGGTTGGGGGTGGGGGAGCAGGATTGATTTCTCCTGTTTATCTGAGTGTGTTACCCTTTCTCTGGATTGCAGGGACCTTAAATGAGTCTCTAAACCAGGGTCCCCACATCCACTTGATGACAGCTTCTCAGTGAATCTGCTAGTTGGCTCCACAGAGGGGCTCTAACAGACTTTACTGGTAAAGAATTCGCCTGCCAGTGCAGGGGACACAAGAGACTTTGGTTCAATCCCTGGGTCAGGAAGATCCCCTGGATAAGGAAATGGCAACCCACTCCAGTATTCTTACCTGGAAAATTCCATGGACAGAGGAGCCTGGTGGGGTCCCAAAGAGTCAGACACGACTGAGTGTGCAAGCACACAACATAAACTTACCAACATGGCCTCCCATCCCTGTCTGCATTTCTACACCATCTGAGCCCTCCCAGACCCCAGGCTAGCCAGAGAGAGTGAGGAAACAGCTGGACACAAGGGTATCTTTGTGACACACGAAAGTGTCTCAACACCTCACAGGGAAAACACTTCACCTTAGAGTCTAGAGGTGGGGGAGTGTGTGTATACGGTGTTGGTCTTTCTAAATTTGGGGCTATATCACTCGCCTGGCTCCTTCCTGGCCAACTGGCTTTTGATTTTATTCACAGCTCTTGGGTCTCCTTAGCAAATATCACTCTAACTCTTAAAAGCATAGGAGCCAGGTCAGAAAAGTGACTCAGCAAACCACATGGTGTCATTTGAAAATGTTTTGTTTTTTTTTCTACTGCTTCAGAACCTGAATTGAAAATCCAATCAGCTGAGAAACCCAGGCAGAGATCCTGGAGCTCCACAGGAGCCAGGCCCCCAGATAGGATTAGCTTTGAATCAAATTCCTAAGAAAACTCTCCCATCACTAGGTTGACTATCTATCCTCTGGCCCCTCACACCCTCCCCCAAGTCACCCCTTGTTTTATACTATAAGGGCTAAAATTGTGTAGAATGAAATTATCTCTAGCTGAACTTAGGGAGCTGACCATTTTAAGGAACCGCAGGGTGAATCCTTCTTAAAAGTTAAGAATCACCCTTCCTTTTATCTTTAGAGGCACTTTGACTTAAAAGTCACATCTACCTCGAGCAAGAAACACCTGTTCTCTGATGGTGTGGTCCAGGCTCCCCAAAACAGCTCTTTGTGTCTGCTTGGGACATTTTCCTGGCTGTTGTTTTATTGAAGAATGGAGAAGCAGAGTTCTGTTCTTCTTAGGGTACACTGTGGGGCCGGCCTTAGATGTTCCCGTATACACAGGGACATCTTATTCTGATTTTAAATCAGTGTATCAAAAAAAAAAAAAAAACCCTCAAACACCATGAGGTACTTCAGTACAGCCTCAGGTATGTGAAAACAGCGCCCACCAGTGTCTGATACCTAGTGAGCAGTCAGTACTTGTTGAATAAACAAGAGGCCACATCTCAGAATCGCTTCCTTTCTAATCAAGAAGGCTATGGGGTGGGGGGGGGGGGTTCTGTGAATAAACATGAGGGACACTCATAGAATTGTTTTTTTTTTAATAGGGTGCATCTCAGGGCTCCCCAGCACAAAAAGCCTTCTGCCCAACCAGTGGGACAATTCCACTGGCTCCCAGTAGCCTGTCCATGTGGTGCCCAGTATCCTTCTGTTTAAACAACAACCACCCCTGCAAGCACCAGCAGTGGGAGAGTCTGAATCCCGTCATTGGCATTGCCTGCCCCCGCCTCCGCCCCCAGCAGCCTCCCTGCAGAACCACTGCAGCCCTCCCTCTCTGCAGTGCCCCACCTCCACCCCAGATTCATGACGACCAAGATGCTCTGCTCTTGAGAAGGGCCCAATTATTTGCCATCTCCACCCTTCCAAATACAGCCAGCTTCTCTCTCCTCCCAGTCCCCTCCCTGGCCAGAGCCCCCACCTGCACTGCGGTCATTGAATCCGGGTCCCTCCCTTCCTCTCAGACCTGCTCAAAATTCACCTCCTCCAAGAAGTTCTCCTTGATCAAGCTTGCTCTCCTCTTAATCACTCATTATTTCATGTCCCTTAGTTCCTAGCTACCTCACTCAGGAAGTCTATTCATTATAACTGCTACAGTTATGCTGTAATTGTGCGTCTGGTCCACAACCCGTAAGATATCCACCAGTCCCAGGATTATATATCTGACAGGAACCAAGGTGTGGGTTGTCAGAAGGTAGGATGGATGGTGTCTGCTCACTTTTTTTTATAACCTTGTACATGTTCCCGATTCCCACCTTGATGACAGGGGATGCAGTCTCTATCAGAGTGCAGCAAGGACTGAGGCCCATAATTCTGTCCTGTGCACTAGGTTGTTGTTGACTGGCTAATCCTTTGCGCTGACCTTTGAACCCACTAGGATTTGCTTACCTGGGTCAGCTGGACCATACAAGGGTGGGTCTCAGGAAGTCCAGCCTTGAGCATCCGTGGAAATAGGTGGCTGCCCACGCAAGAGCCTCAACGCTCTGCCAATCTCCCAAACGTTTCCTTAAAGGTGCTGAAATCCCCGCTTCGGGCAATAGTTTGATCAGAGACCTCCAAGTCCACCGGTGAATTACAAATGTGTTATTTGCAAGGGAAGGTGAGCCCCGCTGCAGTAGAGGTGCTTTAGCGCCTGGGGGCGGTGTTGCCAAAAGGGAGATGGGGGTTGCGGGGAGGGGCATGAAGGGGCGCCGGAGTCAAATTACCGTCCAAGCGCCTGCTCCGCCCAGGTCACGGACTTATCGCTCATTCCTAGGCAGCCGGCAAGCGTAGAGTGCAGGCACCTTGGTGCAGTGTGTGTCTGTGTGTTTTCTATTTTATTGTTTTGGCTGAGGTTGTGTCCTGCGTGTAGAGGGAATTCCCTCAGAAATGCTGCCCTTGGAGGTTGAAACACTAACCCACCCACCTCCACTTCCCCTCCCCCATGCAAGGGAACGTGGCGTTGCCAGGGCTGAGGTAAGTGGGAGCAGCTCCGAAGTAGCCCAGACGCTGATTCAGGCCTGGGCTGTGCGGGACCTACGCCAGGGAACTCCGGGGAGACTCCCCTGTCCAAACTCTGGAAACCCAGGGTTACTACTAGACTCGGGAATTTGCTCTGCCTTGGGTCTGCGCACTTTACGAAGCGGGCTGCGTGGAGCTGGCTCGCACGTCCATATGGGATCTGTAATTCTTTCTCCCGCAGTGTCGAGTCTGGACTGGGCGAAGCCCACTCATCTTGTTGCGCAGATGTTTCGTGAAACGCCTGATTGGCTGAGGGCCCCTGTGAGCCCAAGAAAGAACTCTCTTCAACCCCGTTCCCCAACAGGGTGCCTAAGAGCAACGCTCTAACCCGGGGTCCCTAACCTGCCGGCTTTGCGGGTGGTTGTGGCCGCTGCGGGAATGCGCGCAGCCGGAACCTCGCACTCTGCCATCCGGCCCTAGCCCGTACGCCAGCCCGGCGTCGAGGAGCCAGGGCTGCGTTGGCGCCACAGCTGGCCAAGGTGAGGAGTGCATTCTTTGTGCGTGTGAGCTTGGGGGGGGGGGGGGGGGTGCGCGCGCACGCGCGCGCGTTGAGCGGGGGGAGCGGGTAGAGAGACCTGGGGAGTGGGGAGAGTCTGGTACTGCTGTGTTCTGGATTCGGATCTGAGCCCTTGGCCTTATTTGTACCACGTTGCAAATAACTACACCCTTAAAAATACTTTTTTTAAAAAGCAAATTCTTGTACTGAATAGGCAAAACCATTAAAAAATACGGATCTTTCCACCATCCAAGAGATAGTTTCTGGGGCCCCTCGGGTGAACGAATTCTGTTGAGACGGAGTCTTTTGCAGGCAATAGGGAGCTTACGTAGGGAGTTCAGCCCTCTCCCTGCCCCCTCCCCTTGATGTTCCCGCAAATTCTTTGGAGAAGACCTGAGCAGGCTGGATGGCAATAATTAGGGACAGAGGGATTTTGCAGAATGTAAAGTATGTTGGAAAGCGGGGATTCGATGTGGTTCAACTGTATACGAGGCGAATGTGAAGATTAGGTGGAATCGTGGCTTGACGATCCCCTCCCGCTCTCCTGGGCTCCAAATTAATTTCTCCGCCCAGTGAAATCATAGGGCTTGGGAAGGTGCCTAACAGCTGAGGGGGGACGGGGGTTTTTGTTTGTTTGTAACTACCTAAAAGCGGCTTCGAGGAGCAGCCAAGTTGATGCCTGGAGGCAGCTGCCCCCCACTTTTCAAGAGGAAAGGTGTTGAACAAAATCAGGCTAGTGGATCCCCCCCTCCCCTTCCCTTCCACCCGGAGAGGAAAAGCGCGACTTCAGAAGATGCGCGGGTTCGCGCTCGCTCTTTCTTGCGCTTTCACTCGTTCTCCCCCCTCCTTTTTTTTTTTTTTTTTTTTTTTACAATCAACGCACACTCCGTGCACTAGGAACAAAATAGGAATCAAATTCAAGGAATGTTGATCCTGCCGCTGCAGACAGCCGAGCTGGGCTGTCTTGAGAGATTCCTAAGGAATTCCCCTCCTGCCAGCCCCCCGCCCCGTTCCTTCTTACCCACCTCCTGCTGCCCATCCCCCAGGGTTGCGCAAACCCCCCCATCAGCGAGGTGCAAGTCAGGCTTCCCCCCAATGCAGCTCTGAATTTCAGGCCAGCTTCGCCTGAGTTGAGAGGGGGCGAGGACCCTGTTTCTTCTAATTATCTTTAGTGGTGAGCTCTTAGAAGTGACGGGGACTTTGCAAAGAGGGAGCGTCGAATGGAAAGCGAAGGCGCAGGTTGCAGGGAAGTGTTTTGATCCCCCAGACAGCTGAGATTTACCACCGGCTGCAAGTCTGTCGGCACACGCACACAAACATGCGCACACCCGCACTCCGGTAAGGGATACTCCGACGCAAGCTGGGCTCTCGCAGCTCCGCGCGTCGCCCCCGTCCCTACCCGGCCGCTCCCCTGGGGCTCGGGTCCGCGACCCCGATGCTGGGGCACGCGGACCCCCCTCCCTCGCCCCGCTTCCCGCCCCCTGGCTCCCCGGGGCGGCCCGGGCGCTCGCGGTCCAGGGGGCAGCGTACTCACTCCTGGCCGCCGCCGCCCCGAGGCAGGGCGGCTAGACTTACCCATGGAATCCGGCAGGGACATGTCGCTGGACCGCTGCTGAGTCAGGGACTGATGCATGGTGAGAGCTGCCCTGTGGCCCCGGCCCCCGAAGCTGCTTCAGGCGCCCCTGGCTCAGGGCGCCCCGCAGAGCATCCTACTCCGCGGCTGCCGCTCCCCGTCCCTCCGGAGAGCTGAGGAGAGACTGCCTAGGTTGCAAGCTGCAGCCCAAGTGCCTCCTCCCCCTCCCTTCCCCTCTTCTCCCTCCCTCCTCTCTTGCCTCCCTCTGCTCCGGGAGGCAGCAGCATTGGCGGTCCGAGCAGCGACGTGCGCTTGCGCAAGACCCCTCTCCTCCCTCCCCCTCGGCCTCCCCCCCCATCCTAGTTATCCACCTCCCAGCCTTCCAAGCCAGACAGGGAGCCGTTTTAGCCCCTTGGGGCCAGGACTGCGTAGAGAAAGAGGGGGAGGCTACAGCCTGGGGCTGAGTGGCCTTCTCTGTACTTTGGAGAGAGGGTCTTGGACTAGCATCCTGTTCTAGGATTTATAATTGGGGAAGGGGCAGAGTAAGAGGTTCAGAGCTGAGAACACACACACACACACACACACACACACACACACACACACACACACACGCACATTTGTGCAGGTTTGGTCTTAGTGCTTCCAGAATGACATAATGGAGCTGGAGATGATCCAGAGAAGGGCCACTCTATAATCAAGGGGATGGAGGAGGGTGGAGGGGGTTGCCATATGAAGATAGATTAAACAAATGCAGACTCTTCAGTCTAGAAAGATAAAGGCTGGGAAGGGATGTGACTAGAGTGTATAAAATTATGCAGAGATGGAGTGAGGGAACACGGCCTTATTCACCAAATCTGAGAATTCTAGAACCAATAGCCCCCTAAAAGCTAGATGTGGATTCAGCAAAAGTAAATATGACTCTGCATCAGCACCTGAATTTGTGCTTTTGTTCAGGGTTCTTTTAGGTCAACGATCTCATTTTCTCATCACAGCAGCCATGCAAGGAAGGAAGAAGAGGTATCAATAGCTCCATTTTACAGATGGAAAAACTGAGTCTCAGAGAAGCGATGAAAAATTCCTGTATTCACTCAGCTAGTCAGTGACAGAAGTGGAATGTGCACCTAGATTGGTTGGCCTCCCAGGTCAGTGCTCTTCCTGCTAAGACAGCTAGTAGAGAAATGCTATTGTGTATAGCACGTTGAAAACCTGAAGAATTCATTAGCCTGGAAAAGTGCAACAGGATGAAAACACAAGTAGCTTCGCCAAGAGTGAGAAAGTCATGGCTGACAGACACACTGTGGATTGCTGAGGGAAACTGGGGATGCAGTAGGAAGGTCCCTGCTCTTGGAGAACAACTAGGTCCTCCCCCAACCTGTCCTTCCGGACCCCATCAGGCTCTTGGGCTGGAATCACTCTGTTGTTGGCCCAGAGGATGGTTCTAACATCTCCCAAATGGCAGAACAAGAGGATGTCTCCTTGGTGTGCCTTGAGACATCTGCCTGGTGGCCAAAGGAGGTGGAAGGTGAGGGAGGGGAGGGCAGTGGGTGAATCAAGGTTTGAAGGCATTCATTCTGCCCCAGTGAGAGCTCCCGGGCTCTGCTTGCCAGGCCTCCTTCCAACCACCTCCCCTTGATGACTGCTACAACCCTCTCTCCATGTGTACCCTCAAAACATACCCAGATCAAGTATAAAACTCTCCAGAGAGTTGATGGGATGAAGAATACCTGTTTCTTTCCAGCTCTGCCTTGCTAATCTATTTTCTTTCCTTATCCAGGAAATGGAACCAAAGGCCCTTGTCCTTTCCCATCTTCCCAAGGAAGAAGAATTGCTTCCTGAAGGTTGAAAAGGGAGCCCTTTGTCAAGAACTTGGGCACCCCAGGGGCCAGGCTGAAGGCTGTGTCAGGTATTATTAGCAGCTCTAAGCTATAGATGCCGTTTCAAAATCTGGGATTCATGTCCTAGATAGAGGTAGGATGCCCACGATTGTAGCGGTGTGTGTCTTAAGCATGTTTGGCTTATGTGTCAGAGTCTCCAAAAGCCCCACAAAGGCAGAGAGAAATCCCATATATACATTCTGCCACGTTTGTCTCCAGTTCTGTTTACTTGTCTCTTCCTTCCCCCACTCTAAATATCCACAGATTTAACGGGAAGAACTCCTGCAACCAGCACTGATTTCTCAGGAGTACTTCATAATTAACTGATTTTGTTGCTCTGAAAGTAGCCTTGAAGAGGTTTTTATACAGGCTGGAAAAGACAGCTTTACACCTTCTTCCGGGATCTGGGTTCCCCAATAGCAATCATACAGCTAGAGAGCCCTAACGAAGCCAAACAGAAACTTGTTACTATACTGGTTACAATGGATGGAATGCTGTCTTTTCACTTGAGAGAGAAGCACATTACCTGTGAGTTGACACAGAAGGCATATGTAATTTGACCTTTATAATCAAAGCTGGAAACTCGGGAGGTGCCTTTAATTGGGGGAGTGAGCCTTGCTTTATGCACCATCTGTATTCCTGAATCTGGCGCGAAAATGAAACACTGTTTTAGAAAATACTAGAGAAGCTGGCTATTTCAAAGAACAGTGTACTGTGTATTTCCTTCACACTGTCTCTCGGGGTACCGTATGGGACTTGGAACACAGCAGGCTCTCAGTCAAGTTAAAAATGACTTGGAGACCAGCAGCAGTGACAATAGCAGCAGCTGCGGCAGCTCAGAGAGTAGTAGCAGTCTTCTCCCCGGAGATGCTGGGCTGGTTTGCTCAGAGGACCTGCCATAAGTGGAGGGACTAGAATGGGAAATCGAAAACACACACACACACACACACACACACATTTCAGCTGAGCCTGGCACAGGGACCCCCTTTCCTCCAAAAGAAAGTTTGTTTTAACTCAGAATGAGCTGGACAATTAAAAAGCAAGAGGCGATTTTTCATGGGCTCTATTCTGATTTTCTTCCTGTCAAAACATTTGTGGGTTTTCTACATACATCAGCTCATAGTAAAATTTACCAATAGGCAAGCTGCCTAGATGAAGGAACATGTCTTTCATGCTAATGAAGGCTACTATAAAACTGCTTGGTTAGGTTCTGATAAAAAAGAAATTATTAAAATGGCTTAAAATAAATCCTTTTCGTTGCAAGCTTAATCAAGCATACAGTGTTGCCCTGGGTTGCAAACTGAGGAGCATGAGGAGACTTTTGCCAGTGGGGCTGCAGCCTGCTTCTCTCTTCTCCTTCAAACCAATGATAAGTGTGCTCCCCAAAAGCCTTCCAACCACTAGAAAAATGCCAGGTGGCGCCCTGCCTCTAACACGTTCACTCTGGGAATAGCCATAGCACTCCATCACTTCCTTATTTTGATGATCAGTTTGACTGGTTACTTGGAGAAGGAAATGGCAACCCACTCCAATACTAAATTGCTATAGTACCTTCATGATTCCAAATTTGGGGATGTAGACTAGATGTCTGCATGTGTACATACACATATATGCATCTATGCATATTTGGAATAGTGGCAACACCAGTATTCACAAATGCACAGACACACACACATACACATACATATTTACACCCTAACCATTCCCTCTCTGCCGTGGTTAGCACCATCTACCTCTCAGCTCCAGACATGAGTTGATCAAGGATAAGAAAGGAGCTTCAAAATAAAGGAGAACCTGAAAGAATCCAAGCATCTCTAATTGATGCCAGAGTTGTGTCCACCCAGACTACCACAGGTCAATATCTAGTACCCAGTGCCTGTACTGAAAACAGATAAATCAGAGGAGAACACGGTTGATGGTGTTATTTCGCCAACAAAGCACGACTGGTTCCCATCATTAGCTGGTAATTTTCTTTCCATACCAGGAAAATCACCACAGCACCAGGAAACAAAGCTGGTACTTGTCTTTACTTTGTTATTGTTTCCTTCCTATTCTGTGACCTGCATCAGTTACCAAACACTGTCTCATTAGTGTTTTCCAGTACCAGTAAGAAATTTTTGATGACATGATTTTTTTTTTCTCTTTCTTTTTTTAATTTTTTTTAAATTTTATTTTATTTTTAAACTTTACATCATTGTATTAGTTTTGCCAAATATCAAAATGAATCCGCCACAGGTATACATGTGTTCCCCATCCTGAGCCCTCCTCCCTCCTCCCTCCCCACACCATCCCTCTGGGTCGTCCCAGTGCTCTAGCCCCAAGCATCGAGTATCGTGCATCGAACCTGGACTGGCATCTCGTTTCATACATGATATTTTACATGTTTCAATGCCATTCTCCCAAATCTTCCCACCCTCTCCCTCTCCCATAGAGTCCATAAGACTGTTCTATACATCAGTGTCTCTTTTCCTGGATGACATGATTTTAAATGGATGGAACATCATTTATTTATCATTCCCCGCTATGGGATATTTTCAGTTCAGTCTCTCAGTTGTATCCAACTCTTTGCGACTCCATGGACTGCAGCATGTCAGGCTTCCCTGTCCATCACCAATTCCCAGAGCTTACTCAAACTCGTGCCCATCGAGTCGGTGATGCCATCCAACCATCTCACTCGCTGTCGTCCCCTTCTCCCCCTGCCTTCATTCTTTCCCAGCATCAGGGTCTTTTCCAGAAGTCAGTCCTTCACATCAGGTGGCCAAAGTGTTGGAGCCTTAGCTTCAGCATCAGTCCTTCCAATGAATATTCAGGACTGATTTCCTTTAGGATTGACTGGTTGGATCTCCTTGCAGTCCAAGGGACTCTCAAGAGTCTTCTCCAACACCAGAGTTCAAACGCATCAATTCTTGAGCACTCAGCTTTCTTCACAGTCCAACTCTCACATCCATACATGACTACTGGAAAAACCATAGCTTTGACTAGATGGACCTTTGTCAGCAAAGTAATGTCTCTGCTTTTTAATATGATGTCTAGGTTGGTCATAACTGTTCTTCCAAGGGGTAAACATCTTTTTATTCCATGGCTGAGGTCACCATCTGCAGTGATTTTGGAGCCCCCCAAAATAAAGTATGTCACTGTTTCCACTGTTTCCCAACTATTTGCCATGAAGTGATGGAGCTGGATGCCATGATCTTAGTTTTTTGAATGTTGACTTTTAAGCCAGCTTGTTCACTCTCCTCTTTCACTTTCATCAAGAGGCTCTTTAGCTCCTCTTTGCTTTCTGCCATAAGAGTGTTGTCATCTGCATATCTGAGGTTATTGATATTTCTCCCGGCAATACTTTAGAGGTATCTAATTTTCAACATTATAAATAACACAGTGAACTAAATATTGGCATCTTTATTACCATGGGATACAACATTACAGTGGAATTGTTGGTTTCAAAGTTTCAAATGTTTATTTCCCAATTAAAACATGTTTATCAACATACAGTAAAGTACACAGGCCCAAAGTGTACCTATTAATGAATTTTTACATAAATATGCCCTTGTCACCACCACCCAGATCAAGATGTCGAACCGTTCCAGCATCTCAGATGACTCCCTTTAGCCCCCTTTCCAGCCAGTAACCTTTCTAGATGCAACCACTATTCTGATTTTGATCATTAAGGCTGAATATATTCAAGGTTTTTAATACATATTGCTAAATTTCCCTCCAAAATATTTTTAGTAAATACATTCCCATCATTAGCATGTGAAAGTGCCTGGATCCCCACCCTTGTGGCTTTACCTTGCAAAGGAGATGTTTTAGCACTTAAGACACACCTGGTTACAGTCAGCGACCAGAAGGACCAGTCAAGAAGCCAACCTGGGGTTCAGCTGGGCAGCAGGTGTCCGCAGGGAACCACAGATGTAGGAGCAAGAGGTGGAGGGCAGGCCCAGAGGGCAGCAAGTGTCCCAGTCCACAAGTACCTTAGAAAGAACTGCTCAGTCCTTTCCTTATTTTCACGTTTGTTCTCCTTCACACATACCCAATGTCTTTTTTACAGCTTTCAAAATTTCTATAATGATCTCTTAGTTATGCCTGGTATGAAGTAGGAACTTAGATATTTGTTGAATATATAGCACTTTTTAAATTGATTGATTGATTTTAACTGAAGGATAATTGCTTTACAATATTGTGATGATTTTTGCCATACATCAATATGAATCGGCCGTACATATACATATGTCTCTGGGGAGTAGGATTGTGGGAGAGGGGGTAATTTACATCCTGTATACCTGTGGCACTTGTTATCCCCTAGCTTTTTCTGCTTCCTGAAATAAAACATAACACTAAATATTCTCCAAACTGCAGAGATAAATTACCCCCTCCCCCACAATTCTACTCCCCAGAGATAGCAAGTTGGAATGCATCTTTCCTGAGTTTTTTCTCCGTGCATACTTTTACTTTTGTTTGTTTTGAGAGTTAAATACTCGTTTTAAAAAGTAAACTTTCTCAATAATAAGATAATATATCTTTTGTTAGGCATTGTAAGCTGCATTTAGTAGCATTCCAATATACCACATCAAAGTTCATCTTCAGTCAAGCCTAATAACAGTCCATCCTTGCACAATAAAATCCCTTCAATTTATATTACTACACCTGCTTAGCTCTTATGGGCAGGGAATGGAAATTACATCTCACTTCTGATCACTAATGTGTGGTGAAGAGTATCAAGAGAATTATATGAAAATGAATATAAAAAAATGATTCTGATTTCAAAGTAGGTGGTTTGGAAACATTACCAAAAGCATAAAAAATGATACAGGTATATGTACTTCTAGTAAATTCTTAATAAGAATGTTCTGAAGAACAAACAACCTGTTTCTTCCTACAGAAAGAAGGTAGTTACTTTTTAAAACCTAGTGGTTTTTTCCACAGAATTTCACGTTTTCCCAATTCAAAGGCCTAAAACAGAGAACAATAATGCATGCAGCCGTGAATACACTGGGGAAATCTTGATATTCAAAAAGGCCGATAATGCTTTTTTGAATTTTAGAATAAATGTGACAGAGGTTAATAATCACAGAATGTTAAGGTTAGAATGAGATCAGTCAGTGAGTAAACATAATTAACATATTTTATACTGTAAACTATTTACTGAAGGAAAAATCCATACAGAAAAATTCACCATACATATTGTTTTCTGATCAGGAAGAAGGGGCAGGAGATGAAGTCGAGTGGCCTCAAGCCCACAGAAATGGGTTGGGGGATTGTTTGGTGGGTTTCACGGTTTGGGTGCCCTGGTTTACCTGCCAGAGATGGTAGTTGGTCGGGAGCATCAAATAGGATTTAGTGAAGCTGTAACTGCCTTGTTTCCTTCCTCTAATTAATTACAGAGCTCAGTACATCCTTTTCCCTTATCCCCATCAAAAAACATTCATTAAACACCTAATTAGATGTGGCATTGTCGCAGGCGGGGGCGTGTGTGTCCAACTGCTTTGTTCAGGTTTGGACTGGAGAGGATTTCTGTGTTCAGTGTTTTCTGGGAAGCAATAGATTTGCTCCCAATTCAAACTGCTCCACAGAGCCTTTGAAAATGTTTACACTCTGTGACCCAGTAATTCCACTTCTGGGAATCTGTACTAAGGAAAGAGAAATCTGGACTGAGATTTATGTGCAAGGATGTCTGTGGCAATATTATTTATAATAAGGAGGAAAACTGGGGAAAAAAACCTGAAATGCCCAAATTTAGGGGAAAGATTAACCAGGTGATACCACAGCCATAGGATGCACATGTTATATAATGAATGAAATGGCCAAAAAGGTCATTTGTGTTTTCTGTACCATCTGATGGAAAAATCTGAATGAGCTTTTTGGCCAACCCAGTATCAAAGCTGTTTCAAATATTAAGGACATAGAAATATCTATAATAATGAGTGAACACATAGGTTAACAACTGCATGCTTAGTTTGATCCCGATTTTGTTTAAAATTGCATCTATATGCAGGGCAAAATGACTAGAAGGAAAGTCATAAACATTCACTGTAGTTACCTCTGGGAGGTGGGATTCAGGTGAGTACCTGCTTCTTTATACTTTTCTGTATCTTTCAAATATATTCAGTGAGCATGTATTCTTATTACAGTTAGCCTCCCAAACCCTCCAGATTCTATTTTATAAACAAATTGAACAGGTGAATGTTTCATAAATTGCAGTATTACAATTAGCCTCCCAAACCCTCCAGATTCTATTTTATAAACAAATTGAACAGGTGAGTGTTTCATAAATTGCACCCTGTCCTTCCTGCAGTGTGTGGTTGGGCCACTCAGGACTCACTTTGGTTCTCCCTCATACACACACACACCCACACACACAGACACACACACGCACTGCTCTGCTTTCAGTCTTCCTTGCCTGGGTGCAAGTTTCAGGCAATGTGTCACCTCTCTAAAGGGAATGTGTGCTTCTTTTTCATTTTGTGATTAAAGCTTGTTGATGCTGGCAGGTGGCAAGTACTTTTTCTGATCCAGGTCTTTCTATACCCTGGAAATTATACCGGTAGGGGGCTGTCTACTCTGTGGATTGCCTGAAAGGAACAGCTTTCTGGAAGACTGACCTGTCTGGGAAAAGAAGAGGAACACTGCCTGGGGTAAGGTGGGGCAGTGGGAATTTGAGGGAGAGATAGCCTAGAAAGAGGTTAAAATGAGCAGCTTTGTTTATTAGAAAGGATACCCTTAGTAAAGTTGTATTTTATGGTCTTACTGTTTAAAAGAAATACAGCTCTGTAGTTCAGTTAGACCTGTAGCAAGTTCTGTTGAAGGTAAACTGCCCTTAACTCCATGCCTGCCTCTCAGCTCTGTCAGATCCTCAGATCCTACTGTAACGAGGAGGGGGCTCAGTAAACGTTGACTTCCTTTAACAAACACCCAACAATTGCAAAAGTGAAATATGAATCTAAATTTTGAACAACACAGCAATTTGTATAAATTAAAAAGTGAAATTCTTTTCCTCCCCAGTCTCACTCTTCAGAGGTAACTTCTATTAAAAGTCTGGTGTGTGTTTCCACTTTTCTTATGTGTATACAAGAATAGGCACACACACAGAGAATTACACACACAGTGAACAAAAATGGAGCCAAACTATAAATATTATTCTGCGACTTACTTTTTTTAAAAGCCCAATATTATTTCATGGGCATGTTCCATGTCAGTATATATAGGTTTCCCTTATTTTTTTAGCAACTGTGTAACATTCCATCATGGGAATGCTTCAGACTTATTTAACCAAGTCCCCTTGGTTGGACAGTTCATTTAGATCCAGTTTTTTGTAGTTACAAGCAATAATGCAATAAACATCCCTGTGTATATACCATGGAATCAACTTTAGGGGGAATCTTCTTTCCATCAACTGTGCATTACCTAAGCATTTGCAATTAGTTTCCTGGGCTCTGGAGAACAGTTTTTAATGGCCATGCCAAATGTTCTGTAGCATCCCGAACGGTCTAAGGCATCCTTTCCAATTAAGCTGCAGTCTACTACACACCGCATTTTAAATGACATTATGCTTTAAGGACAGGGCACTGTCTTGCATTACTGACAGTGTCATAATGCTCTATCTTCATACTAACGCCCTGGACCGGAGTGGGCACTGCGGCCCAACACAGGGGGACACAAATATGTGACCTTCCCTCACCCACTTCTATCCAGCATCTCTACTACTTCTGGCAGGAAGATCCAATGAGATATAAGGTACATTCTTTGCCACCGACTGGCCTGGGGGGAAGAAATAGGAGAACAGTAATAGTAATATCTGAACTGAGGGAGACCCGACTGCTTTCCTGGAGAAGGCAATGGCAACCCACTCCAGTGTTCTTGCCTGGAGAATCCCAGGGACGGGGGAGCCTGGTGGGCTGCCGTCTATGGGGTCCCACAGAGTCGGACACGACTGAAGCGACTTAGCAGCAGCGGCAGCAGCAGCAGACTGCTTTCCACCTTTCTCCCCTCCCCATGTCTCCCCACTATGCCCAGGTACTCATTGTCTCCAGTAACCTTCTGGTGGCTTGCAGGCCCTAGAAAGAGCAACCCTCCTTGGAGGCGACCTCAGCCTGCACCCCCATCAGAACACATTTCTTTTCAGAACTCTCAGTTGCCAGTGTTCATTTGTGTTAGCATGACAGAGAGCGCTTAACAGTTGGCATCAAGAGACCATTTCCTAGCCCTCGGCTTTTGATCAAATCAATTAATCTCTCTGAGCCCCAATTTTGACATCTGCAAGATGGGGCTAGTACTAACATCTTCTCAGGGTTGATGTAGAGATGAAACGAGGTAGTGTAGGGAAAAGGCCACTGAAAGCAAGGAAGAGTGTTCTGTGATTGTGAGGTGCTGTTATTACTTATGGATTCTCTCTTCCAGATAAACCAATTTGATTTTATTTTGTTTAGATGGGGGATTTCTGGAGACTACAGTGTTTTAACTGGGAGGAGTGCTTGCTGCTGCTGCTGCTAAGTCGCTTCAGTCGTGTGACTCTGTGCGACCCCTTAGACGGCAGCCCACCAGGCTCCACCATCCCTGGGATTCTCCAGGCAAGAACACTGGAGTGGGTTGCCATTTCCTTCTCCAATGCATCAAAGTGAAAAGTGAAAGTGAAGTCTCTCAGTCGTGTCCGACTCTTAGTGACCCCGTGGACTGAAGCCCACCAGGCTCCTCCACCCATGGAATTTTCCAGGCAAGAGTACTGGAGTGGGGTGCCATTGCCTTCTCTGTCGTTATTCTCAGCGACTTTCAAATCTATTTTCATGAGTTCGTGTCTGACTCTTTGCGACCCTATGGACTTTGGCCTCCAGGCTCCCCTGTCTATGTGATTCTCCCCACAAGAATACTTAAATGGGTTGTACTCCAGGAGGAGTGCTTATGAGGGTGAAAATGTCAGGTTGTGGAGTGGGCCAGTGGGGAAGCTATTTTGAGATGGGGAATCCCTTCCAGATCTTTAAACCCACATAGGGAGGGGGTTGCTGGCTCCTCAGGATGGAAGGCTGACCAGACTTCCCCAGGCTAAAATGGAAGAAAGGTCTCTGTTTCCCTTTTCTGTCTCCAGGGGAGAGGAAGATGGGTTGGAATGGGGGCGAGAACAGCATAGATTTCTGTGGGCAGGCCTGTGTTCTAGCAACTGTTTGGTGTATTTTTAAAGGTCAGAGAGGCTTTGGCTCTATAGGATGGAGTGGCTCTGACA
The DNA here is from genome assembly GCF_003369695.1 of Bos indicus x Bos taurus. Taxonomy (NCBI): domain Eukaryota; kingdom Metazoa; phylum Chordata; class Mammalia; order Artiodactyla; family Bovidae; genus Bos; species Bos indicus x Bos taurus. Next base: position 141,208,922 of record NC_040105.1, on the reverse strand, counting down.
CCTGATTAATGTCTGTGCAGTACTTTCCAGAATGAAATTTAATCAGCAGAATGATTGCAGCAAGCAGCTGCCTGGAGGAAAATGATCCTGTTCTAATGGTGGCTTGTTTGATGTGTTGGCATTGTAGTGGGGCACGTACATTATTAGTCCAGCCCGGCGGGGGGGGGGGGCGCCAGCTAGGACACTGGCTCAACTAGTAAGGAAATGCAGCAAACAGCAGCAGCCCTTCTATGGCTCTATGTGGGGTCACTTCTTTCAGATTGTCAGCTCCTCGCCACTCAGAAGACCTTTACTGTCAGCCTCCTGCCTGCCCCCGGGGGTCTTCCCTGTCACCTCCTTTAACCCACTCCTATCATTATTCTCCATCCCCAGAGCCTCTCAGATCCATCATTCTCAGTGCTCCCCCCAGCAGCTTCAAGGCCTTCCCTGACAGCTTCCTCCAGCACACTCAGACATGCAAGCGTGCGTCCCTCCACTCCTCCCACAGGTGTTCTCAAGGCTTAAGCAAAATGAAAATGGTCTCTCCTTGGTCTAATTAACCCTTCTTTGCCTATTTTCTCATCAGAAGCACAGAGGCCATGATACTGACTTGCAGAAATTCTGTAGTCAGTATTTTTTTAAATGATTTTTCTAACATGTTTTTGGCTACACGATACAGCCTTTGTGATCTTAGTTCCCCAGCTAGGGATTGAACCCACACCCTTTGCATTGGAAGCCCAGAGTCTTAACCACTGGACCATCAGGGAAGTCCCTGTAGTCAGTATTATACTCCCTAAAAGGTAGGAAATGCAGCAGATACCTAGGTGATGTGTGTGTGTCTGCGTGCATATGCAATCGGTCGTGTCCGACTCTTTGCCACCCCATGGACTGTAGCCTGCCAAGCTCCTCTGTCCATGGAATTCTCCAGGCAAGAATACTGGAGCAGGTTGCTGTTTCCTTCTCCAGAGGATCTTCCAGACCCAGAGAATGCAACCCTCGTCTCTTGCATCTCCTGCATTGGTAGGTGGGTTCTTTACCAACCTAACCACCAGGGAAGCCCCTGACTGCCATGTGCTGCCACTCAAATGCCATGGTGTGCCTTCCACCCAAGCTGACTGTGCTGGGCTGTCCTCACCAGGACCTGTGGTTTGAGAAGTTTTCTCGGTAGTAGAGCCAGGTTGAAGGAGCTAGTCACACTTTCTTGCTGCTGTTTGTTTCCTGAGTTTGAAAAGCTTCCACTTAACCCCTCCAGGGTGTACCCCAGAATCACCACAGGGACCTGACCCAGCACAGGGGAAGTGCTTGGAATTATTAAGGCCCGGTTTACAGTGGAAATGGTAGCCGTTTAGAATGAAAAGGAATCAAAGTTAAGGCTGTAACAACCCTCTCTAAACTCAAAGTAATGCTGAGCAGGCTCTTCTCCAACAGAAGTTGCAAGGACCCCAGGCTTCCCCAAGGCACCACCCCAGGGTCCTATGTATGAAATGAATCTGAAAACTAAGAAAGCAGAGGCCAGTGTTCCTGGCCCCATCAAGCAGTGGATGTGTGTGAGACGGTCTAGAGGCAGAATTGAACTGGAGAAGGTAGACATTGTATTCACAGTTAGAAAACATCTTGACTATTTTGAGCACTTGCATTGAGGCAGATTCTTTACCATCTGAGCCACCAGGGACGCCCCTGCTATGTACCAGGTCCTAGAAATAATTAAGATTCAAAAAATAAATAAGATCCTTCCTTCAAGGAGTTTGCAGTTTTTTGTTTGGTTTGGTTTGGTTTTTTCAGTTTGGTTGGTTTTTGTTTTGTTAGTTCCCCATACAGCTTGTAAGGATCTTAGTTCCTGGACCAAGGATTGAATCCAGTCCCTGGCAGTGAAAGCAAGAGTCAATTGAACTGCCAGGGATTCCTTTAATGAGTTCACCGTTAAGTGGGCAGAGAGAGGTGTGTAAATATATATATAAGTAAGTAAGTGAAAGTATTGTTCTTGCCTGGAGAATCCCAGGGACGGGGGAGCCTAGTGGACTGCCGTTTATGGGGTCGCACAGAGTCGGACACGACTGAAGTGACTTAGCAGCAGCAGCAAGTAAGTGAAAGTCACTCAGTTGTGTCCGACTCTTTGCGACCCCATGGACTATACAATCCATGGAATTCTCCAGGCCAGAATACTGGAGTGGGTAGCCTTTCCCTTCTCCAGGGGATCTTCCCAATCCAGGGATCGAACCCAGGTCTCCTGCATTGCAGGTGGATTCTTTACCAGCTCAGACACAAGGGAAGCCCCCTATATATATATATATATATATATATATATCATATATCATATATCATATATGATATATATATAATTTCAGCACAGGAAACTAAAAGGAATGATAAAGAAGATTTATGCTGGATTCTGAAAGAGGACCAAGAAGGGAGGGGAGAAGTGGTGCCTGATTTAAGTATTAAAAGATTTACTCATTCATTCTCTAGGATGTAAATCCCATGAGGTCAGGGACTTGTTTTGTTTGCTATTGTAGGTCTAATGCCTAGAACGATACCTGGACTATGGTAAGAATGCAATATTCACTGAATAAATAAACACATGCCTACTATCTGCTAAGAGTTGGACACGACTTAGCGACTGAGCAACAACAAAAATGTGCTAAGCACTTGGGATACCTGGTGGGGGCGGGGTGATGAAAACTGAAGAGTCAATGAAGATTTCTAGGTTTTTGGCTTGAGCAGAGGATTGGTATTAATTCTTCCTTAAAGGCTTGGTAGAATTTGAGAGGGAAGCTATCTGGTCTGGGCTTTTTGTGTCTGTGAGTGTATGCGGGAATTTTTGAGTGCTGATTGAATCATCTTACTTGTATTGGTCTATTCAGACTATTTCTTCTTGAATCAATTTTGCTAACTTGTGTCTTTCTAGAAATTTGTCCATTTCATCTATGTTATCTAATTTGTTGGCATACATTTGTTCATCATATGCCTTTAAAAAAATTTCTCGAAGATCAGTAGTAATGTCCTCAACTATAACTGTTGCATTGTCTATTTCTCCCTATAATTCTCTCAGGTTTTGCTTCATATATTTTGGTGGGGGTGTTTGTTCGTATGTATATATTTATAATTGTTATAGCTCCCTGAATTAGTGACCCTATTATCATTATAAAATGTCCTTCCTTGTCTCTTGTAACAATTTTTGTCTTAAAGTTTATTTTTTATATTAGTATATCAACTCTCTCTTGGTTACTGTTTTCATGATATGTCCTTTTTCATCCTTTTAATTTTAACTAACTTAATTGTGTCTTTGAATCCAAAGTATGTCTCTTGTAGACCGCATATAATCGGATCATGCTTTTTTATCCATTCTTCCAATTTCTGCCTTTTGATTGTAGTGTTTAATCTATTTGAATTTAATGTAATTAGCAAAAGGTAGGATTTATGTCTACTATTTTGCTATTTGTTTTCTATGTTTCACATCTTTTTTATTCATCAGTTTCTCCATTACTGCCTTCTTTTGGGTTAAGTGATTTATTTTCTACTCTACCATTTTTATTACCTTGTTTCTTTTACTATATTTTCAGTTATTTTTAGTGGCTTCCCTGGGGGTTGCAATTAGTATATTAATTTATAAAAACCAACCAAAATTAATACCAAATTCATTTCAACATTGTTTAAGAACTTTGCTCCAAGAACGCTCCATTCTCTCCCTGCTCCTTTATGCTGTTACTGTCACATAAATTATATCTTTATACATTGTATGTCATCAACACAGATTTATCATGATTGATTTACACAGTTGTCTTTTAAAACAGAAAGAAGGGGGAAAGGAATGTGGTATATGGCCTAAAATTAATATTATGTATTGCCTTGATGGGCTTCCCCAATAGTGCAGTGGTAAAGAATCTGACTGCTAATGCAGGAAACCGAGGTTTGATCCCTGGGTAGGGAAGATCCCCTGGAGAAGGAAATGGCAACCCATTCAAGTATTCTTGCCTGGGAAATCCCATGGACAGAGGAGCCTGGTGGGCTACTGTCCTGAGGGTCGCAAAGAGTTAGACACGGCTGAGTGACTAAGCATGCAGCATGCATGCATGGCCTTGATATGTGGTAAAACTGAGAGTGCCTCGAATGACCTCACTGCAAATTCCCCTTCCCATTCTGCTTCCACAGGTAAGGTCCTCTAGCAAACGGCCCTCTATCATGGAGACCATGCACAGTTCCTGCTTCTCCCTGAGTAGTGGGCTCCAGTTGCCTGCCAGCCCAGAGAACTAAACAAGCCAATCCCAGCCTCACACAGGAACCAGGGGTTACTCTGTCCTCTTTTTTTTTTTTTGGCTGTGCCTTGCAGCTTGCAGGATCTCAATTCCCAGACCAGGATTTAACCCATGCCGCCTGCAGTGGAAGCACAGAGTCCTAACCACTAGACTTCCAGGGAAGTCCCCATCCTCTAGATACTACGAAGTCTCCTCTCACACCCCTGGTTGTTCACTCTGTTCCCAAGCGCAAACTGCTTGTGGCTCTGTTACAGGAAGTGTCCTCCTCCCTCAGGCTGTAAATATATGTGACTAATGAACTGCTGTCTGTCTCATCTGTCCAGTGTTGGGTGTTGCATGTTTGGTCATCCCCATAACCCTATGGCGGCATCCATCCCTCAACAGGGGGTTGAAGAGGAGGTAATCAGCACAATCAGTGTTCACAAACAAGATGGACCAACCATGACCAAGGACACCCTCGGGTTTAATTAACTATTTATGGCTAATGAAATGGTTCCATCATGTGGCAAATGCTGTCTAAACTTGGCGGTTCTGTCCAGTGGACTTGTGCTTTGGCTTGCAAGGCAATTTGTTGTCTTTGCTCGTCTCTTTCCACTCTGAATGCTCTAATCCTCAAGATAAGAATGGTCGCTGTCACTATGGAGAACAGTGTGGAGATTCCTTAAAAAACTGGAAATAGAACTGCCATATGACCCAGCAATCCCACTGCTGGGCATACACACCAAGGAAACCAGAATTGAAAGAGACACATGTACCCCAATGTTCATCGCAGCACTGTTTATAATAGGCAAGACATGGAAGCAACCTAGATGTCCATCAGCAGATGAATGGATAAGAAAGCTGTGGTACATATACACAATGGAGTATTACTCAGCCATTAAAAAGAATACATTTGAATCAGTTCTAATGAGGTGGATGAAACTGGAGCCTGTTATACAGAGTGAAGTAAGCCAGAAAGAAAAACACCAATACAGTATACTAACGCATATATATGGAATTTAGAAAGATGGTAACGATAACCCTGTATGCAAGACACCAAAAGAGACACAGATGTATAGAACAGTCTTTTGGACTCTGTGGGAGAGGGCAAGGGTGGGATGGTTTGGGAGAATGGCATTGAAACATGTATATTATCATATGTGAAACGAGTCACCAGTCCAGGTTCGATGCACGATACAGGATGCTCGGGGCTGGTACACTGGGACGACCCAGAGGGATGGTATGGGGAGGGAGGTGAGAGGGGGGTTCAGGATGGGGAACACGTGTACACCCAAGGTGGATTCATGTCAATGTATGACAAAACCAATACAATATTGTTAAGTAATTAGCCTCCAATTAAATTAATTTATATTAAAAATAAATAAATAAAATAAAATTACATTAAAAAAAGAAAGGTCACTGTTTGAGTATATCCCATCATGGTATGCTATTGGTTTTCACCCGTATTTGGCAGGTGGTTTCTGTTTCTGAGGCACCTGCCTGTCAAGACAGCACACACAGCATCTTGACCAGTTGGCACTTGATCACAGTTACCAAAGGTGGGGCTATAGCTCTCTGGTCAGTGTCTAGCCTGGTGACTGTCACTAGGCATCCGGACAGCTATCACCTACTTTGTTCATGATTGTACACTGCCAGGATAGGCCTGGGGACACTTCTTCGTAAGGTTCAGGGAAAGGAAAGATATCATCATCCTGAGGAGAATTACTTGATTATTCGTTGTGTAATAGTCATTGTTATTCAGGCAAGGATATCATCCTTGCTTCACTCCTGTACTGCTGCTTCCCTTGCTACTGTCCTGTATGCTCTCCTGACTCCCAAAGGTATTGAGGTGCACATTCATGGTGCCCCATGGCCCAGGAACTCATGATTTTTAAAGTGGGAAGGAATATTTCATACTTAGTTGCTATCCCAATCTATAACCCCTAGCCAGTGTGCCTGGGCTTTGCCTAACAGTGCTGCTTGCCAGCACGCCAAAAGTCCTAATCTTGCAATCATAGGGCTTGATGAATCCCATTCAGGCCATAGACAAAATGATCTTACTGGATGTGGACCTCAACTCAGGGAAGATTGGCATTCCCTGGAGGACGAGACAGCTGCCTATGAAGTGGGCCCCAGGGGCCCTGAACCTTTCCCCATAACAACCAAGAAGATCCACAGTACAGGTGATTGGGTAGAGACAGAAACTGAAAGCAGCAGTTCTACATGGCTAGAAACCTGAGTTGTTATCAGGAAATTTTAAGAAAAAGAAGAGAGGAGGAAAAGGGCAGTCCCCGTGAGGGAAAGAGTAGGGCTGTAGCAGACTTGTGGCCCCAGTGATCTGCTGCTACACCAGTCTTCTGCTTATGCCTCCATTGCAACAGGAGCTCAATTCTCAGGGCTGCAGGAAAAAAAACTAAACTGAAACACAGGTCCCCAATTTGATACAACAGGAAATACAACATTGACTAAAATAATTTATACAGCAGAAAGACGAAAGGGCACTTTCACACCTCTACAATATAGGTTCTGAATTAACTTCAAAATTTGCAGTTGAAATGCACCAACTGGCAAACTTTCATGGACTTAGTCAATACTGGAGCTCAAATTATCATTATACCTGGGGACCCATTAGGCTTCCCTGGTGGCTCAGACGGTAAAGCATCTGCCTACAATGTGGGAGACCAGGTTCAATCCCTGGGTTGGGAAGATCCTCTGGAGAAGGAAATGGCAACCCACTCCAGTACTCTTGCCTGGAAAATCCCATGTATGGAGGAGCCTGGTAGGCTACAGTCTATGGGGTTGCCAAGAGTCAGACGTGACTGAGTGACTTCACTTCACTTCACTTCACCTGGGGACCCATTATATTTAAACAACATACCCTCTATAATCTTAAGGGAATTACTAACTGTAAAATATAGGACAAATAGGTATGCCTTACCTTAACCATCAGAATTATTATTTTGCCTAAATTCCCCATGGTCACAGCACCCATTATCCTAAAATATCCTGTTGTGGGCCTGGACACTCTGACCCAATGAGTAATTAATCAAAATTAAATAAAGTTTTAGCACTTACAAATTTCTTTGACTAAGTGAGGTGCCATGGACTCCCCAGTTAAAATAGTTGATATGACCTAATGTAACCTAAAATAGGGCCTTCAAGGATTAAAACTTATTATAGATAAGACCTAATTAGTGAAGGAGTGATTATCTCACTGCTCCTTCTTTTGACATCCTAGTTTGGCCTATTCCTCAACCTGGAAAGAATGAATGGTGCCTCATAGTATGTAACTGCAGCCTCAATGCTGTGGTCCTATCCATATGGCTCCCACATCCAATATTCAGTATTATTGTAATGACTGACTCTAGCCACTCAGCAACTATATTGCTATAAGTATAGATTTGGATAATATATTCTGTCCAGTATCTATCCCAATACCTTCTTAACTGCTGTTTGGCTTCACCTCTGAAAGGTCACAAAACACCTTTCCCAGGCTACTCATGGGGTACCTCAGTGGCCTTGCCATCACACCCAGGACCCCAACTGCATCCGCCTTTCTCTGGGAATACAGGTATGACATTACCTCGATGATATCCTACTTCAAGGAGGTTCATTTACCACATTTATTAAGTATATACAAATACTCCCAAGGAGCTCACAAAAAGGGGACAGACCATTCCTCCACACACACTGCAAAGCCTCTCTACCTCTGTTACAATCCTGAAAATTCTTTGGTAGACTGACAGCTGCTTCATCTCTGACACTGTCAGGAAACAGCTATTGACCCTTTAAGTGCCCACAATGTTAATACAAGTCCAATATTAAAAACATTTTTTTTTCAATTTTGGCTGCACTGGGCCTTTGCTGCAACAGGAGGACTTCATTGACCTGGGTCATGTGGGATTTTCGTTCCCCAACCAGAGATCGAACCCGAGTCCCCTGCATTGGAAGGTGGATTGTTAACCACTGGACCACAGGGGAAGTCCCCCATCTTTGAGTATTTCTTTTCTTCTTCTCTTTTTTTTTTTTTTTGGTTCTGGAGGCACCATATTCTTCACTTACAAATTTTACTTTACCTCACTAATGCTGTTACTTGCAAACTGACCCATTTTAAATGGGGCCTTCTCCAACAACAAAGGGCTTCCCTGGTGGTTCAGAGGTTAAAGCATCTGCCTGCAATGAAAGAGACCTGGGTTCGATCCCTGGGCCAGGAAGATCCCCTGGAGAAGGAAATGGCAACCCACTCCAGTATTCTTGCCTGGAGAATCCCATGGACGGAGGAGCCTGGTGGGCTACAGTCCACGGGGTCGCAAAGAGTCGGACATGACTGAATGACTTCACTTTCTTTCACTTTCACTTTCTCCAACAAAAAGCTTTAGAATCTGTCAAATTGAGATCAACAAGCACTTCTGTTAGTGCCCTCACAGACTCCTTCCCTGTAGCTTAGGCAAACTCCTTTCATGCCTCCTGGAATCTCTAGGCCACCTACAAATGACCATAGGTTGTCCCTAGGTTTCTGATGCAAGAAGCTGCCCTTCACAGGCCTGCACTATATACCATCAGGACAGCAACTGAAGGCCACATATTGAGATCTCCTGAAATTTGAGTTTCTCACAGTCCCTGAGCCTATGACCTTCTATACCTCGCTGTTCATTATGCCTTGGGTCTTGAAAGCAGCACCCCACAAGCACATCACAGCTAATGAGGCCTCCTTGACCCAGGATGGAGCCAAACCTGGGCCCTCTAGTAGATTTCAGCTACAGGAGGTGTAGCCAGTCATATGCCTCCTCAGTCATTTGCCAGATGCCATGATGCTGAAGGAGGTCAAGCCTCTCCCAGACCCTTGGCTACCATGGGACTCCCTTAGGATCAACTAAGTGACCAATAATGGGAGTTCATACACTTTATGGGTGGTATTGCACCATCATACTTGATGGAGTTCAGTAGAATGTTGCTGTTTTTCATCCCTTAACCAGAATGTCTCTGAAAAGGATAGTACATGAGAGTCAGTCAGCACAATGGGCCACACTTCAGGTAGTCATTTTAACATTGGATGCCCTGGCCAAAAAGTAGTCTCATCTGCATATTTTTACAAATTCTTGGGTCATTGCCCAAGAAGTGCCCCCTTTGGGGTAAAGAACTCTGAAAATCTCTTGACTCATAGATACCCAAAATATAAATCAAGGTCACCCAGTTTTGACATATACTAAGGTCACAATACAAGGCCTCACCAGGGTACTTCTTATTCCCTTTGGAGTTGTAGACATTACTGATCATGACAAAGGGACTCATTTCATTTTCAGAATACACAATGCTGGCTCTTAAAGAAGGTATTCACTGGAACTTTCACCTCTACTGTAGGCCCTAGGAAGTTGATTTAATTGAACGGCAAACTGAGCTCCACAGAGAACTCTTATTTAAGGTACAGAGTGGCAAATGGACCCCCACTGGGTGTCACTATTGCCACAGGCTCTGATTAGTTTAAATTCATGCCCCCTGGGGACACGTACTCTCGTCACCAATGCCACACAGATCCCTCACGTGACTTTACTGGCCAAAAACGGATCACCTCTGAAGTTAATATTTTTCAATGTTCACCTCACCATGTGGCCCTCTTTCTCCTGGTCAAGCTGCTCCTTTACTTCCTAGGGAAGTACTTCTACTCCCTGAAACTCTTAGGCTGTGACCAAGATTTAAATTGATATCAAGACCTTCAGGAGGTCAGGTGTGATGTAAATCTTAGTAAGTGCTGCCTTGCCAGCTGGTAAAATCAGGAGGGCCTCAAATAGCCTAACTCCAAGTTCCCCTCCTCACTGTGCTCATATGGATGATAAAGTCCCCTAGCCAAAAATTCTCCCTTACCATAGGCATTAGGCACAGTTCTTACTCAACCCAGAGTAGCATGCCTTAGTTGTCTGCCAGCCCTTGGAATTATTCAAACAAGCCAATCATGTCCTTCTGTGGAAACTGAGTCACCTCGTACCCTTGATACTTATAAACTCTGACTCCTTCAGATCATGTTTGTTCACCCTGTTCCAAGTACAACCCCCTCATGGCCCTGCATGGCACGCGGTATCTTTCCTCCCCTGGGCTGTGAGTATATGTGACTAATAAACTGCTATCCATCTCATCGGAGAAGGCAGTGGCACCCCACTCCAGTACTCTTGCCTGGAAAATCCCATGGATGGAGGAGCCTTAGTAGGCTGCAGTCCATGGGGTCTCTAAGAGTCCGACACGACTGAGAGACTTCACTTTCACTTTTCACTTTCATGCATTGGAGAAGGAAATGGCAAGCCACTCCAGTGTTCTTGCCTGGACAATCCCAGGGACGGGGGAGCCTGGTGGGCTGCCGTCTGTGGGGTCGCACAGAGTCGAACACGACTGAAGCGACTTAACAGCAGCAGCATCCATCTCATCAGTCCTAGCCATCCCCATAAACCTAGAATGGGGAATCCATCCTTCACCAATGAAGAGGCGGTGATCAAAACAAGGAGTTATAATGAAAAAAATACATTTATATTGTCTCATACTTATCTATGTAATTAAATTTAACAGTTGACTTTTTTTCATGTGCATTCAAGTTGTTACCTAGTGTTCTTTCATTTAAGCCTGAAAATATCACTTTAGTATTTCTTGTAGGGCAGATCTGCCAGCAATAAACTCTCTTAGTTTTTGTTTATCTGAGGATGTCTTAATTTCTCCTTCATTTCTGAAGAAAAGTGTTGCTGGATATGGAATTCTTTAATTGACAGTCTTTTCTTACAGCACTTTTAAAGTGTAATCTGACTGCCTCTGGCCTCCATTGTTTCCAATGAGAAATTAGCTGCCAATCTATTGAGTAATTTGTGTATCAAATGAGTCACTTCTCTCTTGCTGCTTTCAAGATGATCTCTTTGTCTTTTGACAATTTTATTATAATGTGTCTAGGTGTGGATCTTTTTACATTTATCCTACTTGGATTTGTTTAGTTTCTCAGATGCGTAGATTCATCTTTTCTTTTTTAATGAAATTTGGGAAGCTTTCTAACCTTATTTCTTCAAGTATACTTTTTGCCCCATTTTTACTCTCTTCTCTGAGTCACCTACTGTGCCTATGTTTCACTGTGTCCAAGAGGTTTCTGAGGCTGTTTATTTTTCTTTTTATTCCTTCTTTCTGCTCCTCAAATTCAAAAATCTTAATTGACCTATCCGCAACTCATTAATCCTTTCTCCTGCCTGCTCAATTCTGTTGTCAAGTCCCTCTAGTGAGTTTTTCATTTCAGTCATTGTACTTTACAATTCCATACTTTCTATTCCATTAATTTTATAATTTCTATCTCTTTGTTGATGATTGCTATTTGGTGAGACATCATTTTCATATTTTGCTTTTAGTTCGGGAAACTTGCATTCCTTTATTTCAGCATATTTAAAACATCTCATTTAAAGTCTTTGTCTAGTAATTCCAGTGTCTGGGCTTTCTCAGGAACAGTTCTTATTGACTTCTTTTCCCCACCATGTATGAACCAATCTTTCAGGTTTCTTTGAATGTCTCAAACTGTTTTCTTTGAAAAATACAATGTGGCAACTCCTGAAATTAGATTCTTTTTTATGTTCAAGGTGTTTTATGTTTTGTTTTGTTTTTCTGTTTGTCTTTGTTATTGTTGCTATTTGTTTGGTTAATGACTTTTCTGAAGTAATTCTGTAAAGTAATTCTTTCTCATGTGTGACCACTGAAGTTTTTGCTTGGTTAGCTTCAGATCAGATCAGTCACTCAGTTGTGTCCGACTCTTTGCGACCCCATGAATCACAGCACGCCAGGCCTCCCTGTCCATCACCAACTCCCAGAGTTCACTGAGACTCACATCCATTGAGTCGGTGATGCCATCCAGCCATCTCATCCTCTGTCATCCCCTTCTCCTCTTGCCCCCAATCCCTCCCAGCATCAGAGTCTTTTCCAATGAGTCAACTCTTTGCATGAGGTGGCCAAAGTACTGGAGTTTCAGCTTTAGCATCATTCCTTCCAAAGAAATCCCAGGGCTGATCTCCTTCAGAATGGACTGGTTGGATCTCCTTGCAGTCCAAGGGACTCTCAAGAGTCTTCTCCAACACCACAGTTCAAAAGTATCAATTCTTCAGCGCTCAGCCTTCTTCACAGTCCAACTCTCACATCCATACATGACCACAGGAAAAACCATAGCCTTGACTAGACGAACCTTTGTTGGCAAAGTAATGTCTCTGCTTTTGAATATGCTATCTAGGTTGGTCATAACTTTTCTTCCAAGGAGTAAGCGTCTTTTAATTTCATGGCTGCAGTCACCATCTGCAGTGATTTTGGAGCCCAGAAAAATAAAGTCTGAAACTGTTTCCACTGTTTCCCCATCTATTTCCCATGAAGTGATGGGACTGGATGCCATGATCTTCGTTTTCTGAATGTGGCACTTTAAGCCAACTTTTTCACTCTCCACTTTCACTTTCATCAAGAGGCTTTTTAGTTCCTCTTCACTTTCTGCCATAAGGGTGGTGTCATCTGCATATCTGAGGTTATTGATATTTCTCCCGGCAATCTTGATTCCAGCTTGTGTTTCTTCCAGTTCAGCGTTTCTCATGATGTACTCTGCATATAAGTTAAATAAACAGGGTGACAATATACAGCCTTGATGTACTACTTTTCCTATTTGGAACCAGTCTGTTGTTCCATGTCCAGTTCTAACTGTTGCTTCCTGACCTGCATACAAATTTCTCAAGAGGCAGATCAGGTGGTCTGGTATTCCCGTCTCTTTCAGGATTTTCCACAGTTTATTGTGATCCACACTGTCTGATCAGCTAATGATTAGGTAGAGATGTCCTTAAATGCCTGGAATCAATGTCTCAAGTATTTATTGAGGGGCTCTGTGTTTACTTTGGAGCTTTCAACACTGAGCCAAATCATTTGAAACTCTTGTCTTAGCTGTATTTCATGATTATGTAGAACCTCAAAATCATCCAGTGGTGAGAGCTTTGGACCTCCTCAGGTTTTTCCTGAGCGTGCACATAGCCCAACACATGTATGTAGCCTTCTAGATTCCTAGAAATTTGTCAGAGCTTGTCAAGATCCCTATGGAGCTTTCATTTCCCTGCTTTTCCTCTTAAGTTTTGTGGTTAGCCTATTGTGTCTCAGCTATTATCCATTGCACCTAGTACCAATGATGTTAAATAAATGCCACTTATTATTTCAACAAACACCCTCAGGGAAAAGGCTGTTCACACTGGGTGAGCTGAGTCAGGTCAAATAAGGACAAGTCTTGTGAGTGAGGTCTTCCAGAGAAATATCAGACAGGTCAAATGATGACAGTTATATGGGCATAGGGTTTTGAAGGAGCTCTAACCTCATTTTGCCTCCCCCAGTGGCTTCCAGGCTCTCAGTTTTCCACATGATTGTGGGTTGTCATTATTAAAGGCTACTACAGAGCTGGAGAGAAGGGGATGGGCATAGAGCAAGGCCACTAAGTTTTCTGTTCTTACCACAACTTACCTGTTTTTCTTCAATAAACACTCTCTGATTCCTGCAAGCTTTTGTTAATTCCCAGAGGTCTAAAAAAGTTGACTGTGACCATTATCACCAGTGTTCTCACTGCTTCTGTGGAAAAGAATGTTTTCTGTGGTCCTTACCACATCATTACTGCTGACATCATTCTAACTCAATTTTGAACATTTGGAGTTTGAGATATCTGTAGGTTATCTAGGTAGAGATATCCAATAGGAAACTGAATATATAAATTTGAAGGCTGGGTCAATCTGATACAGAGATTAAAGTGTGGAAGGTATCAGAATAGTTTAAAATACTGGAGTGGGTGAGCTCACTCAGGAAGAATTTGTATGATATGAAGAACAGACGTTTTTAGGAAAGAACTGTGAAGAACAGCAATATTTTTTTAATTTATTTTTAATTGCATGAGAGTTGCTTTACAATGTTGTGTTGGTTTCTGCTGTACAACAACGTGGATCAACTATCAGTACAAATATGATAGTATGTAGAGCCTCCATCCCATCCCCCCAGCCCACCCCTCTAGGTCATCCCAGAGCACTGAGCTGAGCTCCCTGTGTGATACAGCAACTCCTCACTAGCTATCTATTTTACACATGGTAATGTATATGTCTCAAAGCTACTATCTCAATTTGTCCCTACCCTCTCCCCAGCTGTGTCCACAAGTCTGAATAACAGCAATATTTACGGGTGAATTTGAGACCCAGAAGGTTGAGAAGGCACAATAAGAGAGGTAAGAGAAACCAGAAAAACCTGAGTTTACAAATGTATTTGTCCTTGGCCATGTTCTTCATGGTTTGAAATCCAGTGTAGTTCCCAGCTTGTTTTTTTTGCCAAAATGACAGCATTATAAAAATAAGGACCAGATTGGTGTTTTCCAAAGATTAGAGACAGGGAAAGGGGGTCAGAGGGAGGTGGGTGTAGTTATAATAGGGCAAGATGAAGGATTCTTGTGGTGTTAGAACTGTTTATTGTCTTGACTCTGGTGATGGATACACAAACTTGTACAGGTGATAAAATTGCATAGAGCTTAAAATACACTCACATACAGACATATACACAAAAATGAATGTGAGTAAAACTGGGGCTATCTGAATAAGTTCAGTGGATATTAATATCCTGGTTCTGATATCACACTATTGTTTTTGCATGTTGCTATTGAGAAACTGGTACTTCCCTGGTGGCTCAGATGGTAAAGAATCTACCTGCAATACAGGAGACTTGGGTTTGATTCCTGGGTTGGGAAGATTCCCTGGAGGATGGCATGAAAACCCACTCCAGTATTCTTGCCTGGAGAATCCTCATGTACAGAGGAGCCTGGTGGGCTACAGTCCATAGGGTCACAGAGTCGGACACAACTGAGCAACTTAGCACAGCAGAGCATATTGAGAAACTTGGCAAAGTATACAAGATATGTCTTTGTATTATTACTTACAACTGTATGAAAATCTAAAATTATATCAATACAATTTTTAGTTTTAAAAAAGTAGCCAGAGAGAAAATACAGATTCGCCCACAAAGGAAGGGCACTGTCAGCAGACTTCTCAATAGCAGCAATGAAAATCAGAACATAGTGCAACGATACCTTCAAAGGGTGGGCTAAAATCTGTCAATTCTGAATTAATACCCAGGAAAAATTATCTTTTGTTAATGATGGTGAAATAAAGGCATTTTCATATGAACAGAGAGTTTAGTAAAGGATGTACTTCAAGAAAAAAAAATGATATCAAAAAGAAGGTCTAAATCACAAAAAGAAATATTGAGAAAGAATTGGTGATGATGTGAGTAAATCCAAAAAAATAAGGCAAAACAATAATGTATAATTTGTGGTATTTTAAAAAATATTACAGTGAAAATACTAAGCAATAATTGCATGAGAGTAAGTAGAGGTTTAGCAAGGTTGCTGGATACAAAATCAATATACAAAGGTCATAAATAAATAAATTCCACAAGTATGGGGTGGAACAAAAGCCCCAAATGGAGTAAAACCAGAAACAAACTAACTTAACAGTATTTCAAAGAAATAACACAACCACTTTAGGGGTTGGGGGTGGAGAGAGAACTAACCCAAGATATTTCTGAACACAATATTTTGACTAACCTAGACTTAAAATAGCTGTAAACAAATGGTGTACTCTAGGTAGTGGGTATATTTTCTGCAGGCGTATGGGTAAAAAATTCTGCAGCTGCTTTATGTGTGTTGTCTGCTTCCTTCACTATCCATCCTAAGTTCTTCTCACCCTCAGATATCACTTCTGCTAGTCCTGTTGGCTTACTTGGTGATGTCAGTGAAACCCTCATTACTGTGAAACCTGAGTCCCTGGCAACCATACACACCTCGGTTTGGGGTTGCTGCACTTGTCCATTCACAATTAAAATGGAGCAAGGCAAGGGACTACCAGGAGTTGTCCAAATGGATTACATAAGCTCCATTCATATCTCATCTTGTCCCTGTTTTGTAACACCAGCCCACGGGGACTTGGCATAAACTCTATAATACATATTTTCTCACCCCTATTCTTCCCACTGCATAGGGTCTGCTGGATCATATTGTTTAAGCAGCAAAACTGCTTTCACTTCCTGGATCTGTTGAAAAGAGTCCTTTCCTGTTCCATGACTTATTCAAAGCTGGTAGACTTCCCTGACTCCAGGTATATGACTGGACTAGTGTTCCTAGGTATGAAATGATTTGCTCTAAAACCCAAATAGTTCTTCCTGGTACTGGGTTTTTCTTCTTTGTTGGAGGGATTACAAGGTGCCAAAATTTGTCTTTTACTTTGGCAGGGATGTTCCTGCATGCTCCTAACCACTAGATCCTTTAAAAAAAAAAAAAAAAAAAAAAACTTCACTAAATCTTGACAGGTTTTATCTCCTACAATCTGGAGCACGTATCTGTACCAGTACCAAGGCTTGTGGAGTAGTAGTCATTTCTTGCTCATCCTGCTCAATCAGCATAATGATGTTATTAATGTAATGGATAAATGTGATGTTCTGTGGCTGTTAAGAGAGGCCAGATCTCTTTGAACTATTTTATGACATAGGGAGAAGAAGTAACATCCCTGGACAAAACAGTAAATAAATATTATTATATGTTCCACTTACTGTGAACTCTTTCTGATCCTCTTTCTTGTTTGGACTAGCAAAGAACATATTTGCTAAATCAATGGCCATACATCATGTAATACCTAAAAGCCAAATTAATCAGCTCTAGTAAAGATACCATGGCCAGCACAGAAGCTGTAATTGGCTACTACCTGCTTAACTTACAGTCACCTCCACTCATCTTTCAAGTTCTATTCATTTCTGCAGGGTCTGTACTGGTGTATGTATAAAATGGGGAACACCATCCCTTCATCTCTGAGATCCTTAGGGTAGCACCAATCTCTGCCATGTCCCATCTTGAGGTAGGAGATGGCGTATTGATTTTTATTTATAATCTTGACTGTCACCTGAAGTTTTAGAACAACCAACCTAGTCTTTCCACTGTTGTAGCTCTTACCCCACAAGACACCCAGTGTGAAGGTTATTCCAGCTGCCAAGTATGCCAATCCCAGCAAAGACTCAGTGACCAGGGAAATGAGTATCTGGTAAGTCTAAATACCTAGTGAACCTCTTGTAAGATGTCTTTTTGCAAGGACTCTATTTATTATCCAGTCTCCCTATAACCCACTCTCTAATAAGGGAGTCATGATGACAATTTGGGTGTCTGGGTATCAATGTTCAGTAGTCCTCTACATGTCTCCTCTTTCCCCAATGGACAGTCACCCAAATAAATGGCATTAGGTCCCTTTGGGGAAAAACCGGGGCTACTATAATGGTTTATAATTTCCATGGTGATTTAGGGTCCTTCTTTCTGGGGACCTGGCCACTTTTTCAGCCAATGGGTTCCAGGTCTTGAAAACTGAATCAGGTCCAGGAACTTGGCAAGGGATCATGGTTTTCTCAGACTCCTGCTCTTCATTGCAGGTCTATATATGAATGAGCACTCAGCTTCCTGGTAATGCTGCTGCCCATCTTGCTAGAACTTTCCTCATGACCTTGCTGAATAGTGTGTTCCCTGAGCCCCCCCATGAAACATAATCTCCAGTGGGTCTTTTGGGCTCACATAATATATGCATTCCAACGTGCCTATGGCCTTAGGTCTTTTAATCCCTTCCTCCACTGTCTCCCATGACACTCCTCACTTAAGGTGAGATTCCCCAGGCTCACATTCCCTAGGCTTCTAGGAGTCACCCTAGCAGCGTCTGTGTGTCATTCCCTACAGTCCTGGCTGAATATTGCCTCAATCCGTTCAGGTGGCTGTACTAAAATACTACAGCCTGGGTAGCTTATAAACAATAGAAATGTATCGTTCACAGTTCTGGAGGCTGGGAAGTCCAAGATTTAGGGGCCAGCATAGTCGTGTCCTGGTGAGGGCCCTCTTCCTGGCTGCTGCTGCTGCTGCTAAGTCACTTCAGTCGTGTCCGACTCTGTGCGACCCCATAGATGGCAGCCCACCAGGCTCCCCTGTCCCCGGGATTCTCCAGGCAAGAACACTGGAGTGGGTTGCCATTTCCTTCTCCAATGCATGAAAGTGAAAAGTGAAAGTGAAATCGCTCAGTCGTTCCCTACTCTTAGCCACCCCATGGACTGCAGCCTACCAGGCTCCTCCGTCCATGGGATTTTCTAGGCAAGAGTACTAGAGTGGGGTGCCATTGCCCTCTCCGTCTTCCTGGCTGACGCCCCTACGAATCCCTTTATTGCTTGGTCACGCTATCATGATCTCATTCCAACATGCTTTCTCAATTTTTTGCCACACGGATAGGCTGAGAATTTTCCAAACTTTTAATTTCTGTTTTTCTTTTGATGAACAATTTTAAGCCATTTCTCTCTTCTCTCATTTTACTATGAGAAGTCAAGAGAAGACAAGCTGCTCCTTCAACACTTTGCTTAGAAATAGCTTCAACCAAATATCCAACTTTATTGTTCACAAATTCTGTCTTCCACAAAACTCTAGGACATGAACACAAGTCGACAAAGCTCTCTGCCACTTTATAAAAAGAATGGCCTTTCCCCCAGTTTCCAATGAGATGGTCCTCATTTCCATTGAGACTTCATCAGAATGACCTTTAGTGTCCATGCTGTGACATACTGTGACCATTCTGTTTAGGACCGCTTAGGTATTCTGTAAGAAGACTGAAGCTCTCTCTATACTCTTACCTTCTTCTGAGCCCTTACCCAAACCACCTTTAATGGCCCATTCATGGCAATGTAGACTTTTTCTAGCATGCACCTCCAAATTTTTCCAGCCTCTACCCAGTGGAGGTGGTTGTTTAGTCACTGTTGTATCCGATTCTTTGTGACCCCATGAACTGTAGCCTGCCAGGCTCCTCAGTCCGTGGGATTTCCCAGTCAAGCATACTGGGGTGGATAGCCATTCCCTTCTCCAAGGGATTGTCCCAACCCAGGGGTCAAACCCTGGTTTCCTGCACTGCAAGTGAATTCTTTACCAACTGAGCCACCAGGGAAGACCCCTCTATCCATTCAGTTCAGTTCAGTCACTCAGTCATGTCCAACTCTTTGCGACCCCATGAATCACAGCATGCCAGACCTCCCTGTCCATCACCAACTCCCAGAGTTCACTCAAACTCATGTCCATCGAGTTGGTGATGCCATCTAGCCATCTCATCCTCTGTCATCCCCTCTCCTCCTGCCCCCAATCCCAGCATCAGAGTCTTTTCCAATGAGTCAACTCTTGGCATGAGATGGCCAAAGTACTGGAGTTTCAGCTTTAGCATCATTCCTTCCAAAGAAATCCCAGGGCTGATCTCCTTTAGAATGGACTGGTTGGATCTCTTTGTAGTCCAAGGGACTCTCAAGAGTCTTCTCCAACACCACAGTTCAAAAGCATCAATTCTTTGGCACTCAGCTTTCTTCACAGTCCAACTCTCACATCCATACATGACCACTGGAAAAACCATAGCCTTGACTAGACGGACCTTTGTTAGCAAAGCAATGTCTCTGCTTTTGAATATGCTGTCTAGGTTGGTCATAACTTTCCTTCCAAGGAGTAAGCGTCTTTTAATTTCATGGCTGCAGTCACCATCTGCAGTGATTTTGGAGCCCAGAAAAATAAAGTCTGACACTGTTTGCACTGTTTTCCCATCTATTTCCCACCTCTATGCATTACTCAGTTCCAAACCTGCTTTCACATTTGTTACAGCAGCATTCCACCCCAAGTACCAAAATCTGTGTTAATAGGGCTCTTCAGGGACTTCCCTGGTGGTCCAGTGGCTAACTCTGCACTGTCAACACAGGAGGCCCATGTTTGATCCCTGATCAGGAAACTAGATCCCACACGCTGCAACTACAGATCTTGCATGCAGTACCTGCTGTAACTAAGACCCAGTGCAGCCAAATAAATAAATATTTTAAAAAGTAAGAGCTCTCCAGAGAAATATAATCAATCGGATATATATAGATATATGTAAGATGAGATTTATAGGAATTGGCTTACATGGTAATGGAGGCCAAGAAGTCCCATGATCTGCTGTCATAAGCCGGAGACCGGGTAAGCTGATGATATAATTTCTTCTGAGTCCAAAGGCCGGAGAACCAGGAACTCTGATGTCTGAGGCCAGGAAAAATGAGCATTCTAGGTCAAGAAGAGAGAAAGGAAATTCGCCCTTCCTTTGCCTTTTTGTTGTTTGGGCCCTCAACAGATTAGATGATACTTGTCCACGCTGGTGAGGGTGGATCTCTTTATCAGTCTACTGAATTAAATGCTCATCTGTTCCAAAAACGCTCCCATGGGGCACGCAGAAATCATGTTTTATCAGCTCTCTGAGCATCCCTTAGCCCAGTCAAGTGGACACAGAAAACGAACTATTATAACAATTAAATCTTGTATCCCAAGAAATTGTGAAAGTGTCAGTTGTGTCCAACTCTTTAAGAGTACCCCAAGATCTATAAACTCTCCCTTTTCCAGTCTTATGACATGGGCCCCTTGATTGAGCACCCTCACAATCAAGTCGCATGAATACCCTTCTGACTCCTGCTGACACATTCTAGCTAATTTGTGTGGCTCACTTGGGCTTCTTAGAGAAGGAAATGGCCACACACTCCAGTATTCTTGCCTGGAGAATCCCCTGGGCAGAGGAGTGTGGCAGGCTACAGTCCATGGGGTCGCAAGAGTCGGACACGACTTAGCGACTAAACCAAACCTTGGGCTCTAGGGCCTGTCCTCCGCAGTGGGCCCCTGTTGTTCTTAGATGGGTTATGCTGCTACTTGGGGCTGGCAGGAGAAGAGGTGGGGGCAGATCCTGCAGGGGGTCTCCTGCTGCCTCTAGAGACAGATACCTTTGCTGTGTCTTCCCACATGGGGGATGGGGTGGGCTGGAGTGCTATTTCTTAATAAGGAATGGGCCATTGTACAGGTTCTGAGGGTGCAGAGGGGGCTGGGGTAGGAGTGCCAGATAATTGACTGGATGCCCAGTTAAGTGAGAATTTCAGAGACATGAATAAGGTTTTGGCATAAGTGTGTCCCAGGCGATATTTGAATTTTTGTTATATTTTTATTTGCTAAATCTGGCAATGCAAGCCTAGAGAGCTGCTATGATCTGAATACTTGTGTCCCCCTCCCCCCGCAAATTCATATGTTGAAATCCTAATACCCAATGTGATGCTATTAGAAGGTGGGGCCTTTATGGGGTGATTAGGTCACGAGGTCGGAGCCTTCATGAATGGGCTTCAGTTCAGTTCAGTTTAGTCGCTCAGTCGTGTCCGACTCTTTGCAACCCCATGAATCGCAGCACGCCAGGCCTCCCTGTCCATCACCAACTCCCGGATTTCACTCAAACTCACGTGCATCGAGTCAGTGATGCCATCCAGCTGTCTCATCCTCTGTTGTCCCCTTCTCCTCCTGCCCCCAATCCCTCACAGCATCTGAGTCTTTTCCAATGAGTCAACTCTTCGCATGAGGTGGCTAAACTATTGGAGTTTCAGCTTCAGCATCAGTCCTTCCAGTGAACACCCAGGACTGGTCTCCTTTAGAATGGACTTAGTGCTCTTATAAAACAGACCCCAAGGAGCTTGCTAGCCCCTGCCACATGTGAGGACACAGAGAGAACTCTGCAACCCAGGAAGAGGGCCTTCACCCAACCATGTTGGCACCCGGATCTCACACTTCCAGCCTCCAGAGCTGTGAACAATAAATTTCTGTTGTTTCTAAGTCACCCAATCTGTGGTATTTTGTTAGAGCAGCCCAAACAGACTCAGACAGACGTCAAAATGTTCAGGCTTACTCACCAGCCCGTGTCCCAGGTTTTCCCAACCAAGGCTCTCACTTTAGCACAACAGACTTGCCTCCGTCAGATGTTCAGTCATCTTTGAAGCTCCTCAACTCTTTACAATAGTGAGTTTGTGGCCTTGAAACTTTTTTTCTGGTCTTCCACTGCAGAAGACAAGAGCTTTGGTGTAAGCTACCAAAGAGATGTTCTGAATTTCACAGTGTTTGTTACCAACCCTCACCTTTTTCTTATCCTTCTGTAGGTATCAATGCAACTAGATGAGAGCTGGCAAATTTCATTGTCTTTGTACGATTCCCTCTTCTCCCCAACTCATTTCCCCAAAGCCTGAATCATGGCACTGACAAGGCATTATTATTCCCTTTCATAGACTTTCCCCAAGACACTACCTGCGAAAGTTTTAGCAAGAGCGCCACCATCTGGTGCCTGGGACAATCCATCCTTCACATACTACTGGGTGCGGGTTCTGCATTGACAGCCTGGTCGTGAGTGATCCCATCTCCCAAATTCCATTACTGCCTGATTTCTTGGATCACTCCTGGTAGCAGATATGTTAGTTTAGGTCCTCTGGTAAGGAGACACTGAACTGGAGAACGAAGTACGAGAGGTTTATTGGAGAGTAACATCTGAAAGGACAGGAAAGCAGGTTTGGGAAAGGAGAACCTCAGATAGTGAAAGTGAAGAACTCATTAAAGAAAACCCTCCAACAGTGCAAGAGAGTTCCCTTCTCTCCACACCCTCTCCAGCATTTATTGCTTGATAGCATTGAAACATGTATAATATCATGTATGAAACGAGTCGCCAGTCCAGGTTCGATGCACGGTACTGGATGCTTGGGGCTGGTGCACTGGGACGACCCAGAGGGAGGGGAGGGGAGGGGAGGGAGGAGGGTGGAGGGTTCAGGATGGGGAATGCGGGTATACCTGTGGCGGATTCATTTCGATATTTGGCAAAACTAATACAATATTGTAAAGTTTAAAAATAAAATAAAATTTTAAAAAAAGAAAAGAAAAGAAAACCCTCAAAGGACCAGGCCTTAGTATGCCTCCCATGCTCAGGCACTAGCTAGGGGCTGCGTGGGAAGAGCTTGGCTTCTGCTTAAATGCTTTAGCGATCTCAAAGGTGCTTCACCTGGAGGCTGACAGCCAACTGTACTCCTTGCAACTGGATGGAAAATTCTTGAAAGAACAGCCAAGAGACACAGATGGTTCTTTTCAAAAATGGTGCTGGGACAATAGGATACCCATATAGAAAAAAAAGAAAGAAATTGGATCCTTACTTCAATGAATACCCCACGATCAGTACAAGTAGTTTATACGTCTAAATTTGAAGGGCAAATTATGCGTTTGTGATGTAAATGATTGTGTTCACAACTTTGGGATGGTGAAGAATCTTAAACAGCACGCAAAACTATTAACCATAAAAGAAAAAATTAACACTTTGACTACATTAAAATTAAACATTTCATTAAAAGTTACCATTAAGAGAATTAAAAATTAATTGATACAATAGCAGAGATATTTGCATTATACATGTAGCAAATAAAGTTCTAGGACTTGGGACATATACCAAGCTGCTGGAATATGATAAGAAAAAATTTTTAAATGGGTAAAAAGTAATAAACAGTTGCTTCATAAAAGTAGAAAACCAAATGGCCAATAAATATATGAAAATGTCCTTAACTTCATTGCTACTGCTGCTGCTGCTAAGTGGCTTCAGTCGTGTCCGACTCTGTGCGACCCCATAGACGGCAGCCCACCAGGCTCCCCCGTCCCCGGGATTCTCCAGGCAAGAACACTGGAGTGGGTTGCCATTTCCTTCTCCAGTGCATGAAAGTGAAAAGTGTAAGTGAAGTCGCTGTCGTGTACGACTCCTAGCGACCCCATGGACTGCAGCCCACCAGGCTCCTCCATCCATGGGATTTTCCAGGCAAGAGTACTGGAGTAGGGTGCCATTGCTTTCTCTGCCTTAACTTCATTAGAGAAATGCAAAATAAAACCATTATGAGATACCACCACATCTACAGAAATGGCTGATGTTGTTTTTTAATCTTTACAATACCAACCATTGGCAGGGATGTGGAACAACAGGAATTCTGACACACTGCTAGTGGAGATGTAATTTGATTTAACCATTTCAAAAAAGTTTGGCATTATCTAGTGGATTTAAAGCTAATGCATTTTCTGTGGCCCAGCAATGCCACTTCTATGTATATACCCAAGAGAAGTTTGTAAATATGTTCATCAAAAGACATGTACAAGAAAGTTCTTCGCAGCACTCTTTTAACAGCCCTTACACTCGAATAACCCAAGATGTTGACCAGCAGTAGAAAAGATAAAAAACTGTGATATTTCCAAACAATGGAAAACATTCAGCAGTGAAAATTAATGAGCTACAGCTACATGCAACAATATGAATGTACCTTACAAACACGCTGTTGATGGAAACAAGCCAAGAACAAATATTACATACTATATGACAAACATTACTTACTGTATGAAGTAGAAAAACAGGAAAACCTAATCTACATCATCTAGGAACTTATACATAAGCAGTAGAACTATAAAGAAAAGCAAGGACATGGTTAACAAAAGTCAGGATATTGGTTATTTCTTAGAAGCAGAAAAATGGGAGTGATCAGGAAAGAGTACATGGGAGGGCTGTTTCTATTTTTTCCCAATTTTTTATTATGGAAAATTTTGCAGATAGAGGCAAAGTTGAAATAATAATACAATTAATACTCACCTACCCTCTAATTAGATGTAGCAATTGCTAACATTTTAGCATTTTGCTTTATATCTCTCCATGTATACTTATATTTTTAACAACTTTATTGAAATGTAATTCATATCTCATATAATTCACCCACTTTAAGTGTACAATTCAATGGTCTTTAGTATAATCAGAGATATATGCAACCATCAGCATATTCAATTTTAGAACATTTCCATCACCCCAGATGTACACTTCATACTTTAGCCATCAATTCTCCATCCCCCCACCTCCTCTCAGCAAGCAAGCATATACTTTCTGTCTCTGTAAATTTGCCTATCACAGGCCTTTCATATAAATGGAATCATGTGCTTTTTTTGTGATTGGCTTCTTTCATGTAGAAAGTTTAAAAAAGTTTAAAACCTTTCATGTAGAAAGTTTCAATTAAAAGTTCATTCATGTTGTAGCATGTGTCAGTACTTGTGTTAAGTCTGCTTGGTATGTCATAACAGAATACTACAACGTGGGCGGTTTAAACAACAAATTTATTTTCTCACAGTTCTGGAGACTGGAAGTCCAAGATCAAGGTGCTATCAGGGTTGGTGTCTGGTGAGACTCCTCCTTGGGTTGCAGGTGGCTACATTCTGTGTTCTCACGTGGCCTTTCTACTCTTTCCACTCTGACTTGCAAAGAGAGGTCGCTGGTGTCTCTTCCTCTTCTCACAAGGATGCCAGTGCTATGGGATGAAGACCCTATCCTTAGCACCTCATTTAACCTTCAGCATCTCCTTAAAGGCTCTATGTCCAAATTCAGTCACAATGGGGGTTAGGGTTTCAACATATAAATTTGGGGGGGGTGGTGAATAATTCAATCTATAACAGCATTTTATTCCTGTGCTGTGCTGTGCTTAGTTGTTCAATGGTGTCTGACCCTGCAATCCCATGGACTGTAGCCCACCAGGCTCCTCTGTGCATGGGATTCTCCAGGCAAGAATATCGGAGTAGGTTGCCATTCTCTTCTCCAGGGGATCTTCCCAATCCAGGGATCGAACCCAGGTCTCCTGCATTGCAGGTGGATTCTTTACTGTCTGAGCCACTAGGGAAGCCCAGTTCATTCCTATTTATGGCCAAATAATATTTTATTGTATAGATATGTCACATTTTGTTTATCCATTTACCAGTTGATAGGCATTTGGGTCATTTCTTTCTTTTACCTATTATGAATAATGCTGTTATAAACAGTTGTGTACAAGTTTTTGTGAGAATATGTATGTTCATTTCTCTTGGTTATGTACCTAGGAGTTGAGTTGCTGGGTCATGTGATAACTCTATGTTTAACAATTAGACGAACTGCCAGACTGCTTTCTGAAGTGGCTGCACCATTTTACATTCCCATCGGGAGGGTATGAGGGTCATAATTTTATCAAATCTTTGACAACACTTGTGTTATCTGACCTTTTATTATAGTCATCTTAGTGGGTGTGAATGGCATCTCATTGCCCTTTCAATTTGCATTTCTCTGACCAATCATGATGTCAAGCATCCTCTTTATGTGCTTACGGACTATGTACATTTCTTCTTTGCAGAAATGTTTATTCAAATCCTTTGCCCAATTTTCAATTGGGTTATTTCTCTTGGTAATAATGAGTTTTAAGTGTTCTTTCTAAATTCCTTGTTTTGTATTTCCTTGCATTTCCTGTTTTTGTCTTGTTTTGTATATTCTTAGAATTTGTGGAGCTTCTTGGATGTGTGCTGTGCTGTGCTAAGTCGCTTCAGTCATGTCCAACTCTTTGTAGCTTTATGGACTGTAGCCCGCCAGGCTCCCCTGTCCATGAGATTTTCCAGGCAAGAATACTGGAGTGGGTTGCCATGCCCTCCTCCAGGGGATCTTCCCTACCCAGGGATCGAACCTGCGTCTTTTACATCTCTTGCATTGACAGGAAGGTTCTTTACCACTAGCACCATCTGGGAAGCCCCTCTTGGATGTGTAGACAAATATTTTTAAATAAATTTGTGAAGTTTTTAGCCGTTATTTGTTCAAATAATTTTTCTGTTCCTTCCTCTCTCCTGCTTCTAGGAGCTTGGTATTCAGTGGAGTGGAGGGCTATTGCTCCAAGTTTTCTAGGCTCACTTCTCTCAGCCCAGAACCACCACCTTACAAGCCAGAAGAAAAGTAATGGGGCCCCAGTATTCTCAGTGGGGCCATGCCCAAGGTAGAGCCTGCATCCCACAGGTGGGTGCTGGGTAAAAGAATGAAGCCTGTGCTTCCTGGGCACGCTCACTGGATCTTACCTCACCAATGGGTAGCTAAGGGCAAGATGAGAAAAGCTCACATCCTGCACCTCCTAAGAAGGCAACCTTCCAACTGGGAGCTAGGAAAAACTGGAGCCCTGTGTTCTTGCTTGCACCAATCAGGAGAGGAGTTTCCTTCTTGCAGAGCTAGGAAAGGGGGAGGAAGAGAATGGGTCTTGGTTCCAATACCACATACTCCCCATGTTCTAATCAAATTTTAGTAGACTCTTTCTTAAGTAGATGTTTCTTCATTTTCTGTATGTCCTTAGGATCATTTCCAGAGAGTTTTTTTCATAATTTTCACCAGTTTCACTGGAGAGCTGGTC
Source organism: Bos indicus x Bos taurus (assembly GCF_003369695.1). NCBI lineage: Eukaryota > Metazoa > Chordata > Mammalia > Artiodactyla > Bovidae > Bos > Bos indicus x Bos taurus. Next base: position 141,181,596 of record NC_040105.1, on the reverse strand, counting down.
CACAGAGCTCTTCACATTGTCCTACCAGAGTGGAACTTCCATATATATCCATGTATAGTTTTTGCTGCTGCTAAGTCACTTCACTGTCCGAGTCTGTGCGACCCCATAGACGGCAGCCCAGGCTTCCCCGTCCCTGGGGTTCTCCAGGCAAGAACACTGAAGTGGGTTGCCATTTCCTTCTCCAATGCATGAAAGTGAAAAGTGAAAGGGAAGTCGCTCAGTCGTGTCCGACCCTCAGCTACCCCATGGACTGCAGCCTTCCAGGCTCCTCCATCCATGGGATTTTCCAGGCAAGAGTACTGGAGTGGGGTGCCATTGCTGAGCCATACCAAATAAGTTTCAGACATCAGGAAAAATCCCTAATTACTTCAGTATGCATCTCCACTAAATAAGGACATTGTCCTATATAACCACAATACAATTACATTCTTGAATACATGAACATAATTCTACATATCATCTAATAAATAGTCCATATTTAAATACCTCCAAAAATGTCTTTTATGGGTCTTTTTTTGGGGTGGTGGAGGTCGGGAACCAACAACCAAAGTTTACATATTGCATTTTGTTGCTTTGTCTCTCTAGATTCATTTAACTTAAAACCTCCCGATGTTTCTTTTCATGTTATTTATATTTCTCAGAGTCCAGACTTTTGGAAGTCCACATGGCAGGATGGTTATTTCTTGAGTGTTGTCAATCTTTTATTTCTTGACCTGGGTAGTGGTTTTCCTATGGCATTAGCTTTTTACATTTTTTTCATTACACTGCACAATAATATTTTATGTATCAAATTTGTATGTAACTGGTACTACCAAGAAATGAGCTATCAAGGCATGAAAAGATGTGGCGGAACTTAAATGTATATACTTTAGTGAGCGAAGCCAATCTAAAAAGGCTACCTACTGTACAATTCCAATTATATAACATTCTGGAAAAGGTAAAATTATGGAAACAGTGAAAAGGTCAGTGGTCACTAAGAGTTAGTGGAGGGGGATGGATGAATAGATGGAGGACAGAGGACTTTTAAGGCAGTATGATACTATAGTGGTGGATACATGCCATTATACACTTGTCAAAATGCATAGTATGTACAACACCAAGAGGGAACCCCAGTGTAAACGAAGGACTTTGGCTAATGGTGATGTGTCAGTGGAGGCTCATTGATTGTAACAAAAGTATCACTCTGGTATGGGATGTTGATAGTGGGGGAGGCTGTTGGGGGCAAGGGGTATATGGAAACTGTCTGTACTCTGTTCATTTTTGCTATCAACCTAAAAATGCTCTAAAAAGCAAAGTCTATTTTAAAATCTGTATGCATATAATATTTCACAGCTTTTGAAAGGAAGACATGTCTGGGGAGAAGTGATACAGTTATAGTGCTCTACGTTTCTCACATGCTTTAGAAGGTATGTCAATATATTAACTTTAGACTTAATTAAGCATTGTGGGCCATCAAAGTGAAAATTCTACGCTTTCCCCTATTACACCATCTTTCTCTGTAGAACAAAGTAAGGAATCATTGACTTTCCAAGATCTCTAGGTTCACTCTTGATAAGTAAACAGTCAGATTTAGTGCATGGGCTCATCTTTGCAACTGTCATGGCTTCTTCTTCCCATGGGAGAAGGCAATGGCACCCTACTCCAGTACTCTTGCCTGGAAAATCCCATGCACGGAGGAGCCTGGTGGGCTGCAGTCCATGGGGTCGCTGAGAGTCGGACACGACTAAGCGACTTCACTTTCACTTTTCACTTTCATGCATTGGAGAAGGAAATGGCAGCCCACTCCAGTGTTCTTGCCTGGAGAGCCCCAGGGACAGGGGAGCCTGATGGGCTGCCGTCTGTGGGGTCGCACAGAGTCAGACACGACTGAGGTGACTTGGCAGCTTCTTCCCATCTTATGAGGGCCTCCTCAGAACAAGCATTTGAAAGTTCATTCCAATCTCATTCTCTGCAGAGAGTTGGCTTCTCCCCTTGACCTCCAAGTTACAATAGCTGAGAGGTAACCATCTTCCCCCTCATGCCCTCCCCTGAGGTTAATCACTTCTTGCCCCTTGCCCTGGGGAGGAACAGTGAGAGAAGTCTTGGCAAACTGCTTGGAAAGGTCCTTGACTCCTGATCAAGGGGATTAGCCTAAGAAAGAGGCCGAGCTAATGATTAAAGAGAGAGTTAGGGATAATGTTTCCTTGCTTCTATTCCTAGCAGTACTGTACTAGCATGGGATTGGTTCAAATCAACACCTGACTTTCTATCTGTGAAACTAGGGAGACCAATCTGTTTGGGCTAACAAAATACTCAGGGGAAAAATGTTTTTGTTGATACCATAAGAGTGACTAACCAGAGAAGTCTGGGAATTTTTATAAATAAAATAACCTCGAATATGCTTGTAAACACCATACCATTCCACAGCATCATTCCTTTTTTTAGCTCGATTTTTTTTTTTTTTTTGAGAACAGATTGTGTCACTGAACAGATGCAGGCTTTGCTGGGAAGGGAAGCAGCGGCCATGCATTACAAGAGAAGGTACAGGCCTTGCCTTCAAGGTTCTTACAGTCCTATTGGAGAGAAACAATATTCAGCTAGGAGAAAGAAGAGAAAATATCTCACTGGTTTGGCGTGCATGATCATATCTTTATATGCCAGAGGTGAGGCTGACATTTGAAGAAGGGGAGGGAGGGCTGTGTTGCTAATTAATTGTGGAAAATGAGGGCACTATGTAGATTCCTTAAAAGTGAAGGCCAACAGATTTGCTTTCAAAAACACCTTTGGGGAATTCCCTGGTGGTCCAGTGGTTAGGACTCCGCGCTTTCACTGCCGGGCCTGGGTTGTATCCCTAATTGGGGAAACAAGATCCCACACACCTTGCAGTGCAGCCAACAACAACAACAAAGCAAAAGCTTTGGCAGCTGTGCTTTCTCTTAAATAACATCTGCTAGCCTGGGTGGGTCTTGCTTGGAGAATCCCAGGGATGGAGGAGCCTGGTGGGCTGCAGTCCATGGGGTCGCTAAGAGTCGGACACGACTGAGCAACTTCACCTTCACTTTTCACTTTCATGCATTGGAGAAGGAAATGGCAGCCCACTCCAGTGTTCCTGCCTGGAGAATCCCAGGGACGGGGGAGCCTGGTGGGCTGCCGTCTATGGGGTTGCACAGAGTCGGACACGACTGAAGCGACTTAGCAGCAGCCTGGATGGGAGGGGAGTTTGGGGCAGAGTGGATACATGTATATATATGTGGCTGAGCTGGTCTGGTGTGTACCTGAAACTATCACAATGTTGTTAATTGGCTATCAGATCAGATCAGTCGCTCAGTCGTGTCCGACTCTTTGCGACCCCATGAATCGCAGCACGCCATGCTATACCCCAATACAAAAGAAAAAGTTTTATAAAAAGACTGTCTGCTAATGTCAACTGGGATGTGTTCAAGTCCTCAGCACATTACAGAAGCCTTATTTCTCTGACTCTCTTTTCTATCACCAGTGCTGCTGCCTGTCTTGGAAAGTAATAGGACTCCACTCCTTGGACACCGTTCTACATCCTAGTTGGTCCACAAGTTTAGATTGACCTTTCACCTACTTAGGGCCCAGGAGTGAGGTTGAGTCCATCAAGGAAAAGTGGTGAGAGATAGGATCCTATGTGGACAGGCTCTCTCAGTGAGTCAGTTCAGTTCAGCTCAGTTCAGTCGCTCAGTCGTGTCCGACTCTTCGCGACCCCATGGATCGCAGCACGCCAGGCCTCCCTGTCCATCACCAACTCCCGGAGTTCACTCAGACTCACGTCCATCGAGTCAGTGATGCCATCCAGCCATCTCATCCTCTGACGTCCCCTTCTCCTCCTGCCCCCAATCCCTCCCGGCATCAGAGTCTTTTCCAATGAGTCAACTCTTCACATGAGGTGGCCAAAGTACTGGAGTTTCAGCTTCAGCATCATTCCCTCCAAAGAACACCCAGGGCTGATCTCCTTCAGAATGGACTGGTTGGATCTCCTTGCAGTCCAAGGGACTCTCAAGAGTCTTCTCCAACACCACAGTTCAAAAGCATCAATTCTTCGGTGCTCAGCTTTCTTCACAGTCCAACTCTCACATCCATACATGACCACAGGAAAAACCATAGCCTTGACTAGACAGACCTTTGTTGGCAAAGTAATGTCTCTGCTTTTGAATATGCTATCTAGGTTGGTCATAACTTTTCTTCCAAGGAGTAAGCGTCTTTTAAATTCATGGCTGCAGTCAGGGCAGGTCAAATGAGAAAAATGGGGATAATCCTCTCTCCCATATGCCATGCTTCCTGGTGACCTATCATTTCTAATTTATTTGTTTAATGTCCATCTCCCCAACAAAAGGGAATACTCCATGAGGCTATTGACCATGTCTTTCTCATTCTCTGTTTTATCACCAGCACCCAACACAGCATCTGACACGTAGTCAGTGTCCTATAAATATCTGGTACATAATTAATCAGTTAAGTGGGACTTAAATCCTGACAGGATGTAGATGGAAACTAGCAAATGAGTGAGAAAAGGTGGGGAGAAATGAACTGAAGTCTTTGTTGGGAGCCATGAAATGACTGCAGGAAGGAAACAGGAGGTGTAGAATAGTAGGGCCTTCTAGTAACAGTGGTGAGAAAGTGATCATGAGTAAAAGGACACTAACATTTGTTGAGCATCTTCTAGGTATCTGGTGCTTTAACATGTATGAACTCATTTAATCTTCATGACTCCTCGAGATAGGCAATATGACAGTTTTACATTTTATAGATGAAAAAAAGAGATTCAAAGACGTTCAATAAGTTGTTGATGATCGTTATTGTGAGACAATTGCTCATGGATCTCTCCTGTTTCTGCACATCCTATGAACAGACAGTGACTGACCCTGTACCGGACTATTTTTTCAGGATATTTGTACAGTAAACAGCTTTGGAAGATCCAGTGTCTCCCTCTGGGCCAGTGGAAAGGCAGATCTACTGCTCACCCTAGAAGATTCAGACTCATTAAGGTCACTGTTGCTCTCCTGTAACAACCCACAGCATGTGCAAGCGTCACCCGGCCCTTTTTGAGAGGCTCCTCTGAGACTTGGAGGGCAAAGGGAACTGACACAAGAAAATGCTTATACTCTGGCCTCTACTCTGGCTGACCCAGGAGTCTCATATCTTCTGCCAGCATTCATGAAAAGATGTGGCAGGTTAAGTTGGTAGTTTGCAAGTAAGATAAAATCTCGGAACCATCACAGGTCCTGATGGTCACATGGGTGAAGCATCAAAAATGGGAATGGTACCCATACCTATTTGACTCCAGAACCCACACTCTTTTCCCAGAATGCTGCTGCTTCCTGAGCTATACATGGGCTGGTTGCTACATCATATGATGTCATTTCTCCCTGCCCTCCCCTCCCCCATACCTTTGTGTGTTAAGTCTGACTTTACTTTTCAAATTGGATGGTTGGATTGTTCGGTGAAGCAAAGAGGTTTAAAGTATCTGATTATACTTGTCTTTCCCTCTGTCTCCAAGGTGAATGGAAGTCCTTCATCTATCATCCCATCTTCTTAATCATACTATTTGCCCACGGTTATTGTTCTTATGACAGTCGGGCTTTTGTCAGGCGTATTCATCTCAATGAACAAAACTGCCCCGAGGACACAACAAGTGGAACAACTTAGATGCTTCATAATAACCAACCAGGGCTTCCCTCGTGGCCCAGCGGTTAAGAAACCTTGCGATGCAGGGGACATGGGTTCGATCCCTGGTCCAGAAAGATCCCACATGCCTCAGAGCAACTGAGCCTGCAAGCCACAGCTATTGAGCCCGAGTGCTGTAACTACTAAAGCCCACAAACCCTAGGGCCTGTGGTCTGCAACAAGAGAAGCCACCGTGATGAGAAGCTCATGCATTACAACTAGAGAAAGCCCTCCCAGCAACAAAGACCCAGCACAGCCAAAAATGAATAAATAACTTTTTAAAAAGAAAGTAAATCAACATTCACATTTTAATAAATTTAAATAAATAACCAGCTAGGTTCAGGGCTTTGGAGGATACTTGCCAAACTTTACATCACAAGGCCCCGGGGCTCCTATATCCTTGCTGGGCCATCTAGGTAGTAGTTCAGAGGGCATACAATGGTGGCACCCCAAGATCCCATTTTCCATATGTCTTGAACCCCTGAAATAATTGTATTAAAGTGCTTTCAGTAGACATTCCTAATCTCAGGAGTCCCAAATATCCCTTTTGTTCATATAGGTCTTTTGCTCTTATTATCTACAAACTCTTTTGATCTTCAACAGTGTTCGCATGTCAGGCCATCATTCTCTGTATTCACTAAAGTTAGAGCTACAGCTGCCAGCACAGGGTTGGGGAGAGGGGAATTCAGAGGCTGGGGAGCAGTGAGGTCATTCCCCTGATCATGTCCCCAGAGGAATGGTCCACCAGAAGACCTAATGATTTGTCTAGATTTTGCACCAGAATGATCATATGCCATCCTCACAAGAGCCCTTTGAGGAAATAGGTCCAAAAAGTTTAAGTGACTAAGCAGTTCAACATTCTGCTGTGCACTCATAGCAGATCTGGGGCTACCATCCCTTTCCATACCTTGCATATTCTAGTGAGTTCAGAGGCTGGTGTCCTAGTTTCCAGGAGGTAGAAGAGTAGGATGAAGGGTAGGATGAGGATTCTTCCTTTTGACAGCTTCTGTCATCCTACCAGAAGAAAGGGCCATGCCTAGACATGTCATGCTTCCTTCCACAGAGACAGGGTAGAAGGGTGTTGTAAGGATTGGTGCACTGCACAGAGCTGGGGACTGGGTGTCCTAAAGTCTGACTGGACCATGAATTCTTCTTTTGCATGAATTCTCTGCATGCAAAATTGACATATAGGTGTCTTTGGGCCTAAGAGTCCAGCCAGATAACTGGTCTTCTGGCCAAATGGCCCCCTGGCAGAGTAGTAGACAAAACCTCCCCACAGCCTTCAGCTATCCCCTGCCTGACCCCCTCTAGCAGCTGTTGCTCTATCTGAACAGAGGAGGACTGGTTCACTTCCTTGACTTCTGGGCGTGGATTTACCAAGCTGGGCTTTGCTTGGGTTGGAGCCAGGGTTGGTGGGAAGCAAACAGTTCAGAAAAGGGCTACACAACTTGGAGTTGCCACCATCCAGAACCAAGCACGGACAACTGGGGACAAGAAAGGGAGGCATTTGGGATGCAGGCATCTGTAAGATAAGGAGAGTCTCCAGCACGTGGGCTCAGGGTTTCTCTTGAGTTGTAGATCTGTTGAAAGAGGCCAGAGACAAGGAAACAATTTGTTTATTTCAGTCCTGCAGGCTCCTCAGGTGAACAGCAACGTGCCATAGAGACAGTTTCCTTCTTGCTAGCATGGGCATTAGCAATTCTCCAAGAACTGGAAACCTCAGAGAAGGCACATTAATTTACTTCTTTTATCTTAGATAACAGAGGTCTACTTAGGAGACCTTGAGAAAAGATTATAATTAAGACACATACAGCATAGAGAACCACTAGATTCCAAAGTGGCTTAGTCATCAGCATCATGTTATTATACAACATCCCTGATTCCCTCTGGAAGTCTGTTCTAGTCTTCTCTTGCCAGGGACTGGGAAATCCTCCCTCTGTAGTCTATAGGAACAGTGCCACAGGTTGCTGGTCTGACTGCTTTAGCTTGTTACTGTCAATCCTATTGAACAGAACTGTGCCTGGCTCGGAGAAGGCAATGGCACCCCACTCCAGTGTTCTTGCCTGGAGAATCCCAGGGACAGCGGACCCTGGTGGGCTGCCGTCTATGGGGTCGCACAGAGTCAGACATGACTGAAGCGACTTAGCAGCAGCAGCAGCAGTGCCTGGCTACCCAGGTGGCACTAATAATAAAGAACCTGCCTGCCAATGCAGGAGACATAAGAGATGTGAGTTCGATCCCTGGGTCAGAAAGATCCCCTGGAGGAGATCATGGCTACCCATTCTAGTATTCTTGTCTGGAGAATCCCATGAACAGAAGGGCCCAGCGGGCTACAGTCCACAGAGTCTCAAAGAGTTGGACATGACTGAAGCCACTTAGCATGCACATACATGCTTATCTGTCACCAAATTGTGGGGGCCCAATCCTGCTACAGTCAAGGTCACCAGAGGCCACAACTAGCTGGATTTGCTTTCCTGACCAGGAGGCAGTGAGTACAATAGTGGACACGGCAGGCACCATGACTGACAGGTCTAATAAAGAGCACTTCCCCTGAAGGTTTACATCAGCCTTGGTGACAATCCACCTATGAGAGATTCGACTGAACACAAGAGAGATAGGGCCAGTTCTGTGTGTGCGTGTGGAATAGGCAGCTGCCCGTGCCAGTCTTTCCCAAATCATGGTTCTCAGACCCCTGCAGGAGACCCATTTTAGTGTTTTAAAACTGCAAATTTATGGGCTCTATTTCAATCTTACAGAATGAGAGTTTTGGAGTTGGGATCAGAGAGTCTGCATAGGTAAAATCTCCTCATATAACTCTGTGTCCACTAAAGTTGAGGACCTCTGTTCTATATTCTTCAAGCTTCATTCAAGTAATCATCTCCTTCTGGAAAGTTCTTCTCCTGCTATCTCTGTTTAGCAAAATCCTGCTCCAATCCTGGAGGCCAAGCTCAGGTGTAGCTGCCTTCATGATGCTTTCCCTGATTTCATGTCTCCTTAACTGCAGCTATCTCCTGGTGTTATGGGGTAGAGGATACTAGGCATCTAAGAACTTGGGTTCAAGGGATGTTGGGGATATGAGAAGGCATATCTGGGAAGGATGGAATTGTAGGGAACGGTTTATGTTTTGTCCCCAACTTTTTATTTGGAAAAATCTGAAAGTAAACTATGATGAATAACAGCATATCCTTCCTGGAAATTAACCAGGACAGTAACATTTTAGATTTGCACATATGCTGTCTCTATATAAACACATATCCACACATAAAAACATGTATGTATTTGTATGTATTTGGCTACAACATTTGAAATTTAATTGCAAGTATCATGCCACTTTGCATCTAAAGTTTTGCACCTAAAATTGCATCTAATTTCAGCATGTATCTCTTATGAACAAGAGCATTCTCTCATTCCCTTGCAAAATAATAATACCATTATCACATCCAAGAAATGTAACATTGACAAAATAGCATTATTCAATATTGACTCATATCAAAATTTCTCAAATTATCTCCCAAACATCCTAGCTATTTGTAATTCAGTCAAGAATCATGGAGTTTGTTTTACTGTCTTTTCTGCTCCTGCTAATCTAGATTCTAGAACTGTACATTTGGCTTTTTTCCTTAATGATACTGATATTTTTAAAGAGTCCAAGTTGGCTGCCTTGTTTACTGTCTGGATTTGTCTGATTGTTTCCTCATGATTAGATTCGTATTAAACATCTCTGGCAAGAATACTACAGGACTAATGTTGTTTACTTCCCAGCATGTCACATCGGGAGGTTCATATGCCGTTGCCCTGTTATTGGTGATGCTAAATTTGATCCCTTATTTAAGGTGGTGTCTTCTAGAATTCTTCTTTGAAAAGGTACATGTTTCCTTTGCAATTAATAAGTAATCTGAGGAGTAATCGGGAATAAGCATATTTCACGAGCTCTTATGGTGATTCTTGAGTTCACTGAAGTTTGAACCACTGTTTTCCATGGTGTGATTGATGTGAATGAGGGTCCTCCAAGGCCTGCTCTGCCTCCAAAATACCTCAGGCTTAGCATGTCAGCCTTCACCTTTTACCTCCACCTCCAAAGACCCTCTCCCTCTTGCCTGGCTCCAAATCCCTAGCTTGAGAGACATTGGTAAACCAGATGGGGGCACTGCCTACAACCCAAGGGAGCTTGCTCCCCTTACTCAGGTCACTGGCCTTGTGAGGAAGAGTGCTTGAAAATGGACAATGTATTTTTGTTTGTTTGATATTTATCATTATAAATAATAATAATAGTGGGGTGAACTAAGCCGAGCACTGTATGTAAATTACATCATTTGATCCTATGCCAATGAGGGACTTTACAGATGAGAAAAATGAGGCTCAGAGAAGTGAGGCAACTTCCCCAAGGTTACACAGCTATTAAAAGTGGGAACTGTTTTGTAAAGCAATTATCCTTCAATTAATAAATTAAAACATAGTAGGGAAAAAAAGTGGGAACTGGATTCAAATCCAGTACCAATTAAAAAGCATATGCTTTTAAACACTCAGTTCTATTCCCTAATGAGCAAGAATCCCACCGACTTCAGAATTCTCTTTCCATTTTCCTCTGAAGAGTTCTAGGCCCACAGCATCCCTAAGCATGAGGAAGCAGGGACATTGGACTTACTATCTTTCAAGATGGAGAACAGCGAGATCAACTGGCATTCCTGTGGTCTTGCAGCAAGTGAGTAACCGAACAGGGATGTTGATGGAGGGAACTTAAGCTCTTGCTTATGAATTTGATTTTGATTTAAGAGGCAGCTGAGAGCCCCTGTGATTTCTGACTGGTGCTTGCTGAATCCAGAGTGGGTTCAGGTTGGATTAATATCATTGTCCTTTGCGTGGGGAAAGGCTGCTGCTTGATAATCAACAGACTTGCAGGCTTTGGTGGAAAAGACCGGTGTTGCTTAACAGCCCCTTTCTGTGCTTTGCACACTTGATTGACTGCCTTTAGGTTTACAGTGCTCTGTCCAGCCTGTCACGGGAAAATGCTACCTCTTAGATTCTAGTTAGGTCAAGAAAAACTCTCGCTCTCACCCTACACCCTCCATTCCCAATAAACAGGAACAACAACAATTAAAAAAAACCTTGTAAAGGTGCTCCAAATTTGTGTAGCCCACAGTTTTCTCTAGTCTTCCAATTCTCCCATGAGGATGCCCAGTCAAGTGCTGCAGTGAAATGAAAAAAAGAAAACAAAACCACAGAAACCAAGACTCTCTCCTGCTAGTAAGAGGCATTTGTAATTGGGGAGGGGGGTTATTTGAATGATTTATCTTTAGCTTCAGGTTTCCCGTTTCTTAGTGACAGGGGTGTCAGGAAAATATTTCTGCACCTGTTGCAAGATTTCATCTCTGGCTGGAGATAGACACAGACAAACACATATAGAATATCATCCCAATTTTAGCACATGTGCTGTTAAAGCAAGCACACATACATATAAAGTATCATCCAAGTTTAGCATATGTCCTGACAAATTAAACAACGTCATATATAGACACAAAAGATTCCATAGTTGGAGGAGTCCTAAGAGGTCATCTAGCAAACCTTCCCTTCTGTTCTTCACCCCCTGGCCGCAATGCTCAGAACAACTCTTACTCAGAGACCAAAGTTTGGGCAGCTCCAGTGACAAGTTGGGACTTCTGTGGTGGCTGAGAGGTAAAGAATCTGCCTGCCTGCAAGGCAGGAGAACTGGGTTCAATTCCTGGGTCAGGAAGATCCCCTGGAGAAGGAAAAGGCAACTCACTCCGTTATTCTTGCCTGGAGAATCCCATGGGCAGAGGAGCCTGGAGGGCTACAGAGTCAGACGCGACTGAGGGACTAAACAACAACAATGCAGATAAAGTTAGGCAAAAGTTTCAGAGGCAGCTGGTGCCTGTGACCAGCGTTTTTTTCCCACAATGATCTCTTATAAAATAAAGCGAAATCCATCCTCCTAGTAACTCCTGGCTTTAGGGGGCTGCTCCCTTCCTCTGGAGTCACTCAGAATAAGGGATCTCCTTTTCTATACAGGCTTGTCCCCCAACCCTAGAGAGGTTGAAACCTCCAGCACCACAGTGCCCAGACAGGATTTTCTCTGCAGTGACCGTCCTCCCCCTCTGACTGCCCCCTTTGGATGGCATGGGTCTGCAAGAATCACTCTCCCAGCTGCTGCTGTCCCACCTGTATTGCTCTGCTCCCCCCACCCCCACCCCACCCCACCTGGCAAGCAAGCACAGAGCTCCTGGGAGGCTGGGCCGCTGTGAGCCCACTGCAGTGCCATCACTCAGCTTGCCAAAAGCCATGTGACACAGCAAGGAAGCAAGTGGTTAGAGAGGTACATTGGTTTCTGAGAGGCACTAGTGCAGCTAAGGCAGAAATAGGCTCGAACTTAATAATCTGCTCATCACCCACAGTAAGAGACACCCTGACTTATTCAAAGACACCGTGGGCGGTGCAGAGGATGAATAAGCATGATTCACTGCCACTCTGGCACCCGGGGCACGAAGAATAATAAAACCCAAAGAATTGTAGCCGCCTGAGTAGTAAATTAAGAGATCCGGGGCTCAGCTAGACTCTCGACATCAATGTTACCATGGCAATAAAGGGCCCCAGCATTCAGCAGCTATTACAGAGCAGGCGTCTAATAGGCTAGTCTATGTCACAGCCAAAGCCCAAGGGGCTAGCAAAGAAGACCAATTAGCATATCCATTCATTAGGGGCCTCTGCACACTTCTTCTCTTAATTCCAATTAGTTGTTTGTTTGAACCAACGTCTCTTGCCTGCATTATGCTCATTAGTGCCTTTTAGCCACTGGAAATAGGCTTGAAACTCCACAAGGACCTCACTATTTCCCAAGCCTTCATTTTTCCCCCAGGGGTCTAGGCTGATACAGTCACCAACTTAGGGCCCTCAGTCCCTCGAAATGAAAGCATCTCTCACTGTATAACTGTACTCGACAGATGGAAACTGCTCAGGAATGTGATGCGCTAAGGGTTCTTCCTGGAACCCAGCGAAATAAGGATCCGGGGCCATTATCTGGACCATTCAGGTCAAAGAAACCCTTTGGCCTTAGCCAGTGAGCCCGCTGGCCACGCCTGCTGGCCACTACTCAGAGGTTAGTTGTTCGGGAGGGGGAACTTTGGGCACCTGGGACCATACTGGCATCATCAAAGTCGAGCAGTAGCCATTCCAGCTTGAAGGACTGCCCTTCAAGGTCCAGCCCAAACCCCGCCTATTCTGGGAAGCCTTCCCTGATCTTTGCAGTCTCGAATGAGTTCCCCCTCCTCCACGAATTTTGAAGTTGACACCCTATGCTGGGCAGCATTCATGGCAGCCTCAGCTCCTCGGCCAGCTTGGAGTTCCCTCACCCGTGACTTCAGAGTCCTCAAGGTCACTGGGAGAGACTGGGGTTCTAGGCAGTACTCATAATGCCACTGCATATGACCTTCTAGAGTCTCCCCGAGGACTTAGCCAAACTCCAGGCAGGGACACATCCCACTCCCCAACCACACCCAACTGTGTAAATAGCTCACAAGAACAGATGCCATAAACTAGCCTCTCTCGTGGCAAAAGGAAACAATCTCTCAAAAGTGCTACCTTCTCTTCCTTCCTGGGAACAGGACGACCAGGTCCTAAGATTGTTTCTGTTCCCCGTCAGCAGCCATGTGGTTTGACTGAGGCAGGCAAGCAGGAAAAGGGGCTTACAGAAGCAGCTGCTAACATCTGTGCACAAGGACTGAGTTGAATCATTCGCCTCTGAACTCGGTATCAAATTCAAAGCCTCTCCTTTCTCCCTCCTCTCTCGCCTCTGTAGCCACTGCTTCATTTGCAGCTCCATTGGTCACTTCTGGCTCCTCTGCTGTCCTGTTAAGCAGATTGCTTTTTTTCCAAAATTGGCAGGAATGGTTTCTCCTTTAGTCTTCTGAGTGTGAGCTCAGACAGATTTCTGTCTTTGAGATCCTATGGGATTTTGTTATTGTACTCCACCCAACAGCTGGCATTCCAGAAGGCAGCCTGGGCTAAGTACATTGCAAATATCTTAAGTATATGGCAAACCCCAAATCACCCAGAATGCTAGGGAATGAGAGATTCTGGAGAATGGAACATTTTGTTACCTGAGTTCACATTAATCCAAACCCCCTTTTGTCTCCTACTGTGGGTTTTTTTCCTCTCAGCTTTATTCAGATATAACTGACATACAACATTATGTAAGTTTAAGGTGTACAATGTGATTTTACCCATGATACACATATATATTGCAAAATGATTACCACCATAGGGTGAGCTAATACCTCTAGCACATCACATAATTACTATTTCTTTTTTATGATGAGAACACGAAAAATCTACTCTCTTGGCAGCTTTCAAGTATATAACACAGTACTATTAACCACAATTACCATGTCACACATTAGATTTCCAGAGCTTATTCATTTCAAAACTAGAAGTTTATACCCTTTGACCAACATGTCCCCAGTTCCTCCATGTCTCCCTAGCCTCAGGTAACTATCATTCTACTGTCTATTTCTATGAATTTGGCATTTTTTGATTCCACATATAAGTGAGATCATACAGTATTTGTCTTTCTAAGTCTGACTTATTTCACTTGGCACAATGCCCTCAAGGTCCATCCATGTTGTTATTAATGGCAGAATTTCCTTCTTTATCACGGCTGAGCAATATTCCATCATATATATGTATATACACCACACCTTCCTTGTCCATTCATCTGTTGACAAGGCACTCAGGCTCTTTCTGTACCTTGGCTACCGTGAATAATGGTACTCCCTACTCCTGATTTTTTAAATTTTGCTAACAAAAGGAGTACTTCAAGGCTGTATATTGTTACCCTGCTTATTTAACTTATATGCAGAGTGCATCATGAGAAACGCTGGACCGGAAGAAACACAAGCTGGAATCAAGATTGCCGGGAGAAATATCAGTAACCTCAGATATGCAGATGACACCACCCTTATGGCAGAAAGTGAAGAGGAACTAAAAAGCCTCTTGATGAAGATGAAAGAGGAGAGTGAAAAAGTTGGCTTAAAACTCAACATTCAGAAAACGAAGATCATGGCATCCGGTCCCATCACTTCATGGGAAATAGATGGGGAAACAGTGGAAACAGTGTCAGACTTTATTTTGGGGGGCTCCAAAATCACTGCAGATGGTGACTGCAGCCATGAAATTAAAAGACGTTTACCCCTTGGAAGAAAAGTTATGACCAACCTAGATAGCATATTCAAAAGCAGAGACATTACTTTGCCAACAAAGGTCCGTCTAGTCAAGGCTATGGTTTTTCCAGTGGTCATGTATGGATGTGAGAGTTGGACTGTGAAGAAAGCTGAGTGCCGAAGAATTGATGCTTTTGAGCTGTGGTGTTGGAGAAGACTCTTGAGAGTCCCTTGGACTGCAAGGAGATCCAACCAGTCCATTCTGAAGGAGATCAGCCCTGGGATTTCTTTGGAAGGAATGATGCTAAAGCTGAAACTCCAGTACTTTGGCCACCTCATGCGAAGAGTTGACTCATTGGAAAAGACTCTGATGCTGGGAGGGATTGGGGGCAGGAGGAGAAGGGGACGACAGAGGATGAGATGGCTGAATGGCATCACTGACTCGTTGGATGTGAGTCTGAGTGAACTCTGGGAGTTGGTCCTGGCGTGCTGTGATTCATGGGGTCGCAAAGAGTTGGACACGACTGAGCGACTGAACTGAACTGAACATAACTGTATACTTTTTTTCTGCCTTAGTAAGACAAGACCAATGTATCTATCCTTTGTTTAGTTTTTAAGGCTTCCAAGAGCTTCAAGTTTCTCATATACTTAACATCAGGAATCACACACAAAGTTCAAGTGGAGAAAGCATAAGAGGTAAAGCTCAATGTCTACTGAGACCAGGGTAACCCCTGGAAAAAATTTGGTTTCATTGAAATCCCAAATGAGGAATGAGTTTCTCTTTTCTTTGTCAGTGCTCTCTTTCTCGTCAAACGAGGGTATCAGAGGAGACTGTTAAAGAAGAATCCTGAGTAGTAACGTTCTAGTAAATGGAGTCTTTATTTTAAATTAGCCACTACTGAAGCTGTGTTCATCAGAACAGCCTAGGTTTGGCATTATGAATAAATCGATCTTTCTAAGTGGTTGGGCTGATTTTCCTGGTTATCAATATGCCCAGAATCTCAATGCCTGCAACATTCTCAGTCACCTGGGTGTGATGGGAGGGGGAGGGGATTTGTGAAGGATCATATATTCCTCCCAGGCCTTTTAGCTACCCAGGCTCCAGTGGGGTGAACCAAACAGACCAAAACTGCTATATAATGTTCTTGGCTGTTTCTACTAATTTTTGTTTTGGTGGATCCCACATTGGCTTCAGGAGTTATATATGTCTGGAAAACCGACACTGCAAAGTTCTGGCTTGTTCCCTGCCCTGATGCTAAGGGATAAATATAGATCTCAACCACTACAGAAATTTGGCCAGGATTCCAAGGGGTGTGTGTGTAAGGGGCAGTGCTGATGGGGCCATTCTGACATGTGGGAGAGAAAAAAGGTTTCTTTATATCCAAGGCCCTCTTTGGTGGGCGGGAGGAGCCAAGCAGGAGCCTGGCCTCTAAAATGAATAATCCATATTTAAGGGGCTGGTGGATTGACACAAATAAGGAATATTATATGTGGCTTAGTGTGGGGCAGGGGAGGTCTTTCCTGACACCTTAGATCCTTTTGCATGAGATCAGCCTTATGAAAAAAGAAAGTTATTCTTGGCCAACTCCCCTCACCCCCAACTCCCACCCAGGCCCCACCCCCTGCATGCACTGATATCCAGCTCTCAACTGAGAAGGACACAACTGAAGACTGCCATTGGGCCCATAGTAGCTCAGGCGCTAGAGAAGGGCAGGGAGTGGGAAGACGTGAAGCTGCGGGGGGGGCGAGTCACTCATCCTTGTGACCCAGAATATCTCCCCCTCCCTGTAATGATGAGCTTGCTTTTCCATAAGGGCTTTCCTTTGATTCAGAGAAGGGGCCAACCAATGAGAGAGGGGCATGTTAGATTATTTTGGGGAAGGGCTCATGCCAGGAGGGTTCACTTTTACTAGGCGCCAAGTAGCCCCAGCAACCAGTGTCTCCTGTACCAGCAGCAGCTCCGGAGCTCTCCCCCACTCGCCTGCCTCTGCCGCACCTCTGCCCACTGCACAGCCATGAGAAGGCAGCTCCGGTCCAGAAGGGCTCCGGCCTTGCCTTACGGTTATCGCTACAGACTTGTGAGTCCCGGGAAGCAGAATATTTTTGCTGTCCCTTTAGAATGGGGTGGGTGGGGGGTGTGTAGGTCATGACTCACGGCTGCTTCTCTTTAGGATGGGCAGAAACAGTGAAGTTTAAGGAAGCCCAGGGTTTCAAGCGTGAGCAGTGACTCCCGGGACCCCACTGCACCCTGAGTGGCTAGACTGAAGGAGGAAGCCCTTCTCCTGTGCAACAAAGATAAGGGACAGGGGAGATGCCAGAGAATGAAGGCGTCTTCTACAATGTTTTCGTGGGAGTCTAGGATTTGAACAGACCTTTTGGAGTCTGGGAGTAGAGGTTTCATTCCAATAGCAAGAAATGGAGCCAAGAGAGAAGGGAAGGGAAAGAGGAAAGGAAAGGCATTTGCCTACCCAGTTGTCTCAGTCCCTTTGGGTGGGAGCTTCTGAGGAACCCAGCTACTCTTTTTCTAAAGCTGAAATTCCAAGCTATAGCTAAAATCCTGGAATACTAGGTAGAAGCTTGGAGCAGTCCTAGACATCGTTTCTCTAGAATCCCTCATCACGTAAGGAGACTGCTGTGGCTCAGGGCACGGGAGGTCCTGGCCATTTACTGGAGAAGCTGAAGTGAGAATGCAGGTTTCCTCACTTCTCATCCTATGCTCTTTCATATTTGCAGCATGCAACTCCCTAACCCTCCAGCACCCATGGCCTTCCTGCCTGCCACCCCACCCTGCCCAACACTCACACACCCCACCTGCAATGTCACCATTTATCTCCAGGGTGCATTAAAATTTTCTTTGAACCCAAAGTTTCCTTGCATTTACTTTGCTAGAAATCATGAGTATATGCCACATGCAGTGTTTTTTTTTTTTTTTTTTTGCTGAGAAGTATATTCTGAAATCTCCTCCAGAGAGGGCTGTGGAGAGCCTCAGGAAGAAACAAAGCTTAATCCATTTTTCTTGGGGAATGGCCACTCCCCAATCAAGGAGCTAACTGGAGACTCTCAACAGCCTGCAGAGGAAGACACAAATCTAACCCCATACCAACCTGTGGAGGGCTTCTCATAACTTTCTAGCCATGGTTTGTAGAATCTCTCTTTTGACGTTCCCCAAAGTCCCTTCCAGTTCTCAGAGCAGTCATAGTCTGTAGGGCATACAAAGTCATTCCTTATTTGGATTCTTTTCTCTATAATGCTGCTAAAGTGTTGTGTACAAGTTTAATTATCTGCCCCTCGTTTTGGATTTTAAATGCATCAGGGGATCTTGCTTTATTGGGAACACTTGATCACGTTTACAAAGAGAGGATTTGATGCAGTGAATAACTGTGTGCTAATGTCTCTTTCAAAATTAATCAACCATTCGAATGTTTACAGGGTGTCACTCAATGCAGGGCACAAATTTATCTTCCAGGTCATACTGTTTGTTTATGTATTTGTTTATATGTTTATATATTTAGAGTGCTCAAAATGGAGCCATGTTCTGCCCTTCAGACTCTTTCCTTTTAGGGCAACACCACGGCCCCAGCACACACTCACTCTTCCATCTCTGCACACTCACACACACTATCACAGGAGGTCAGTGCCACTTTAGGAAACAGACAAAAACAGGCCCTCTCATTACAAAAGTGTTCCCTACTGGGTTCCATGAAACACTGAGCTGCCCCCAAAGCGCCCCTCTTGTACAGTGTGAGGTTCTCCTATACATGGAAGCTGGGGCAAGGGGGAAAGATATTTGCAGTTCCTGAAGCCCAGGCAGTGTGAGAGCTGTGGGGAAATTAGCTCTGAGAAGGTTAATTCTTCCCGGGAGGGTAAAGCTTTAATGACAAGCCATCTTTAATGGGATTATCGTGAGAGCTCATATCTACAAATAAGATCAGGCAGAGGCCAAAGCCAGCTGCCTCCTCTGTGGAGCAGGGGTGGAGGGCAGGCAAAACAGGCGACTAGGAGAGGAAAGGAGATTTTCCCGAAAATATAAAGGGAATAGAAACTCCTTCACCTTGAAATGTTATACTTCAAATTCTCTGAGATTTTCAGTTAGATCAGATTCTCTGGAGGCCAGGATGACTGACTACCCACTACAGTCCGGATGAGTGCCTAGGCGAGGGCATGGTTCAGGAGTTTTCAGTCAGGCAGTTATCACTGATGTTTGTTCGGTGCCCACTGGTTACCTAGCTGCAGGCTCCATGCTGTGGAGGGTCATCAAGGAGTTAGAAAATACGGCCCCGTCCCACCCACCCCCACCCCAGGTGCTCAGAATGTAATTCTGGAGGTCAAATAGGTACCTATGTTCACACACAAGTGAAAGAGATTCAAGAACATGTATTAATCCATTCAACATTGAGTGATGGGGGGTTATTTTCCTAAGCCTTATCCCATGAGTCCTTGTCAGAGTTAGAAATCTCCAGTTGTGAGCACCTTCAGCCTCTTGGGAACACAGAATCTAACATATTGCTGTGCTCTGTCAATCTGCTCAACCACCTCTCAGCTTTTGCGCTCAAAGTGGTAGGAGAGAAACATCATTGTCAGGGATATTGCGAGACATGGGTTCAGAGACTGTCTGCTCTATCGTTGAACTAGCTGCGTGATTCTGGCTACATCCTGTTGCCTCTCTGGGCCGCACGTGGACAAGTGACTCTTCAAGGCCCCTGTCAGGTCTGATACACATGTGACATAAGACTGTACCTTTGAAGAAATTAGAGAGCAATTCAAGAGAGCTTGTAATCAAGAGCTAGACAGCACTGGGCAGACTGAATGCTGAGAGTAGAGCCTTGTCGTTCTGTATCACTTTTACGGATCCTGAACAATCTAGCTCTCTGGCCCGCCCCGCCCCCCACGTCAGCCCTTTCAGCCGAGTGTCCTCTAAATGGCCTTTGAGGAATCAGGCAGGGAGAGGGCGGCACGGAGCCCCTGGCCTCTATCACTGGATACATCCCCCCAACAGGTGCACAGGCCCTGCCGCTCTTCAGATTTGGACAGCACAGAGAAGGGAGGGTGGCCTCATTTTCTGCTGCTGCAATGAGCCTTGGCAGACCCACAAAGAGCAGAGATCCAACTCGCCAGCCTGTGGCTGGGAGGCATTTGAAATACCATTTGGTGAAGTCTGGGTTTTTCTCTTTTTTGTTTAATTTTCTTAGAACCACTTGGAGAAGATTACAGTTTCACATCTCAAGTAATGGCTGCAATCAGTCAATCAACAAATATGTGCTGAGCATTTCCTACGTGCCCAGATTTCTGCCAAGGGTACGGGCTTGGGGGTGGGGAAGACGAAGGAAATATCAGTTGCCATCCCAGCACTCAGGTGGCCCGTCCAACTTGCTTCTGGCAGGCAGAGGTTCCAGCGTGGGCAGTAGTCAGAGAAGCAGCAAAGAACTGCACCCCCAATCTCTTGTTTCTGTGGGGAAGACAGTCTAAGTTTTGAGGAGGGGTACAGCAGCTGGCTTTTCCTCCTGATGTCTATTCCAAGCTATTTTTAGCCACAACTTAGGATGGTGAGGGTGAGCAGCTGAAAGCATCCAGAGTGTTAGGACAAAGCTGCCTTGGACTGAGAATGTGCCATCACAGACACAAGTGTCTAAAACTCTTCCATCCTCCAGTGTTGAGCTCAGTCTGCCCTGACAGGCCAAAGTTAACAGGAAGCCATGGCCCCAGGACAGAGTAATGACATGAACAGTCCTAGGGGAACAACCGAAATGCCTGCAGCTGAGAATAACACTTGCACCTCTATGGAAAGAATATTGGGTCAAAATGGGTCATAGAAATAATATTTCCTGCAAGAGAGAAAGAAATCTGCCTCTTGTAACAACAGGTATGTTTCTGGGTAAGTGGACATCTGAAGCATCTCCAAATATTGAGTTGTTTTTCATTTATTTTGGCTGGTGGGATGTGCCATGGGAAATTTTCTTTTCCAAAAAAAGGGGTTGTGTGTTGTCACTGTTTCAGGATGATCAGGATGAAGTGAACCAGAACTACTTAGCGGATGAAGAGGAAGAAGCAGAAGAGGAGGCTAGGGTGATGGTGGTACCTGATTTGGAGGAGGAGGAGGAAGAAGAGGAGGAGAAAGAAGAGGAGGAGAAGGAGGAGGAAGATAGTCACAGTCAGGAAACAGACAGTGCCTGGTGGCGGAAACTGCAGATTGTCAATGAATACCTGTGGGATCCGGAGAAAAGGACATCTCTGGCCCGAACAGGTCAGAGTTGGAGTAAGTCCCAGTGGTCCCAATGCCCCAGTCGGGTGTCCTTTGCTTTCGGCTTGGCGTCCAGGACTCCTTTACCACACGTTGGATGGGCTTGTCTGCAAACTTCTCTTAGCTCTTCACGTAACCGGATCAACGCCTAGGGAAATAATGGGCAGATCTCATCAGAACAAACTCCAAGTGGGTGAACAGACGATTGTGTAGCTGAAATCCACTGGGCTCAACAGCATTTTGTAATGCAGAAAGACAGTAAGAATGAGTTGAAAAAGCACAGGTTTTATGGAAGCCCCAGCCCTGTCATTTTCTCTCTGTAACTTTGGGCTCATCATTTATCCTCTCTGAGCCTCAGTTTCCTCACCTGATAAACAAGGGAAGCAGTATCTCCCTTTCCGTCTCACAGGAGCAGCCTGAGACTCTGGTAAGATATGAACATGGTAAAACCGAAAGTATTACGCAGAAGACTATTCCTAGGATACGAGACTCAGGTCCCTACTAACCTGACCAAGGGTTTGTAGAGTCTCATCAGTTCACCCCGTAACGTCAGAGAAGGATAGCCAGGGCTGCCGCTGGCCCCAGGTTGTGGGTGCTCTACGGCTCCAGGGTGTTTAGAGAGAAATAGGTTAAAGGGATCATTTCTAGTGATTTAAGCCCAAGCTCCTGTTTTTCTTGATCCATGGCACAACTGCGGTCCATCTGCAGCCACCACTGTCACTTCACAGCTTCCCCAGCACTCCTCTCCCAGGGTCCCTCCTACTCACCTCTTGAACTCTTAATGCTGATGCTTCTCAGGAGATTTAGCTTATGGTAAAATTCACACTCGCCACACTCTCTGCACATCCCAGGAAAAGAGCAGCTGCTGGTCTGAACTCAGTTACCCCATGGAAGAAAAAACAGCTAAGTCTATGGATGAAATAAGAGTCCCCCAGTGCCAAGAGTCTACATTGCTGAAGTCGACGTTCGTGCCTTCTAAAGGCCCCTTTAACTGAGAATTCTCTCCTTTGTAGCTGATGTTTCTAATTCAGCTCAGTCAGGGTGAAACGGCCAGCCCCGCTTCCTGGAATTGGGAATAGCAGGTGTGGGGCTCTGAACAACACCCACCTCCCTTCACCCCTCTTCAGTTCCCAACCCCACCCCTGCCCATCCCTCAAACTCTCAACTCTCGACTGGAACAAATGTACCTTTCAAGGAACATTCCAACATTCTGGAAGCTGCAGACAAATGCAGGACACTCACTGGGGCTCCAAAGCGGGCACAGCTGTCTCTGGCTTGCCTAAAGAGGACTGAAAAAACAGGCCTTGTGAAATCCAAGTGTGGTTCTGGGAGAGGAAGCCCCGCGTTAACCCTTAAACAGCCATTGGAATTTAACCAGATGAGCTGATCCAAATTGTGCCTGCGGAGAAGAATCCATAAGCCAATACGTGGGGACAAGGGAGGAAGGTTCGAGTGTCCAGGGGAGATGTGCCAGTGGGGACACTGCATATCCAGGCCTCTGGGAAGTGGGTCTCAGAAGGCTAACCCTGGGCAAAGGGCAAATAGTGATGTTAATGCCCAGATCACCACATGCCTTGCTGTCCTCTTGCTTGAGAACTAGGTGCCAATTAAGCACTTACTAACCCTGTCCAGCCTGGACATCAACATGACAGACATATTCACCCAGCCTGTTATTATATTCTGGGCTTTTCCTCTTATAGCTGGGCAACCTCTATTCATAGGAGCTATATGTTATTTTATTGGGTACTGACCAGAGTCTATGAGGTAGTAATATTATTGTCCCCATTTTACAGATGCAGAAACTGAGGCTTAGAGAGGGTAAGTAACTTACCTAAAGTCACAGTTAATAAGTGGCAGGACTGGGACTCAAACCCAGGTTGGATGAACACTGGAGTTCCTTCTCTTGCCAGAACACCACACTGTCTTCATGAACTTTAGCAGTGAGCAAGGCCCTGATGGGTAAAGGACTCAGGACCTGATGGGGTGTTTTAGTGGAAGGACTGAAGAGTTGGGATTGAGGGTATCTTGTCTATTCAAGATATAATCGTCTATCCAAGCTTGGGTGGGGCATTCAGGGGTGAACCCTGGATTACCTAGAGGAGCAGCCCAAGTAAAATTTGGATATTTGGAGCAGAAAAGGTTGGAGGGATCAATGGGTTCAGGTGGGTACAGTGCTTGGTTTTGCCGGGGGTGGGGGTGGTACAGTGTAGCTGAGACAGCCTATCACAGGCTCCAGGGCACAGACTCTTGGGCAAAGCTGAGGGGACACATTGTTTGTGCCATTCTCCCATCTACAGCTTCCCAGCCACACATCCCCGGCAAGAAGGAAGATGTCTCCCAAGGAATGTACCTGTCTTCTATTGCTTTCCTTTCATCCATGAAACTGAGCCTTCTGGTCCCCCAGGATGGTTCCAGCTGTGGATGGGTTGCCAGGATGAGGACAGGGGTAGAGCAATGGAGAATGGAGGAGGAGGCAGAGGGCACAACCCATCAGGCCAGCCAGTGGGCAGCAGCCAAGTATCACAGGCACACAAGGTGCTGCTGTTTCTTCTCTGGGGACTCCAACTGAAGTGAGGTGTTTGTATTCCAGTCCCACTTTAGTGCATCTTAGAAAACATAAAGGTTCACCTCCAGTTAAATTCCTAAGGAATTTGTTTCTCCTTTTCCCGACTCCTTTTGGGGGCTGTTAATTTTATTCGGTTCATGGTTCAATTTAAAAATTGACATTTGGATTTGGTTTGGGGTACAGCAGAGTTAGGTAGTTTGTTCTGGTTTCCAGCTCATGATATGGTTCAAATCCATAGTTCTGACATCATGTTACTGCTGTGAGAAGAGTTAGATGCTATTTTCTGAGACGGCCCCAAAGAGGGGCATGCTTACTCACTCATTCTGTGCTGCCTAATCCCGGGACAAACCTGGTCCTGATCCAGCCCACAGAGGGAGAATTCACACAACTGTGCCTCTGGAAACCATGGCAATAATAATATTAACAGTGATGAAGACTGTCATATATAGAGCACTGAGTGTCTGCCAGCCTCTGTGCTATGCTATTTATATGCATCATTCAATGTTAAGAAGTCAGTACTATTATTATCCTCATTTTACAGATGAGGAAATTGAGGCCCAGAGAGGTAAATAGCATGTCTAACATCCAACAGCTAGGAAATGGTAGCATCAGCACAGGATGGAAGGAAAGGCTGAATTTCAAATATTGTTAGGGACACAGATCAGAATATGAGGGAAGTGCTAAACTTATCACCATTTTATCTGCTAGGAATTGGGGGGTGCCCAAAGGTTCTATAACTTGCCCAAGTGCACAGTTAGAGCTCACAGGTGGCAGGTATCAATAAGTACAGTTGCCCCCTCCTTCATTCCCCATCCTGTGTTAGTGTTCTTTTTGAAATCAGAGTCACTTAAACTTTTGCCAAACATGAATAAGATTTGAAGTACATAAAGTGAAACCTTGCTTTGCCTTCATTAGAGGCAAGTCCAATGGAAATGAAGCAAAAGTTTGAATTATGGGCTATGTGAAAAGAAATGCTGTTTTCATCACTTGCAAATATATATAATCACTGGAACCAGGTGGCTAGAACTCTTTAGGACACCTGCTTTAATGAATAGCAGAGAATGATTTGTACATAGGACATTGACCATAGCCCAGAGGACTCCCAAGCAATTTGCCCTCTGCAGTACTTTAAACTCTGTTCCCCTATAATCTAGTTCATGGTCATCATTTGCTCAGCAAGCCCTTCCATCGGAGATGCTGTAAAGGTAAAACTGCAATCAGACCTCTGACGCAATTCTCACCAATTTCAAATCGGTGAAATCTGAATAAGCAAGGACATACTGAATCTGGGGAATTACAAAAAAAGCCATGTCACGTGTTTGCGCTGGTTCTGATTCGTGAGTTCAAATGCAGACACAGGGCTTATTGGCCAGCACTGACCACCCTCATCTCTGATTTTTCTGCAGGCCTGATCTTAGTCATTTACTTCTTCTTCTATGCCTCCCTGGCTGCTGTGATCACCCTTTGCATGTACACGCTATTTCTGACCATCAGTCCTTACATGCCAACCTTCACTGAGAGGGTGAAGCCTCCTGGTGAGTGCCCAAATACCCTGAGCTGTCCGAACACCCTGGACAGAAATCTGCTTGCACGGCATGTTCAGCCTCAATTAACTTTGGCTTTTCCTGGTAATGACTTAGGGATTCAATTATTAGGAGTAAAAGTAAAATGGTACTTGGCAGATTATGGTCCTTTTCATTTTGATTGCCTGGGGTGGGGTTGGGGGGAATGGTTTCATGGGAATTGATACAAAAATTATCCCAAGAATGGGTTAATATATCCAAGACTTGTTTTCATTGCCAGGAGTTATGATCAGACCCTTCGCCCATAGCCTTAACTTCAACTTCAACGTTTCTGAACCTGACACTTGGCAGCATTATGTGATTAGTCTAAATGGCTTTCTCCAGGGTAAGTGCCTCTGAATGGTGAGAATATCTTTGGAAAGGTGAGGGGTGGGAACTCAAAAATCACTTGGCTCTGAAATCCCAGTCTTAACTAACACTGCCCATTCTGATTTTTCGTTACCTTGCATCCCCCTCAGCACCTGTAGATACAATCAAAACTACTGTGGTTTGTGATTGTATGTTGCCTTAAAGCATATAAAGCCAAAGATGGTAAGTTACATGTTTATATGAAAGCATATAAGCCAGTAAGGTGATAAATTCATTAGAACACAGAACTTGCTTTCTCTTCTGGAATACCCTAGAGCACCTAGTTATGTCCTGGACATATCCAGATGGCTCAATAATGATCAATTATAAAAGATAATTCGGGGGGGGGGGGGCAGGTGGTGATGAGAAAAGGAGAGTGTTCTCCAGAACTGGAAGACTCTTACCTCTTGTGTTTTCTCAAGGTGAGAGAATTCATTTCTTGGAGATGAGCCATCTTAAAGGATGATCCATCTTAAAAAGCCTTTATTTAAGTCTCTTTATTTAAATAGCAATCCAAAAGGGAGTTGGAGGACAAACCTCTGGGTGGCAGTCACTCCAACATTTTGATAGCCAGTGTTTTCAAGATGCCTATCTCTATAGTATTATCAGATAATGTTCTCAGGGGCAAGTGAAAACTGAGGCAGCAGCTTGGTTAAGGTTAAACATAGAGCCCACAGTCTCTGTATTTCTCCAGCTATCAAAGTAAATCCATGGGTTAACTACACCTATTATTTGTGGAGGAAAAGCCCGTCAGACGGGTTTGGTTGTCCTGGCCTGGCTGAAGCCAAGTGATGGGGGTGGCCTACAGAACAGGCAGTGAACGAAGAGGATTCTCTTACGTGATAGGAAGCCTTGTTTAAATGCATAAATGTTGTCACTGAACTTTAACCTTGCATCGCAGAGTCTATTGTCCTCATTTTACAAATGGGGGAATTGAGGCTCAGAAAGGGGAAGAAATCTGATCAAAGTCTTCCAGTAGCTGAACCAGTATTTCAATTTAAACCCTTGTTTCTGTTCTTGACACCCTTGCTACTCAAAGTGTGATTCAGGGACCAGCAACATCAGTATCACTTGGAGTTTGCTGGAAAGGGAGAATCTCAGGCCCTACCCAGACCTGCTGAATGAGGGTCTGTAGGTGGTCTTTACACCCTTTAAAGCTTAAGAAGTGCTGCTTTTCACAATTCTTTGCTGCTGCCATATGACCAGGAATTAGAAATTCAGCTTTGTATCAGTGTCATTTTGATTAAGTCTGAGATTCAGAATCCTCACCTGTAAAATGAGAGGAGCATGGTTCTTTTTGAATCCATGGAGTCCCATTTTTGACTCCCCAAAATGTTTTGGGCATCATAGCCAGCACAATATCTTCTCTTCTTTCAAAATGCTTGTGAGCTATTGCAAATGTACTATCAGAATCTCTGCTGAGGAAATTCCTCTGAGAAGAGAGAAGATGCAGAAATATCAATTCTGACCTGATGACAGAGGTGGGGAACATTAGGAAAAGCATTGGATTTTTTTAGTTCCTAAGTGTAGATAATATGCCCTGTTTAAAAGGAACACATCTCTGAAATAGACATCAGAGTATCAATTTCATTCCTGTGAGGACAGAGATTTTGCAATAAGGGGTCATGCCCATGTCACAGTATTTTTAAAGGAACACGCTCAAGAGAAACAACGAACACGTGATTAGAGTTTCTATTTAGAAAGTTATTTGAACATAGTTCTTATTCTTCAAAAAAAGATTAAAAAAAGAGAGAGATTAAAACAAAACCTTGAATTGAATGTAGATTTGTCAAAGGAAAAATAAAAGCTTAGCCATAACTAAGATTTAAAATTTACTAGAATAGATTTAAAATTCCCAGTTGCTTCTAATATCAAGCCCAAGTCACAGTCCGTCTAGATAAGGGCCCAGCAGTACCTTTGGAGTTTTACCTCTGGTGGCACAATCTCCTCTGAAAACTGAGCTACTTGGAACATAAATGCATGGAGGCTGGATCTAATAGGACTAATTGGATTTCATCATTGAGAACCAAACTGGGAATAATGTAGTCATTTCTAAAGCCCAGTTCTATGGCATCTAGTAGCCCAGTCAGCTCACAGATGGACCTTTTCAGCCCTCTCCCTGATACCTGTACCTTGAAAGTGAAAGTTGCTAAGTCGTGTCAGACTCTTTGCGACCCCATGGACCCCAGTCTGTGGAATCCTCCAGGCCAGAATACTGGAATGGGTAGCCTTTCCCTTCTCCAGGGGATCTTCCTAACCCAGGGATCAAACCCAGGTCTCCTGCATTGCAGGCAGATTCTTTACCAACTGAGCTATCAGGAAAGCCATGTGTACCTTGGGCACATGCTAAATTCCATGCAAGGGAAAGGGACACTAACTCTGAGTGCCTCGGGTCTCAGAAGACAAGACCTCACCCCTCAACCTCTCAGTGGAGACCCTACGTTTGTCATTGTTTCCTGTCTTTCAACCTAAGTTTCTATTTTTCAGTGCTAACTTCCCTCCATAAAGAATGAGCTGGTTTATTTCCTCCTCTTCTTCCTCCTGCTTCCTCCTGTTCCACAACATACAGTTTTCATGTTTTTGCATTGGATGCCTCTGATCAACCTCAAAGAGAGGTTTCCTAGACTGAACTTAAAGAGATATAACCCCTGTGTTCTGCCTCTATGTATATCCCATGCCTTGATATGACTCAGTCCTTCTTCCAAAATCTGCCTACTATGTGCCTCTTCCTCTCCCAGAGGTATTAATAGAAGAGGCAGCCCTCCACGTTTACAATTTACCATGTCAGAAAAGAAATAATGGAAAATAGAGAAGAGTTATAAAGCGACAAACATAATACAATCCAGAGACCGATATGGAAGAAGTTCCAAGAGAATGAGAAGCAAGGGGACAGGCAATCCAAGTGGGCTAGGGGGACTCGCCCAGAAGGCTTCTTGGGAGAGATGTTGTTGAAGGGCCTGGGGCCCCTGATGCCAGGTCACAGGGTCTAAGACAGACTGAGTGGGCTTTCAAAGGAGCACAAGTAAGCTGGGGAAAGGAAACCAGGGAGAACCACTGAAAACCTGGCCCTCTCTGCAGCACCTAACATGACCCTTTGCCACCCCCACATGCTTTAGGTTACAATGACAGTCTTCAAGAGGAAATGAATGTAGACTGTCCCCCAGGCCAGTACTTCATCCAAGACGGTGATGAGGATGAAGACAAGAAGGCCTGCCAATTTAAGCGCTCCTTCCTGAAGAACTGCTCTGGCCTGGAAGACCCAACTTTTGGCTACTCTACTGGACAGCCTTGCATCCTTCTAAAGATGAACCGGGTATATTGGCCCATGATACTCTGGCGATGAAAAGTGGATGAGTTGGGTAGGAAGGCCCTGGCCACTCCATGTCTCTTGGGTTCTGTCTTTATACACTGTTAAGCTTGGCCATTTTTACCAAGAGCATCAGTAATACAAACAACTGGATAAACCTACCAAGTAATAATTCCTTTTCTCCCTGAACACTTTCTATTTGGATTCTTCTCCAGCACCCCTGAACCTGCCCTTGGATGCCTGTATCAGGAATGAGATCTTGAGCTGTTTGGCACAGGAGACTGACATGAAGGTGGTGTGGGGGGCAATTCTTATATTACAAGAAATGCATTTTCCTCCTCTCCTGCCATGCCTTGGGGTGGCAGAGCCTTATTAGGCATGCTCTCCTCTTGACACCAGTACATTCTTTACACCTTCAAGATAATCTTGCTGCGGTTACCATTGTATGAATATCAGCCACAAATAAAACAAGGAGTAAGCTGAGCTGTGTAGCTTTGAAGATATTTTGCATCTTCTACTTTCTGTAACATTTCTGAGAGGACAAATAGATCAAGGTTGTGCCTAAAGAAGTGATGACTCTAGGGGGATTTAGAAAAGCCCTACTTTTTTACTGTCAAACCTGTTAATTTTTTTTCTTTTGCTAGATTGTTGGCTTTCGTCCTGAGCGTGGAGACCCTGTGAAGGTTTCCTGCAAAGTTCAGGTAAAGTGCCCTTTTGAATAAGTACTGTTAGCACACCTGTTTCGTGCAAAAAGATGGGTCATCTCTTCCAAGGGCTTTACCATGGACGGTTGGCTAAGGGTCAGGGAAAGGGTTAATCTTTTCATAACTACGCCTCCATTTATACCTTCAGTCCTCCCTGTTTCCAGAAAGCATTCCATTCATGTGTATTCGTGTGTGTGTGTGTGTGTGTGTGTGTGTGTGTGCTGATTTATACCTGTGAAAGCCAAGGACTGAACCTCAGCTAAGGGCCACAGCTGGGAACAACAATGTGCCAAGTCATTAATTGGGATTCTGTTTACACTTTTGCTTTTAGCTCTAATTACTTGTTTCTTTGAACTAAACAAGCGGCTTTCATTAGAGTCATTAGTCCCTGGTTTTAAAACTGAATTTCACTTTTTGCAGCAATGACCAGTGGCACTGGGTGTTGCAATAACAAATGACTACAAAGGAAGCATAAACAGAACTCCATTAATATGCTAACTAACTGTCCTTCAAGGGGCCATTAACTCCTATCTCATCTGGGCCAATTAGCTCCCTTGTAGGAAAAAGCCCTAGATCTTGGGTTTGCTTCTTAAACTGGCAGTAGCTGCCTCCTGTTTGCTAACAGCCACTGTACCCCCAGTCCTGGGCAGCTGTCTTACAAATAAGTGAAACCAGGGAATCCCATTCTCAGTAGCAGAAATGCCACTCAAAACTGCAGTCTTGATGGTGGCAGATCAGAAAGCAACAAAAGGTGGCATTTATTCAGCAGTAGTTCACGTTCATGGAGAAGGCAACGACACCCCACTCCAGTACTCTTGCCTGGAAAATCCCATGGACTGAGGAGCCTGGTAGGCTGCAGTCCATGGGGTCGCTAAGAGTCGGACACGACTGAGCGACTTCACTTTCACTTCTCACTTTCATGCG
Organism: Bos indicus x Bos taurus; assembly: GCF_003369695.1. Taxonomy (NCBI): domain Eukaryota; kingdom Metazoa; phylum Chordata; class Mammalia; order Artiodactyla; family Bovidae; genus Bos; species Bos indicus x Bos taurus. The sequence continues at coordinate 141,151,089 of NC_040105.1, read as the reverse complement.
TTGGAGAAGGAAATGGCAGCCCACTCCAGTGTTCTTGCCTGGAGAATCCCAGGGACGGGGGAGCCTGGTGGGCTGCCATCTATGGGGTCGCACAGAGTCGGACACAACTGAAGCGACTTAGCAGCAGCAGTTCACATTCAACAAGAATGTATGAATCACTTATTAAATACCAGGTACTCTGCTGGGTGCTGGGAGTGCCAAGATAAATATGAATCTGTCTCTGAAATCAAGGCAGTCAAGTAATACAGATGCAGTGGAGACATAAAGGAAGGAAAGGTTAGTTCCACATGGGAGGTGATGACACTGAAGATGAGCTTTGAAAGATCAGGCCGTGCTTGCCCAGTGACCAAGGTAGGAAGGACATTCATTCTGTTCACATATATGTGAACATGTATAAACATACACACATGAGAGGTGTGACTACAAACGGTGGAATTGATTCCACACACCATTCACCAAAAATAAATTTCATTACTTTTTAGAATACATAAATAAACCATGAAGATGAACTCAGTCTTAAACTAGCATAGTAATTAGATTGAGTCCTGCTTAGAGTTCCCTCGGAGAAGGCAATGGCACCCCACTCCAGTACTCTTGCCTGGAAAATCCCATGGACGGAGGAGCCTGGTGGGCTGTAGTCCATGGGGTCACACAGAGTCGGACACGACTGAAGTGACTTAGCATAGCATAGCATAGCATAGAGTTCCCTAAGGAGATTGAACCAGTCAATCCTAAGGGAAATCAGTCCTGAATATTCATTGGAAGGAATGATGCTGAAGCTGAAACTCTAATACTTTGGCCACCTGATAGGAAGAACTGACTCACTGGAAAAGACCCTGATGCTGGGAAAGATTGAAGGTGGGAGGAGAAGCGGACAACAGAGGATGAGATGGTTGGATGGTATCACCAACTTGATGGCTATGAGTTTGAGCAAGCTCTGGGAGTTGGTGATGGACAGGGAAGCCTGGTGTGCTGCAGTCCATGGGGTCACAAAGAATCAGACATGACTGATGACTGAAATGAACTGAGAGTTCCCTAGTGGAAGTCATTCATTTTTCAGCTTACATCGAACCTTGCTGAGAACTGTCTTTTTAAAAAAAATTGAGTCATTATACATTCTATAATAATCAATACTGGTCAAATCCACACCCACTTGTGGAAGTCAAGCAGGATGAAGTAATTACTAGAATAAATTAAGGAGAGTTCAGTTTATAATAAGCCATTATAGTATATTGATAGAAGTAATCACACGACCCGAGTGAGTGATTTGCTAGTAGTGATTCACTATTTGTCTCTTACCTCCAGACCTCAGCTATCTAGGGCAAACCTAATGCATGGGCAGAAAGCCCTGCCTGACATACTATGATGAGGGTCAGTTCAGTTCACTTGCTCAGTCGTGTCTGACTCTCTGTGACCCCATGTGAAACATGCCAGGCCTCCCTGTCCATCACCAACTCCTGGAGCTTACTCAAACTCATGTCCATCAAGTTGGTGATGCCATCCAACCATCTCATCCTCTGTCGTCCCCTTCTCCTGCTTTCAATCTTTCCCAGCATCAGGGTCATTTCCAGAGTCAGTTCTTCACATCAGTTGGCCAAAGTATTGGAGTTTCAGCTTCAGCATCAATCCTTCCAATGAATATTCAGGACTGATTTCCTTTAGGATGGACTGGTTGGATCTCCTTGCAGTCCAAGGGACTCTCAAGAGTCTCCTAACACCACAATTCAAAAGCATCAGTTCTTCGGTGCTCAGCTTTCTTCATGGTCCAACTCTCAACATCTGTACATGACTACTAGAAAAACCATAGCTTTGACCAGACGGACCTTTGTTGGCAAAGTAATGTCTCTGCTTTTTAATATGCTATCTAGGTCGGTCATAGGTTTTCTTCCAAGGAGCAAGCATCTTTTAATTTCATGGCTGCAGTCACCATCTGCAGTGATTTCGGAGCCTAAGAAAATAAAGTCTCTCACTATTTCCATTGTTTCCCCATCTATTTACCATGAAGTGATGAGACCGGATGCCATGATCTTAGTTTTCTGAATGTTGAGTTTTAAGACAACTTGTTCACTCGCCTCTTTCACTTTCATCAAGAGGCTCTTTAGTTCTTGTTCGCTTTCTGCCATATGGGTGGTGTCATCTGAATATCTGAGGTTATTGATATTTCTCCCGGCAACCTTGATTCCAGCTTGTGCTTTATCCAGCCCAGAATTTCACATGATGTACTCTACACAGAAGTTAAATGAGGGTGGACTTGTTTATTTAGTCATTCCCCCTTTGCTTATCCTCCTGACCCCACCCCCTGTAATGAAGCCCCTCAGAGAATGTGGTCAGAGACACGCGTTTAGGTGAGCCACGTCCAGGCTGTGTCCCTGTGCACCTGGTTTGACCTCCATCAGAATCGAGCACACCACGTGCATGGTGTTGTAGAGTGGGATTTACAGAGCATGTTCTAATTTACACCTGCCTCGGCTCCAGAGTCCAAGGCTGGGTGCCAGGTCCAGTATGATTCTTTGCAGAGGGACTGGCATGGTAGGCCCTCTTGCCAGAGCAACACGAGGTACTGCAAGCCCTTTAGAGCCCCTCGGAGCCCTTCCGCCTGAGTCTCCTAGGAGCCAGCACAGAGCTACAGTGAGAACCTTCAGCCTTCCATGTCTGGGCCTTCTATTCAGAATTCTTTGAACTGCAAAGCCAAAGCCCAGTCTCTCCCTGGAAACACTCCTCTGGCAATAAGTCTGGCCTGAGCTATGCCTCACTCTGCTTTCCTGATCTTCCTGAGATGGACACACAGTGTTTCTACCTGGGCCTCAGGCCCCTTTAGCTCAGGCTCCAACTCAGGGACCCACCACCTGATACATACTTGCTTCTACTTACAGAGAGGTGATGAAAACGACATCCGATCCATCAATTACTACCCAGAGTCGGCTTCTTTTGACCTCCGCTACTACCCTTACTATGGCAAACTGACTCATGTAAGTCCGTACTCCCCTTTAGTCTTTGCTGTCAGAAAGGGCTCAGAGGCAGGGCTGACTGGGATCAATGAGAATCAGGGAGCAGCAGGTAGTAATAACAATGGGGTGAACAGCTGCTGGCCCAGACCCGGAGTTCACTCCACCAGTTTCTATCCCAACCACTCCTTGCCAAATCTGAAGGAATCTCAAACATGGTGTGGCCTCACTCCTTCAGTTTACAGATAGAAAAATGAGGGTTCAGAGAGAGGAAGTGACTTGCCCAAGGTCATACAGCCAATTAGTGGCAGAGCCAGGAGCAGACTAATCACTTAACCATTGCACTCAATGATGCCCAAATAATCAGGTTCCTTTTTCTCCTGCTTGGCGTCTTGGGGCAGTGAAGGCTTCAACACCAGCATGGAGACTTAATAAATACTAGTTCTGGTTTGATTCATGGTCTGATACCCAGAAAACCATATCATGCTGAGTTAGAACTGCTTCTCCCCAGAGGACAGTCAGACAACTGACATTGACTTATGAGAGAAACGTGTAATTTCCCCCAAGTCCCAGGGCAGAGAGAGCATCTCAGTTGCTTCAGCCACCTGTGACTTGGCATCATGGGATTTACACAGTTCCCTTTGTGGAGGTTATTCCATCCTGCACTGAGCATCCAATCACATCCATCCTGCTATCCTTCCCCACAACCCCGCCCCTCCTCCCACTTAGAATTCATTGTTCTTCCACCTACAGGTTAACTACACCTCCCCGCTGGTGGCAATGCACTTTACAGATGTAGTGAAGAACCAAGCGGTGCCTGTGCAGTGCCAACTGAAGGGCAAAGGCATCATAAATGACGTCATCAATGATCGTTTTGTGGGTAGGGTAATCTTTACTCTAAACATAGAAACCTAAGAACTTCGGGGGGCCACTCCCACCAGTTCTGTTTCTGTTTTATTTCATGTTACCCTGGTAGCACCTGAATTCTCTTCTTCAATCAGGACACAGCCAGATGGACACCTGAGACAGTAGACCATTTTTCCTTGCCTTTGACATATGTACAAAATGGCATTGTGGGAACTATTTGATTTTTAAAGGTAGTCTCTCCTGATGACAAATAGATTATATTTGTTTCCTTTTCCCCCACTTAAAACCAAAACCCATACTTGCTGCTAGAAGTCTCATCGTAGTGTAAACATAGTATCTGATAAAATTCACAGTAGCCATGAAGGACAATTTCTGTAATGATTATAAATTCATCATATTTTCTAAAAATGTGTTGTTTTTAGAGGTGAGATTCCTCCCAACCAGGCTGATAACTAACCCTTTTTGTTAACCTGCCTGGCAAGGTCCTGCCCTGAGAATCACCAAGCAGACCAATCCAGAATACACCTAGGGCCATCATGCCCAGGGAGTCTGTATCCAAGGCTGCTTGTGAAATAGGCTTTCCTGGGCAACTAAATACTGCTTCACCAACTGGGTTATCTCCAACTGGAACAGAAGTCACTGATAACTGGATGCTGTTCTGGGATAGAGCAGAACATAGACCTTCCCTATGACTTCTTTGGGGAGGTGAGGCCCAGTGCAACTGGGGAGAACACCTACCACATGGATGTGACTGTTATTAGATTCCTTGCTTTATGGTGTAGTCATCCAAAGGCAAATGTTCCTGCAGAAAGGTTGTCTCAGCTTCAGGCAAAGGAAAAGGCAAGGATGATCTCCACCACCGAATTCTTCTTGGGCTATTTGTCTGACAGTAGTGTGATGTTCTTTTGAGACCTCAGGGATGGATGTGTTGACCACCCTCACACCCTCTGCTACACCTTTGGGGATTGAAGTCAGGGTCTCCTGACTGATACATGGTAAGACAGAAATCTCCTGCCAGGCCACCCTATATTCAAGTCCCATTAGCCAGCTTTTCATTTTCTTAAAAAAAATGGTACGAGGCAGATGTTTATCCAGGTTGTGGATCAGCCAGGCTGCTTTGTCTTATCTTTGGCCATATGACCATTCCGCTGCTTGTCTCTACTAGGGGGAGGGCTGGGACCAGGAGAAAAAGAGAGTGTCAGAGAAGAGTATAGTGTCTCAGGGTCCAAAGCAAGCTTAAAGGCCACCTGGAAATATCCAGAGTCGGAATCTCCTCTACAATGTTTACCTTCTCCCAAAACAGGGAACTGACAGTTTGGTAGTGAAAACAAACAAGTAAAGAAGTAACTACAATATAGTGTGACAAGAGTTTTAATATTCGTATGTGGGAATGCTATGGGAACACGAGGAAAAATAACTCAAGCTGAGAAAGTAGCAGAGGAAGTTTCACATGCAACTGTGTTTGGGTAACTGTGAGCAGCTCATGTAACTTGAATGTAAAGGGCTCAGAGCAACGGCAGGGAGGGGCAGTGGACTGGGCTAGAAAGGCATACAGGTACTGAAAGAGGCCTTCGAGTTTCGTCCAGTAGGAGAAAAGGAGTCATTAAAGCATGTTATGGGCTTCCCAGGTGGCTCAGTAGTAAAGAATCCACCTGCTAAGCAGAAGACACGTAGGAGACACGGGTTCAATCCCTGGGTGGGGAAGATCCCCTGGAGAAGGAAATGGCAACCCACTCCAGTATTCTTGCCTGAAAAATTCCATGGACAGAGGAGCCTGGCGGGCTACAGTCCATGGGGTCACAAAGAGTCAGACACGACTGAGTGACTAAACAACAACAAACAAAACCATTTTATGCAGGGAAGCTTTGTGATCATACTTACTTTTCAGAAAGAGCACTTTGGCAGCCACATTGTGAAGGGTGCATTGCAGAGGGACAAGACTGGGGAATGGGCAGTGAGGGAGAAGGAATCAAGAATGACACTAAGGTTCTGAGCTTGGCAAGAACCCCTGGGATGGTGATACTGTCGATTAAGACTGGGAATACATGAGTGAAGCAGGAATGGAGAGGAAGATGTTGAGATCAATTCTGGACATTTTAGGCTTGTGATTTCTACTTGTCAGACACTGATGTGGAGCTGTAAATATAAGTGGGTTGGCGAAGAAGGAAATCTGAGAACAAAAGCAACATTTGCTTAAGTGAACTCTCTTAAGAAAGTCCACGGTATTTAATCATGGGAATTTGAGCCACTTATGTAAACATATCACAACAATCTGGTCTCTCAGGTACTGCTTCTCTCTTGGCTTATGGCAGAAAGGACTGCTGCTGCTCTTTGGAATCTCCTTCCCACACACCTTTCCAACTCTTAGTGACAGTAAAGGGGGGCTGACTGCTATTAACAAGTGATTCAAAGACATGCAACAGCAGACCTGTGGAAAACACAAAAAACAACGAAACTGTCTCCCCTCAACTCCTTTCCTTACCAAATTCGACTTTCAAAACTAACCTTTAAAAAGAAACCAACTTGAAGATAACAACTTGAAAACCTAACAATGAGCTCAAATGATCAAAGTCTCAAGATTTAGTAGTAACAGATAATAGAACAGTAGATCTGGAAAGGAACTTAGAGAGCGTTTAGTGCAAACAACCAGCATTGCATCTGACTCCAGGTCCAGTGCTCTTTCTACTCTGAGCTGCTGCTTACCAGGAAGTACCATCTTTTAAAAAATCAATGAATGATAGATATCCCAGACATTTTAAAACATATGTCAAATTTGAGTTAGAATAGTTAACATTTCACAGGAATTCAACTGGTGCTATATATTATACATAATACATTATCCTGTTAAATACGTTGACTATTAAACAGACAAGGAATTATGAATCTTTTGTCATACAGTATTTCTCATTCAACGGAATCCATCATTTCCACAGTTTGAAAGCAATATTGAATAGAAGGAGGATACTTGGGGATGTCAGCCAGGACATTTAAAAATAGCTTTATTATACAGAACTGGATATTATATTTATTACAACTGGATTCTAACAATTGAAGAAACTTCCAGTGGACTAATTTAAATAGTCCCCTAAATGGTGCTGTATCAGGATTTGATTTGTACACCATCTGTTGCACTGCGCTTGGTTTTAATTGATTGTCAATGAGAAATACTACTTCCAAATGCCTTCATGATTTTTGTCCATGCTAGACTTAGGATTTTTTACTTCTTAGCCCTTGAAATTATTATTCTAACGTTACCTTTCTTAGGCATTTGTTTGCTGGGAATCTTCATGTAGAAAACATTAATATTGTCTTGGGGAGATGTTGACAGCAATAAATTAAAATAAAAAAGGAGTGTATGATTTCCTCTTTCTAAACTGTACCACTGATTTCCCCACAGGAATATTGGGCAGACATGTGGGTGGAAAACTTGACAACTGACAGCCTATTAGTTTAAAACTGTTTTTTCTTCCCCTTCCCACCTTTTTTTCCTGACTCTTGGGATTCGGCCACAGGAGAATGAAACTAAAAGTTGTTCCATTTCTAAGCGTTTTTCCTTTTGCAACATTCATGCTCCAGTTTCTTGGAAGACTATTTTGTCAGAGTAAACTGCCTTTCTTCATCAAGGTTGAGTTTCTGGTATAAATTATTCTGTTTGTTTGCACAGGAGAAGAACGCGACGAGAAACTTTGAGGCAGGGAAAAGGAACAGAAATTCAAAGAGAAACTGCAAGTTAAGTGACTTCAGGGCACATCTGACCACAGACTGTCTCCCAGAGCAAATCTCTAGTGGTGATTGCAGCTAAAGACAGAAATATCTCCATTCCCTTGTTTGAGTCAGAGGCTAGGCTGCAGTAGGAACCCCTTCTTTCTTTGCAAGCTGCCCTGGGCTAAGGTCTACTAGGCAGATATGGTTTGACTGGGGGGCGGTCTATGATCCCAATGTATTTCCCCCATCTAGGTTCTGTGTTAGAGTCCTGTTTCCTTACTAACTTCAAACATGATAAAGCAGTTTAACCAAATCATGCAGAAGTGTGATTTACAGTGTGATTTTATCCAGGTAGAAAATAATTTTGGGTGTCTGTGTATGTACTGAGGGGTTTGAGGGGGGCTAGGATAGATGGAGGCAAAGGGCAAGGAAAATGGAGTTGAAATGCAGAACAGCCCTGCCTACTTCACACAGTTCTTTAGTTGTAGGCTAGGAAAGAAGAAAAGCTGATAGAGGGATCGAAAAGCTTTAAGAAGGATGTGGTAGGCTCTCAATCTGACAGCCCTGTATTCAAGATATACTTCTCTGCAGGCCCCTGATTAGCTGTAGCATCAGTTAGGATTCCAATAAGAAATAGACAGCATGTTGACAAAATAGAATAATTGGTAGAGGATTTATTTACAAAGAGATTAATTATAAATGTGTCAATGTAGGGAACCATAAAGAATAGCACAATAACCCAGGCTAGTTCAAGCTAAACTCTTAACCTTCCCTAGGCCCTAAGGGATGGGGTTAGGAAGTGGTTTCCAAAACCCAGAAGGACTGAGTAGGGTACAGCTGACCACCTTGAGAGAAGTGGTGACCTTGCTGGAGAACTAAGCTATCTCAAGGTGACCTAGTAGGTAGGGAAACAGGAGAATAAATACCTTGACTTGATCTTCCTCCCTCCTTCTGATCTCCTGCTGGTAATTCTCATTGCCCAAACCCAACCAAAATCAGAGGGCAAGTAAGCCCTCTGGTGTGGTCCATACAGGTCAGTCTCCCAAGGAAGAAGGCAGGGTGGAAAGGGGAGGGGGGACTACTTTTGGAGCGTCAAACACAAAACATCTAGTGCAGACACCAAGATTTTGAGATTCTGAGCACAGACTCCTGGGAGTCTGGTAGAGTGCTAGAACCATCTACTGAACCGACTCCAGTGACCAGGGCATTTTGTCTTCATGCATACTCTGCTCCACAGCTTTGGGGTCAGAGGCAGTAGGCTTTCCCATGATAGAAACTCTTTTCTCTGTTCTTTAATATTCATTCCCTTTTCCAATTTCCTCCTTCATACTTTCCTAATCTGGTATCCTTTAGTATGTCATTTAAAACTCTTTTGCTTGTAAGTCACAAAACAAATGAATAAAAACGATCTCAAATAGACTTGAGGATAAAAAGAAATTTACTGAATCATATAACTAAAAAGTCCAGGTTCTGGTTACTTTGGTTTGAGGCATAGCCAAGTCTTGGAACTCTATGTCATTAAGAACCAGTCTTTCTCCATCTCTCTATACTGCTTTCCATCACGTTGGCTTCATTTCCAGGCTCCACAAATCAAGATATGTACAATGGCTGCCAGCACTATCAGGCCTATGTTCTCAAAGGCTAATTTTCCTTCGAAAGGCTTCCCTGGTGGCTCAAACGGTGAAGAATCTGCCCACAATTTGGGAGACCCAAGTTCGATCCCTGGGTGGGGAAGATCCCCTGGAGAAGGGCATGGCTACCCACTCCAGTATTTTTGCCTGGGGAATCCCATGGACAGAGGAGCTTGGCGGGCTATACAGTCCATGGGGTCGCAAAGAGTCTGGCACAACTGAGCAACTTATCACTTTCACTTTCCCTTTGAAAAGGTCGGTTCTCTTCCCTGATAGTTCAAATAAAAATTCTGAGTCTCTCATTGGCTTGAATTGGATTCTGTGTCCATCCCTGAACCTACCTCTGTGGCCACAAGGAGAAACTTCTTTAGTTGGCCAGGTTTGAGTCACATGCCCAGCCCTGGAGCTTGGGATGATGTCAATACCACTCAGCTTGCCTGGAATGAAAGTCAGGGAGAGGTGATCCTCCTGAGGAAAACTGAAGTGATTTTACCAAAGAAAGGTGAACGAGTGGAAGATAGAATAGCTGTCCACTGCATTTTGTCAGTGTCCTGTCAAATCCTACATCTACTTATGGTTGTTCTTGTACTTTCAAACTAAAATCTTTTCAAAATTTTAACATTAAGGTCTCCAAAGACAGTCCTTTCACTCTACTCTGGCATTTTGTCAACACCTTTGGCTTGGAAAAAAAACAAGGTGGAAAGAGAAAGAAACCGTCTTGATTTATTCTACTTTGTCTTTACCAAAGAGAATTCCATAATTTAAATCTGCATTCAAAGTCTGGCTTCCATAAAACGTTTTCTTCTCAGAATAGACTGATACAATCTTCATAAAATAGTTATTAATAACTTGAATCATAAAAGTATTTGACTTGCATCAGAACAAATTTGTTCACAAGTAACATGCAGGATGAGGGTAACATCCTTTCCCTCCCCTCCAATCCTCTGACTGATGACATCATCTTGTATATAGAAAATCCAAGGAATCTATTAAAAGACTATGACAGCTAGAGAATAAGTTCACTAGGATTGTGAGATAAAATATCAGCACAAAAAAATTGATTGTCTTTCTCTGCACTAGTGGTGAACAATTTAAAAATGAAATTGACATAACAATTCCATTTATAATAGAATAAAAAAGAATAAAATATTTAGGAACAGATTAACAAAACAAGTGTAAGACTTACACACTGAAAACTACATAATATTGTTGGAATAATATATAATGGAAATAACCCCAATGTCCACCAACTAATGAATGGATAAACAAAATATAACGTATCTATACAGTGGAATATTATTCAGGCATAAAAGGAATGAAATACTGATCCATGCCACAGCATGGATGAATCTCAAAACATTATGCTAAAAGAGCCAAACAAAAGGTCACATGCTTGATTCCATTTATATGATGTATCCAGAATAGGCAAATCCATAAAGATACAATACATCTGTGGTTGCCAAGGGCTGGAAGGAAGGGGAATGGAGAGCGTCTTTTAATAGGGATGAGAATATCTATCCACATATCACTTATCTATCTATCTATCTATCCATTTATCCATCTATATATAGAGGAAGAGAAATTTCTGGGTCATATGGTAATTTTATGTTTAACTTTTTGAGGAACTGTCAGACTGTTTTCCAAAGCAGTTGCACCATTTTACAGTCCCACCAGCAAAGTATGAGGGTTCCAACTTCTTTATATCCTTGCCAACACTTTTATTATTTTTTTCTTATTATAGCCATCCCACTGGGAGTGCAGTGGCATCTTATCATGTTTTTTTAAAATATATATTTCTTCAGCTGCTCTGGGTCTTAGTTGCAGAATGTGGGATCTAGTTTCCTCTCCAGGAATCGAACCCAGGCCCCCTGCATTAGGAGCTCGAAGTCTTAGCCACTGAACCACCAGAGAAGTCCCCTTATCGTGGTTTTGATTTGTATTTTGCATTTCCCTGATGACTAAGGACAGAGAGCATTTTTTTTCTTCTGCTCATTGGCCATTTGTATATTTTCTTTGGAGAGGTGTCTATTTAGATCCTGTGCTCATTTTTAGTTTGGTTGTCTTTCTACTCTCCATTTGTTAGGATTATTTATACACCTTTATCAAATACAAGATTTGCCAAAATCTTTGGAGCAAGTTGTGAACTCAGGAAGTGTGAGTCTTCCAACTTTGTTCTTCTTTAAAAAAATTTTTTTTTTTTTAGCTTTTCTGCATACCTTTAATTTCCATGTAAATTTTTTGACCTGCCTGTCAATTTCTGCAAGAAAGATTCTATTTCAATGGTTGCTTTAGAGTTTATAGCAGGTTTTCTCAATCTCAAAATTGTTGAATTTTTGGTCCACGTAATTCTTCATTTCAGGGACCATCCTGTGCATTTGGAATGTTTGGCAGCATCGCTGGCCTCTACCCAGTGTACATCAGTAGTACCCTCTTCAGTTGCGGAAACCAAAAATGTCTCCAGACATTCCAAAATGTCTTCCAGGGGTCAAAATCACCCCTGATTGAGAACCACTGGTTTAGAGTATATATCTTTAACATCATTATCTACCTTTAAGTTATATCATACCACTTTACATATTGTATATGAACCTTACCACAGAACCATATGTTTAGCTTCTCCCCTGTGGGTTTTTCTGCTATTGTTATCATACATTTTACTGATTCATATATCATAAGCTGCTCAACACATTGTTATTATTTTATTTAAACAGTAAACTATTTTTAAAGAGATTTCAGTAATAAGAAAAAAATTATTATATATTTAATTATGTAGTTATCATATATTTTATACTGACAACCTCTACCATTTGAGTTGTTTAGACCATTTATATACTATGTGATTATTAATTTGGTTGTATTTAAATCTACTATCTTGCCATTTGTTTTCTGTTGGTCCCATCTGTTTATTGTTCTCCCTTTCTTGTTTTTCTGTCTTCCATTGGAATTAATTGTTTTTAAAATGATTCTACTTTATTGACTTATTAGCTATTATTGCTTCATTTATTTCTTGTGTGTGTGTTTTTAGACATTGCTTTAGGGTTTCATTGTAGAAATCCTTAATTTATCACTCTCTACCTTCAAGTCATATTATACCAATTCATGTATAGTATAGGAACTTTACAGCAATTAACTTCCATTTCATCTTTGTGCTATTTATCATACATTTTTCTTCTATGTATGTTATAAACACCACACTTCATTGTTATAACTATTAGTTTGCTTTAACATGTATCATTTTTTTGTTCTTAACATGACTTTTAATAGCTAAATAGCATTATGTACTATCCAGAGTATGGATGCATCAAAATTTATTTAATCAATTCCAAATTGTGCATTAAGGTTGTTACTTATTTTTCCTTGATATTAAAAATTATAAATATCAATGAACATTCTTGTGCTAAAATCCCTTTGCGCAGTTCTGATTATTCCTTTAGGATACTTTTTGTGGCCAAAAAAAATATATACACAACATAAAATTTGCCATCTTAACTATTTTTAAGTGTAGAGTCCAGTACTGTTCAGTGAATTCACATTTTTGTGAAACAGATCTCCAAAACTTTTTAATCTTACAAATCTGAAACTTTGTACCCATTAAACAGCAACTCTTCTTTTCCCCTTCCTCCCAGCCTCTGGTTAACAAACATTCTACTTTGTCTCTATGAATTTAGATACCTCATATAAGTGGAATTATACAGTATTTGTCTTCATGTGGCCGGCTTATTTCACCTAGCATAGTGTCCTCAAGGTTCATCCATGTTGTAACATATGACAGAATTTCCTCCCTTTTAAGGCTGAATAATAATAGATGGGGAAACAGTGTCAGACTTTATTTTTGGGGGGCTCCAAAATCACTGCAGATGGTGACTGCAGCCATGAAATTAAAAGACGCTTACTCCTTGGAAGGAAAGTTATGACCAACCTAGATAGCATATTCAAAAGCAGAGACATTACTTTGCCAACAAAGCTCCGTCTAGTCAAGGCTATGGTTTTTCCAGTGGTCATGTATGGATGTGAGAGTTGAAGTGTGAAGAAGGCTGAGTGCCAAAGAATTGATGCTTTTGAACTGTGGTGTTGGAGAAGACTCTTGAGAGTGTCTTGGACTGCAAAGAGATCCAACCAGTCCATTCTGAAGGAGATCAGCCCTGGGTGTTCTTTGAAAGGAATGATGCTAAAGCTGAAACTCCAGTACTTTGGCCAGCTCATGCGAAGAGTTGACTCATTGCAAAAGACACTCTGATGCTGGGAGGGATTAGGGGCAGGAGGAGAAGGGGATGACAGAGGATGAGATGGCTGGATGGCATCACCGACTCGATGGATGTAAGTCTGAGTGAACTCCAGGAGTTGGTGATGGACAGGGAGGCCTGGCATGCTGTGATTCACGGGGTCGCAAAGAGTCGGACATGACTGAGCGACTGAACTGAACTGAATATTCCATTGTATGCATATTCCACGTTTTGTTAACCCATTCATATGTTGATGAATATTTGGGCTGTTTCTACCTTTTGGCCATTATGGATAATGCTCCTATGAACATGGGTGAACAAATATCAAGACTCTGCTTTCAATTCTTTGGGGTGCACACCCAGAAGTGGGACTGTTGGATCATATGGTAGTTCTACTTTTAATTTTTAAAGGAACATCCGTATAATTTTCCATAGCAGTTGCACCATTTTACAGCCCCTTCAACAGTACACAAAGGTTCCAATTTCTCCACGCCCTTATCATCATGTTATTTTATGTTTTGTGATAGTAGCCATGCTAATGAGTGTGAGGCAGCTCATAGATCTGTGTTTCATTAGGGTTGATGCCTAGAGTTTTATTTTGTTCCGTTGATTGGGCCATGTTTCTCTGTTTCTTGTAATTTTTTGCTGGGCTTTGGGCATTTGAAAAACAACCACTTCTCCCAATTTTTAAGCGCTAGCTTCTTGCAAGGGAAGACGTTCTCCAAGCTTCGCTGCTCAAAGTTCTGAAACCTCTCAAACCTTTTCCGATCTCTTGCTCTCCCTGGTGTCTGCTTGCAGAACTACAGTCCTAACATGCTCTTAATTCTATACTCCTGCTGCTGTCACTTCAGTCGTGTCCGACTCTATGCGACCCGAGACGGCAGCCCACCAGGCTCTCCCGTCCCTTGGATTCTCCAGGCAAGAACACTGGAGTGGGTTGCCATTTAATTCTCCAGTGCATGAAAGTGAAACGTGAAAGTGAAGTCGCTCAGTCGTGTCCAACTCTTAGCGACCCCATGGACTGCAGCCCACCAGGTTCCTCCGTCCATGGGATTTGCCAAGCAAGAGTACTGGAGTGGGGTGCCATTGACTTCTCTGTCTTTATTCTCAGTGACTTTCAAATCTATTTTCATGCATTCCTGTCTGACTCTTTGCGACCCTATGGACTTTGGCCTCCAGGCTCCCCTGTCTATGTGATTCTCTGCACAAGAATACTTAGGTGGGTTGCCATGCCACCTCCAGGGAATCTTCCCAGTCCAGGGATCAAACCCACATCTTTTATGTCTCCTGCATTTGCAGGCAGGTTCTTTACCACTAGCTCCACCTGAGAAGCCCAAACCTGCTCTCAGTGGCTTCCAAAGCGTGGTGCTGGTCCCATCAGTGTTCTGAATGAGACAAGACAGACACTAGTCCCTCTGGCAGTCCCAAACAAGTCAGAATGTTGGACATATGTTCCTTTTTTATTCCTTCTGGGGGGAGGTGCTCTGGTTTGGAGGTTTTCCTCCAGGTTACTCTGTACTATGCTACACAGAGGGAGTGACATGAACGAGTAACCAAAATGCATGAATTTTCCTACTCTTTCACTGGAATCCCTCTTGGTTTTATAAGGGCCTAGTTGCTGTAGCTTCTCCGCTGGTCTCTAGAGTTTTCACAGAGGTATTCTGGTCTGTGTATTACTGTTAACTCAGTGTAACTCAGTGTCTCTGTGGGGAAAGGAGGGTCTGTAACTTCCTAGTCCACCATCTTGTTACCTTTGCCCGTATTTTAAATCAGGTTTTCTAAATCATTCAGTTGTAGAAGTTCATTATATATTCTGCATACTAACCCCTTATCAGATTTATAAATATTTCTCCCTTTCCATGAGGATTCCTTTTCAATCTGTGTTTTTAATGTGTCCTTTAATGCAAAGATTGTGCCCTTTAATGCAAAGATGTTTTAAATTTTGACATAGTGCAATTTATATATGTTTAAAAATTTGATGCCTGCATTTTTTGGTGGCAAATCCAAGAAATCATTGCTAAATCCATTCTTTTACTTTTAAATTATTTGCGTTTTTATATTTAAAGTGTGTTTCTTGCAGGCAAGTTCTAATTGGGCCTTGGTTTTAAGTCCACTCTCTTGAGAACCTCTGACTTAACTGGGGCACAACTTCAGTGGCGTATGTGCCCCGTGTATTCTTTTTCTCCTCTTGCCTTTGTTGGTTTTATCAGCATTTGCTCTCTATTGTTATTTTAGGGTTGCTTTATCTACACTAGATTGTTAATATTATTTTAAGTCAATTTTATCTTAAGGATTTAAATAATAAGAAAAAATCATATATATGTATATCTCATTGTAATAATTTCTAGTGTTCTTTATTCCTTTGTAGAAATCTACATTTCCATCTTATCATTTTCCTTCTGCCTGAAGAAATCCCTTTAACACTTACAGTATGAGTCAGCTAATAATGCCTTATTTCAGTTTTGTATATCTGAATAAGTATTTCACTTTCTTTCTTGATATTGTTAAAAATAAGACAACGGGTCACAAATGGAGTCACTTATGCTAAGTCTCACATCACCAAACAAAACTTAACTACAGTTTCAGCTTTCCCAAAAATGGAATCTGAAACCAATCAGTCAGGAATTACCTGATCACTACTAGTAAGGCAATTTCTCTGATAGACCCCTGCTATCCCCTAAAGGAGTGACCTTGCCACAGTGAATCTTCTAGCATAATTTCCTTGCTCTTGTTCCCTTTTGCCTATAAAAATCTTTCATTTTGTACAGTTCCTGGAAATGCCTTTCTACTAGATGGGATGCTCTCCGATTCATGGATCACTGAATAAAGCCAATAAGATCTTTAATTTTTACTGAGTAAAAATTGTTTTTTAACAATATTTTCACTGGGCAAAATTCTAGGTTGACAATCATTTTTTAATTTCAAGACTTTAAAGGTTTTGCTCCTCTGTCATCTTACATGATTTCTGATATGAAATTTACTATCATCCTTTTATGTAACATGCCTTGTTCTGGTTGCTTTTAAGATTTTCTCAGGGAATTCCCTAGTGGTCCAGTGGTTACAGCTCAGTACTTTCACTGTTGTGACAACACTCCGGTTGAAACCATGGTCAGGGAACTAAGATCCTTCCTGCGAGCTGCAAAGTGGGATGAAAAAAAAAAAGATTTTCTCTCTCACTCATGAACAAATTTAATCATATATGCCTTGGTGTAGTGTTCTTTAATATTTTGTGTGCTTGAGGTTCTTTGAGCTTCTTGGATCTGTGGGTTCATAGCTTTCATGAACTTTTGGAAAGTTTTTCACCATTTTCTGTACTCCCTTTGAGAACTCCAATTACACAAATACAGTTTTACCATAGCTCAGTGATGCTTTGTTCATTTTTTTGGATGCTTTTTCTTCTGAGTGTGTCATTTTGGATAGTTTCCATTGCTATATTTTCAAGTTTACTATTTTTTTCTTCTTCAATGTCTAATTTACTGTTAGTCCCATTCAGTATATTTTTATTTCAAATTGCATAGTTCTCAATTTCACAGATTTTATTTCTTTTTATATTATACATGTCTTCACGACTTTTGAACATACAGAGTTATAGTGATAACAATTTTAGTAGCTATAACAACTGTTTTAATGCCCTTGTCTGCTAATTCCAACATCTCAGTTGTTTTGGGGCTGCTTTTGATGGGTTGAATTTTTTTTTTCATCTCATTATGACTTAAGTTTTCCTGCTTCTTTGCATGCCTAGCCATTTTTTATTAGATAACCAACACTGAGAATTTTAACTTGGTGAGTACTAGTTGTCTCTGTAATCCTACAATTATTGAAGCTTTTTCCTCAGAGACACTTAAGTCATTACATGGAAACAGTTAAATCCTTTAGGAGCTTGCTTTTATGATATTTTAGGTGGGTTGAGAGCAGTGTTCAGTTTGAGTCTAAATATCCTCCACCACCTAGGCCACAACCTCAGTATTCTACCCAATGTTGCATGAATTGTGAGATTACTACCAGTCTGGCTAAGGGAACAGGCACTATTTCCATGTCTATTTGTGTTCTAATCCTTTTTTGTGATTAATTCCTTAGCTTTGAGTAGTTTTTTCACATGTGAGCACATCAATACTTGAGAGGACTCTCTGAAGGTCTCTGAAGTTATATACATATATATATGTATATAGTCTTGCTCTTGCCTGGAAAATCCCATGGATGGAGGAGCCTGGTGGGCTGCAGTCCATGCAGTTGCTAAGAGTTGGACACGACTGAGCGACTTCACTTTCATGCATTGGATAAAGACATGGCAACCCACTCCAGTGTTCTTGCCTGGAGAATCCCAGGGAGGGGGGAGCCTGGTGGGCTGCCGTCTATGGGGTTGCACAGAATAGGACATGACTGAAATGACTTAGCAGCAGCAGCAGCAGCAGCAGCAGTCTTACTCTGTCTTGCAAATACTGGCTGCCTTAGTGTCCCCCAGATTCTTCACTCCCTCTCCTCAACTCATGGAGTTTTTCTGCTTCTACCTGATTCTCTCTCCTCATAGTATGTCCTGGAAACTCTTTCCAGACAGTATGCTGAGCAAACATAGGGATCACCTCATTTGTTTCCCATTTCTGAGGAATCACTGTCCTTCATTACTTAAGGTCCAGTGACTTGAAAACTGTTATTTCATATCTGGTGTCCATTTGTAAAAATGTAGTAATCTTTTTGTAATAAGAGAGTAAATCCAGTCTCTACTGTACCATCTTGGCCGGTAGCAAAAATCTATCTCCTTTTTTGTTAAATTTTATTTCAAAGTATTTCAGTCAGGCTTCCATTAAAGTAGTAGGACTACTCTGCGTGTATGTGTACATGTGCACACATGTGAGTGTGCATGTGAGTGTATGTGTGTTTTTAAGGCATTCGTTATAGAGATTTTACCTTACACAATTATGAGAACTAGTTAAGAAGTCTCTGTAAGGCTCCTATCTTCACATCTGATGCTGGAACTTGAAGTCCACAGTGCAGATAGTCAGGAAGGCAAGATGGAGGTAGATATGAAGTACGGGAAAGAACAGAAACAAAGTGGACCTCACGAGCAGGAGCTAGCATTCCCAAGGATGAACTGAAACTTGTGTCACGTCAGTTCTTGTTTCCTCTGACCTTAATGGAATGTGTATCTTGTAGAGGCCAAGACACTGTCACAAAACTAAACTCTCACACCTGACCCAGGACTCAGAAAAGTGAAAGGAGAATTGAGGGGAAGGTCGGACAGTTTCAAACCCAGTTGCTGTCTTGCGCCACTGAAGTCAGTCAGCAGAAAAAAAAACAATGTGTTCAAGCTACAAAATGGCTACTGTTTCCCTTCAGTCCTCCAAGTCCCGCACAATAATCTCTCCTGTGTCCCACCCTAGCTGGGAACATAAAGGAAAAGGAATTCTGGGAAATGTAGCTGAACCTGAACAAATTAACCCATTACCAATCTACTATGAAGTATTTTATAATTTAAGTCATTTCAGTGAATGAAGTATTTTCTCCCTTTCTAGTTATCCTCATTTGTTCCTAATACAAAGAAAATTTAACTTTTAAATATTTACTTTGGGGACTTCTCTGGTGGTCCAGTGGCTAAGACTCTGTGCTCCCAGTGCAGGGGGCCCAGGTTTGATCCCTGGTAGGGGAAATAGATCCCACATGCCACAGCTAAGAGGTCACATGGTACAACTAAAGAATTGGCATGTCACAAGTAAAGATCCTGCATGCTGCAAATAAGACCTGGCACAGCCAAATAAATAAATAGATATTTTAAAATAAATAAACAAATGAGTGAATAAATATTTATCCAGAAACCTTGATGATGTCATCAATCGTATTAGTATTTATTAGTGTCTCTTGGATTTTCTGGGTATACACTCACACCAGAAAAAGTTATGATTTTTTTCAATATTTATTGTACTAAATCATTTTATTCCTTTATTGCATTGATTAGAATAAGAATATGTGGAAGAATAATTATAATAGCATTCCTGTGTAATTCTTGGTTATCTTGGAAATGTTTTTAGTGTTTCATTCTTCAGAATGATATTTGTTGTTTGTTTTTAGTAAGGAGCCTTTAGGTAGGTCTTTCTATTCCTCTTTTACCTTGTGTTTTTATTAGGGATAGTTACTGGATTTTATGAAAGCAATTAAAGTATATTACTAATATGACCCATGATGTTTTTCTTTAATTCACTTTGTTACGAATTACGAGTACAGGTTTATTTATACTGAACCACCTTTGTATTCCTTGAATATATCTAAAATGATAATAATGGATTATACAATATTTTCAACACTAAATCAGTTCAGAATTAACTGCAACTAACAGAAAGCCTAATTAAAAATAGCCTGTTAACCATAAAGACACTGAATTATTCAGCAACAGTGGAAGTCTGGAGCAGGTGTTTCCAAGGCCTTTGAGAGGCTGAATAAACTCATCAAGGACCCAGCGCTCTCACTTTTCCATACTGCCATTAGAAGTGTGCTCTAATAAAGTCAAATCCCTTTTTCAATGTTTGACTGCTGACAGCTTTTAAGCTTCACCCTCCCTCTTCCCTTTGTGCCTCGCATCTTGGTAAGTTGGTAAGAAAGCCTGGGTTCTCCTTTGTTTGGCACCAGCCATAGATTCAAACCCCTGGGCCCCAACTCATGGACAAAAACCTTCACTCCAGCCCACCTCTCCCCAGACAACCATAAAAATCCCCAGCCAGGGCTTCCCAGGTGGCACTAGTGGTAAAGAATCTGCTGGCCAACGCAGGAGATGCTGGTTTGATCCCTGGGTCATGAAGGTCCCCTGGAGAAGGAAATGGCAACCCACTCCAGTATTAAGAAAAGAAAAGAAAGAAAAAACCCCAAGCCAGTCTTTCTTTCCTTCCTCTCTCATATCATTTCAGATCAGTTTGAGATGCCTGCCCTGGTTGCCCCAGAAAGCCTCATTATGTAAGCAATTTCAGTGTTGACATCAAAACCAAATTTGGGGTGGGGGTCCATGCTGTCTCTGTAGGGTGTCCACAGTCAGTACTGTGAGCAGAATGCTGAGACAATGATCACCACCACCAGGGGTGTGTCTTCTCTTGCTCTAGCTTGCTAACTGACTCTGATGCCTGCTGGCTAGCTTGCCCTTTGAGTTGTGCTCCTTTGTGTTACATTGGCTGAGTCCTACAGAGCTGTGTTATAGATTTAACTAAGTCAGAAGTTTTAATAATTAATTGGCATTTAGAAGTATGGGATCAGAGCCCTCTTTAAAGTGAATGACCCTGGGTTGTGTGTCTTGGCCCAGACCTATCTGTGTGTCTTAGAATGAATCATCTGTCTTGATTCCAGCCTAAGCTGTGACTAATGCTGTTGTTGAGTTGCTAAGTTGTGTTTGACTCTGCGACCCCATGAACTGTAGCCCACCAGGTTCCTCTGTCCATGGGATTTCCCAGGCAAGAATACTGGAATGGGTTGTCACTTCCTTCTCCAGGGGCTCTTCCTTACCCAGAGAAGCCATATATATAAAATCATACATCAATGTGAATCAGTCATAATTATAATTATAAAATTATATAATTATAAAAGAAGAGAAGCGAAAGGCAAAGGAAAAAGGGAAAGATATACACAGCTGAATGCAGAGTTCCAAAGAACAGCAAGGAGAAATAAGAAAGCCTTCTTAAGTGAACAATGCAAAGAAATAGCAAAAAACATAGAATGGGTAAGATTAGAGATCTCTTTAGGAAAACTGGAGATACCAAGGGAACATTTTATGCAAAGATGGACACAATAAAGGACACAAACAGCAAGGTCCTAACAGAAGCAGAACAGATTAAAAAGAGGTGGCAAGAATACAAAGAAGAACTATACAAAAAAGATCTTAATGACCCAGATATCCACGACGGTGCAGTCACTCACTTAGAGCCAGACATCCTGAAGTGTGAACTCATGTGGGCCTTAGGAAGCATTACTATGAACAAAGCTAGTGAAGGTAATGGAATTCCTTCCAGCTGAGCTATTTCAAATCCTAAAAGAAGATGCTGTTAAAGTGCTGCACTCAATATATCAGCAAATTTGGAAAACTCAACAGTGACTACAGGACTGGAAAAGGTCAGTTTTCATTTCAATTCCAAAGAAAGGCAATGCCAAAGAATGTTCAAACCACTGTACAATTGCTCTCATTTCACATGCTAGCAAGGTAATGTTCAAAATCCTTCAAGCTAGGCTTCAACAGTACATGAACTAAGAACTTCCAGATGTATAAGGTAGATATAGAAAAGGCAAGGAACCAGAGATCACATTGCCGACATTTGTTGGATCATAGAAAAAGCAAGAGGGTTCCAGAAAAACATCTGTTTTATTTACTATGCTAAAGCCTTTGACTGTGTGGATCACAACAAACTGTAGAAAATTTTTAAAGAGATGGGAATGCCAAACCACCTTACCTGCCTCCTGAGACACCTGTATTCAGGTCAAGAAGCAACAGAACGGGACATGGAACAACGGACTGGTTCCAAATAGGGAAAGGAGTACGTCAAGGCTGTATATTGTCACCCTGCTTATTTAACCTATATGCAGAGTACATCATGCGAATGCTGGGCTGGATGAAGCACAAGGAAGAAATATCAATAACCTCAGATATGCAGATGATACCACTCTAATGGAAGAAAGCAAAGAGGAACTAAAGAGCCTGTTGATGAGGGTGAAAGAGGAGAGTGAAAAAGCTGGCTTAAAACT
Organism: Bos indicus x Bos taurus; assembly: GCF_003369695.1. Taxonomy (NCBI): domain Eukaryota; kingdom Metazoa; phylum Chordata; class Mammalia; order Artiodactyla; family Bovidae; genus Bos; species Bos indicus x Bos taurus. Next base: position 141,129,009 of record NC_040105.1, on the reverse strand, counting down.
CAACATTCAAAAACCTAAGATCATGGCATCCAGTCACATCACTTCATGGCAAATAGAAGGGGAAAAAGTGATAGCAGTGACAGACTTTATTTTCTTGGGCTCCAAAACCACTGCAGATGGTGACTGCAGCCACGAAATTAAAAGATGCTTGTTCCATGGAAGAGAAGCTATGACAAACCTAGACAGCATATTCAAAAGCAGAGACATCACTTTGCTGACAAAGGTCCATATAGTCAAAAAGCTATGGTTTTCCAGTAGTCATGTACGGATGTGAGAGTTGAATCATAAAGAAGACTGAGCGCCAAAGAATTGATGCTTTTGAACTATGGTGATGGAGAAGACTCTTGAGAGTTCCTTGGACAGCAAGGAGATCAAACTATTTAATCCTAAAGGAAATCAACCCTGAATATTCATTGGAAGGACTGATGCTGAAGCTGAAACTCCAATACTTTGGCCACATAATGAGAAGAACTGATTCATTGGAAAAGACCCTGATGCTGGGAAAGATTGAAGGCAGGAGAAGAAGGGAATGACAGAGGATAAGATGGTTGGATGGCATCACCGACTCAATGGACATGAGTTTGAGCAAACTCCGGGTGATAGTGAAGGACAGGGAAGCCTGGAATGCTGCAGTCCAAGAGATTGCAAAGAGTTAGACATGACTTAGCGACTGAACAACAACAATAATTAAGACTGGTTCACGTCAGTGTATGGCAGAGACCAACACAATACTGTAAAGCAATTATCCACCAAGGGAAAAAAATATGTTATATAAGTCTTAAGTGAATAAAGAAAAATGTTTAACTTTTAGTATTAACTATTAAAAACTTTCAAGTGAAAAAAGAATGAATGATGCCCCACAGTAGATTTTTGTAGCCTCAGTGCTGTGGTCCCGCCCATTAAGGTTTCCGTACTCAAAATTCTTGAAACTACTGACTCTGTCCAAGCAAATGGTAGATATTTTTCTGTAACAGATTTGACTAATACATTCTGTTCAGTCTCTATTTCAAAAGTCTCTCAACTGTAGTTTGCCTTCACCTCCTAAGGTACATGATACACTTTACCTGGTTATCTATGGAGCACATCAACAGTCTTGCCATCGCACACAATCTTTGCAAAATGATCTTAACTGCATCCAGCTTTCTCCAGGGGCACAGATATGGCTTTATACTCCTGACATCCTCTTCTGAGGCTACTCACTGCTGCTGCTGCTGCTGCTGTTGCTAAGTCGCTTCAGTCATGTCCGACTCTGTGCGACCCCATAGATGGAAGCCCACTAGGCTCCTCTGTCCCTGGGATTCTCCAGGCAAGAATACTAGAGTAGGTTGCCATTTCCTTCTCCAATGAATGAAAGTGAAAAGTGAAAGTGAAGTTGCTCAGTCGTGCCTGACTCTTAGCAACCCCATGGACTGCAGCCTACCAGGCTCCTCCATCCATGGGATTTCCCAGGCAAGAGTACTGGAGTGGGGTACCATTGCCTTCTCCGAGGCTGTTCACTAGGCACATTTATTCAGGATGAACACAATCACATAGGGAGCTCAAAAAGGGGGCTAGGCCATTGCCTCACAAACAGTGCAAGACCCCACTACCTCTGTAAATTCCTGAAAATTATTTGGTAAACGGAGGACCCCTCCATACCTGACACTGTCAAGAAATAGTTACGAATTCTCAACTTCCAGTGTTAAAACAAGCCCAGTATCTTTTAGGCCTTTTGGGTTCTGGCGGTTACGTACTCCTTATTTACAATTTTTCCTTTAGCCCATTTATGCAATTATTTGCAAATCAGCCCACCTTGAATGGAGCCCCTTCCAACAAAGGCTCTAGATTCTGTCAAAATTGCAATACAACAGCCACTCTCATTAGCGCCCCTTGGCTAGACTCCTTTCACAAAGAGAAGCTTTAGCAACCTTCTCTCATGCCTCCTGGCTCCTCTGTCCATGGGATTTCCCAGACAGGAATACTGGAGTGGTTTGCCATTTCTTTTTCCAGGGCATCTTCCCTACCCAGGGATCAAACCCGTGTCTCCTGCTTGGCAGATGGATTCTTTACTGCTGAGCCACCTGGGAAGCCCTCAGGCCACAAAGAGTGCCATAATCAACTTCAGTTAAATGAAGTGTCATACACTTTTGTCATCACTCAAACATTGGGGTGAATTATCATGAAGAGTCTGACTTCGCTTTTTTATGTTTGCGGACAGCTTTTAGGCCTCAACCCTCCCTCTCCCCTTGTACCCCCTCATCTGGGAAAGCTAAGAAGAAAGCCTCAGTGCTTTCTCCCTTGGTGATGGCAAGAGTTTCAAACCACAAGCCCCCACCTGCATGCAGGAACTGTCACCACAGCCCCAACTCTAACTACAACTAAAATCCCCAGCCAGTCTTGCTTTGCTCTCTCAAGCCATTTTTGGACCAACTCGGGAAGTCTGGCTGTTCTCCCCAGAAAGCTCCTTAATGGAATAAACATTTTCAAACCCTCTTACTGTGCATGTGATGTCATCAGTCTGGACATCTGGACCAAATTTGGGATGGAGGCTCACCCTACATGATGGTCACAACATATGTCTGCCATGTCTCCCCTCCTGGTCTCAAAGTAACTGCTGCAGCTGCAAACAACACAACCCCATCCTGGCATCCTAAGGATGAGGGCTCGTGGAAAAAGGTTTTCACTTTATTGGTCCTCTATCTAATCACAAAGGAAAATCTTTCCCTGAAACTCCCAGCAAATTTCCTGATATATCTCACTGACTAGCACAGGGTTACATGTCCACCCCTAAGTCAATCACAAGACCCTGCCCAGGGTTCATACGCCACTGAATAAGCAATGTAGAGGTTCTGTTAGCAAGGAAGAAAGTAGGGTTTGCTGTCCTAGGAATGTTGACACTGTCCATTTTCAGATATGTAGGATTTTTGCAAATGGGTCAGTATATTTATACAATATTAACTTGCACACTATTTTTCTGATTGGCTATTAGCTTTATCAGCTTCACAAAATGAACTGGGGAGCTGCCCATGTTTTTCTATGGTGTGGAATATATATCTTTAACTTACAATATGCATCTTTAATATACTTTTAAGAGTTATTATACTCCTTCATATATAATACAAGAATCTCACAACAAGGAATTGTTCTTGGATATGAACCAAAAGTAACATATAAATGTTGGTCCAATCTCTTTGCAGCTATATTTATAAATGAGATGGGTCAATAGTAATCTTTTTGGTACTATATTTTTGTCATCAGATATTATATAATAATGGCTATACAAAATGATCTGGGGGAGTTTTTCATATTTTTCTATGGTTGAAATGGCATACATCATAATTACCTGGTTGTTGCAAAGAGTCAAACATGACTGAGCAACTGAACTGAACTGAACTGAAAGGTTAAATAGGAATTAACACAGAAGCATTTTTGTGCTTTTAATAACTGACTATACTATAACTGTGTATTTATAAATTGGAGTGCCCTGAGACTCAGTCCTCTATTTTCTATTCTCCTCTCTTCCTAGGAGATCTCATTCAAGTCCTTGGTTATTAAGTACCATCGATTTCTTCCCTGCGCTCCAAACCTGTATATCCCAGAAGGCCTGCTTGATATCTCTAGTCTGGTCACTAAAAGACATCACAAACCACATCTCTGAAACAACTGCTCAAACTTAAAAACTAGGGGTCATCCTTGTCTCCTTTTTTTCCTCTTAATCTTTACAACCCCCATCCAAACAATCTATAATATCTCTCAATTTTACTTTCAAAAAGTGACTCTATATGCGTTCAATAGCTACAAGTTAAGGGAAGGAAAATGTATGGATCTTAAGTTTAAGAGAGATGTCTAGGTTGGGAATACTTCGACTTGTGGTGGATGCAAGTAGTATTTTAAAGTATAGAGAGGATTCCCTGGTGGTCCCGTGGTTAAGACTGTGCACTTCCACTGCAGGTGATGTGGATTTGATCTCTGGTCAGAGAACTAAGATCCCACATAAGATCCCATATGCCCCACAGTGTGGCCAAAAATAACAATAAAATAAAATAAATTAGAAAAAATAAAATTGTGCAATTGGGCCAAGATGGCAGAGTAGAAAGACCCTGAGCTCATCTCCTCTCACAGGCACATCAAAATTACAATGATTTAACAGAACACCTATCAATGAAAAAGCCCAGAACCTACAAGAAAAGATAATCTACAACTAAAGATATAAATAAGAAATCACAACAAGAGGGGTATGAAGGGTGAAGTCCAATATAGTCAAGTCTCATCCCCCTAAGTGGTGACCCACAAAAGGGAGAATAATTATAACTGCAAAGGTTCTCCCCAAGGAGTGAGAGGTCTGAGCCCAACATTGGACACCCCAGTCCAGGGGTCCTGCATGGGGAAAGATGATTCCCTAGAAGGTTTGGCTTTGAAGGCCAGCTGCGCTCAATTTCCAAAGACAAAGAGGACTGGAGGAAATAGACTCCACTCTTAAAGTGTGCACCCAAATCTTATATGCTCCGGGACCCAGGGCAGAAGCACTAATTTGAAAGAAGCCTTGGTCAGACCTACCTGCTGATCTGGATAATCTCCTGGAGAGACAAGAGGCAACTATATCTCACCCTGGGGACACAGACACTGGTGGCAGCCATTTCCGAGAGCTCTTTCTACCATGTGGACGCTGGTGCTGGCAAGCACCATTTTGGAATCCTCCCTCTAGCTTATTAGCTTCAGGACCCAGCCCCACTCATGCCCAACAGCCCATAGGCACCAGTACTGGGATACCTCTGGCCAAGCAACTAACTGTGAGGGGGCACAGCCCTATGCACTAGCAGACAGGTTGCCTTAAGATCCTCTGAGCCCACAGCTACCCTTAGACTAGGCCCTGTCCATGAGAGGGCCCAGAAACAGGCCCCACACACCAGTGCACATGTAATAGATCAGGGACCATCAGGTTCCTGTGGCCAAAGATAGTGGGACACAGCTCTACCCAACAGTGGGCAGACACCAGCCCCAGAATCCCAGGCCCTGCCCAGCAGCAAGCCTGTTCTAGACTTTCCCTCCAGCATGCGGACACTAGCTCCGTGAAAATCACAGCCCCCCAACCTATGTACCCAAGTCACACACCAGCAGGCCAGCTCCAGCCCTAGTACTAGATGGGCCCAGGCCCTGCCCACCAGCAAGCCTCCTCTAGCCTCAAGACAAGCCTCACCCCTCACAGGTGAACACCAGCCCCAGGAAAACCATAGTCCTGAAGCCTACAGACCCAGATCAATCACCATCAGGACACAACCAGCACTAGAATCGACTGGGCCCTGGTCCCACCCACAAGCAGGTCAATATAAGCTTCAAGACACTCTGGGTCTTGCTGCCAGCTGTGTCAGGAACCAATTCTGGGACCCCCCCCACCCCCCCAACTCCCCCCCCATCCCCCCACTCCCTCCCCCCCCAGCCAAGGCCCTGTAGACAGATCCCAGGACCTGGCTTTACCTACCAACAGACTGGCACTAGATCTGGCTAGTAAACAAATGGGACCTGCTGCTGCTGCTGCTGCTAAGTCGCTTCAGTCGTGTCCGGCTCTGTGCGACCCCATAGATGGAAGCCCACCAGGCTCCCCCGTCCCTGGGATTCTCCAGGCAAGAACACTGGGGTGGGTTGCCATTTCCTTCTCCAAAGAATTAAAGTGAAAAGTGAAAGGGAAGTCGCTCAGTCGTGTCCGACTCTTAGCGACCCCATGGACTGCAGCCCACCAGGCTCCTCCATCCGCGGGATTCTCCAGGCAAGAGTACTGGAGTGGGGTGCCACTGCCTTCTCCAAATGGGACCTAATTAAATTTAAAAACTTTTGCACAGCAAAGGAAATCATTGACAAAATGAAAAGACAGGCTACTGAATGGGAGAAAATATTTGCAAATGATATGATCAATAAGGGGTTAATATCCAAAATATATAAATAGCTCATACAACTCAACATCAAAAAACAACCCATTCAAAAAATAGGCATAAGACCTAAATAGTTTCTCCAGAGATGACATATAGGTGGCAAACAGACACATGAAAGGATGCTCAACAGTGCTCATCATCAGAGAAATGTAAATCAAAACCATGAGCTACCACCTCACACCTGTCAGAATGGCCATTGTCAAAAAGGCCACAAATAAGAATGTGGAGGAAAGGGAACTGGGGTACATTGTTAGTGGGAATGTAAATTGGTGCAGCTACTATGGAAAATAGTATGGATGTTTCTCCAAAAACTAAAAATAGAACTACCAAACGATCCAGCAATTCCATTTCTTGGTATATATCCAAAGAAAATGAAAACACTAATTCAAAAATTGACATGCACCTCAATGTTCATAGCAGCATTACCTACAATTATTTACAATAGCCAAGATATGGAAGCAACCTAAGTGTCCATCAACAGACAAACTGATAAAGAAGATCTGAGCTACACACACACACACACACACACACACACACACAATGGAATACTACACAGCCAGAAGAAAGAATGAAATTCTGTCATCTGCAACAACGTAGGTGGACCTGGAGGACAGTATGCTTAGTAAAATCAGTCAGAGAAAGTAAAATACTGTATATTGTCATTTATATCTAAAAAACCTGAAAACTAAGACAAGATAGTCAATGTAAAAAAAAGAAATAGATTCACAGATACAGACAACAAACTAGTGATTACCAGTGGTGAGAGGGAAGGGGGAAAGGCAAGATAGGAGTAGGGGATTAAGACGTACCAATTATTATGTATAAAATAAATAAGCTACAAGGATATATTTATTGTCCAGCACAGGGAACATAGCCAATATTTGATAACCATAAATGGAATATAATCTATAAAAATGTTGAAGGACTATGTTATATACCTGAAACTAATATCATATTATAAATCAACTCTCTCTCTACATATATGTGCATATATATAACCAGACAGGATCTGGGGCTGCAACTGGGCATAGACTGTTAAAACTATCACCCCACCATTACCACTATTATGATAGTATAAAGATGACTTAATTCATAGACATAACATAAATTAACTTATATGGTAGTGAGTTTCTTATCCTGCTGCTGCTGCTGCTATGCAATAAGAATGAACATATTCTAAACATTTTCATCTTCACAACCTTATAAGGTAGATCCTACCTATATTCCCATTTTACAGCTGATGGGGTTGAAGTCCAGAGAAAATAAAATAACAGTATAGGAGTGAATAAGCCCATTCAAGGAGAACATATAGAATGAAGAGGAGGGGTCTGAAGACAAAACTGGGAAAATACTAACTTTGGAGCCGTGGGCAGAGAAGAACAAACAGTTGAAAGAAACAGAAAGATAAGCCAGAGGGACAGGAGGAGCATCAGAAGAATTTGATGTCACAGAAAGCAAGATAGGATAGAGTGAGTGCCAAGGAGGGAATGGTCAAAAGACTCAAAGCCTACTGAAAAAAATCACATAAAAACTATCAAAGTATCCACTTGCTTTTGTAGTGAGATAGTGACTATTGGTGACCTTATCAGAGATTTTTCACTAAAGTTTTTGTAGGGTGAAAACCAAAGTGCAGCAGGTTGAACGGTAAAGGGAGCATCGCGAAGTGGACCTAGGATGGACTATTCTAATGAGAAGAAAGAAAGTCCAGGACGCAGGTTAGAGGGAGGAAATTATTCCAAGCACATAGGGAACCTGAACAGGCTTACTGTCTGGGAGAAAAATACCCAGTAGCACAGGGGTGGTGCAGCCCGGCTGAGATGCAGGAAATACGGGGGGTGGGGGGAGGGGTGGGAAGACGTAGTGAAGTCCCTGAAAAAAAGGAATAGGAGGAACTGGGATCTAGAGCTTGAAGATAGGGTTCAGCAAGGAAAACCAAGGGGCTTCATGGCTCAACCACTTGATTTTGACTAGCCGAAGTCCAAGGCTGTCTGCTTTAGGATTAGGGAAGAGTATAGACAGCTTGAAACCTTGTAGAAAATGTGAGATAACGGCTGACGTAAAGCGAGAGGGCGCTGAACCAAAAGACCCCACCCCAACCGCCGACCCCCGCGCCCGGCCCACTGAAATGACTCCCAGATTCGAAATTCTTTAGTATCCAGGTGCTTTAGAATCTCTTGGGAACGCGAATTCACTGTGCGGGACACTGCAGTCACCAGCCAGCCCGCGCTGTAGGGGGCAGTGTGCCAAGGCAGGTGCATCGGCGGTGGATCCAGGAACAGGCGCCCCACTTCCCGTCCTACAGGAGGCGCCATGCCGAGGACGAGGGTTCCCACCATGCCTTGCAGCCTCACTCGAAGCCCACAGTTTTGATGCGTCACGCGGTGTGAGGCCTCACACCACTCTTCGTTAGGGGACTCGTGGGTGTGAGGGGAAGGAGGCGAAAGAGGCCAGGACTGAGCTAGGGCTGAAGGAGGACTGAGTGAGGAGCCGAGAGGCGGATCGGTTTAGCGGCCATCTCTCACCAGAGCTGCTGCATCTCCGCAGACTAGGCCGCGGAGGTCATGGCCTTGGACGGCGAAGATCCCAGGAGCGGTTTTCGCCACAGAGACGTAGTTACATTCATCAACCAAGAAGTACTCGGTAACGGCGGCGGCCCAGATTTCTACATGACCTACCGCTCGCGGCCCTGGAATGAGATCGAGGACGAGCTGCAGTCCGTCTTGGCCGACATACATGTACCTCTCAACCTCAAGAGGGCCTGTGCCTGGAGCGCGCTGGCCTTGAGCGTGCGGGTGGCCACGAGGCAGCGAGAGCAGCAGGCCCGCCGCGTCCAGCGGCTGCAGGAGCAGGTGGAGGAGCGCGAGACGGCCACCTGGGCCCTGGCCTCGCAGCTGCAGCGTCTGCGCGAGGAGCGTAAGCAGGTGGTCATGCAGTTGCGCCGCACGCGCCAAGACCTGCAACAGGCGCTGAGCGAGCGCGAGGCCCTGCGCGGGCAGCTGCTGCAGGCCCAGAGAGCAGTCAGCTCTCGATCCCCGCAGCTCCGGGCTGACACGTGGCCCGTGACCGCTGAGGAGCGCAACAAGTTGCTGGTCGCGACCTCGCAGCGAAGGCGGCTGGAGGCCCAGAGGGAGGAGGCGCAGTATGCTTTGGCAGGCGGTGTGCAGTACGTGCAGGGGGCCCAGGGTCCCTGGGCCCAGGTTGCTCAACCCCCAGCTCCCATGCCATGCCCCAGGCACACGCCATACCCCATGCCATTCCCATACCCACCACCTCCCCCACCTAGGGTACTCTCAGAAGCCGAAGGAGCCGCCGCCACAGCAGCAGCATGCGCGGCCCCCCAGATGCCTGCTCCGGTGATGTGTGCACCTGCTATGTGGCCTGTAGTTGTGTCCCAGGAAGAGGTAGCCCTGCCGTGGTACCAGAGGGTCGAAGGCCGAGGGGAAGGTCCCCACTTCGGAAACCCCGAGGGGCACTTCCAAGTTGACCCAATGTATCAACAGTCTCAGGATCGGATGCCCAGGACTCCAGATGGTAAGAAAGCCTTTGAACCCTAGGAAGAGGGATCCTCAGGAGGAGGGATTGGGACTGCCTAAGGTACAGAATGGGATTAACTTTTCCTGATGTTTGGCTTGCGATGAATGCAAAAACTCTAGATACTAACTGAGGTGGGAAGTCTTGCCCCAAAGAAGCTCCTCACTGGATTCAGGGATGTAGAAAAAGAATGGAGACATATTCTAAAGAGAAATCAATTTCTGGAGGTCCCCTTCTGATCAAAAAATTTTATTTACATCATAGAAAATTTGAAAATCCATAAAACAAAAATTTTCATTATCCTACCAATGACCCATAACCATTTTAACACAACAATATGTTTCTCCATATGGATCTCTTCCCCTACTTTCATATTATACATGTATACATGTGTATTGTTTCAAAGAAAGATGAGATTCTAATGAATATGTTAATTTTTAAAGGAAAATTTCTCCAATGGCATTTAAATTCACAGGTGGTAGACTTGATGGCTGCTACCGATTGGTTGACACCTTAAGGTATATGGGCTGATGTGATTAAACATTCGTTTTCTCCTTCCTATATTCTTCTTAGCCCCTCTCTCCCATGATACCAGGTCTTTGGCTGAGAATAACTGTGCTTTTAGAACATAAGATACGTTTTATTCTAGGAACACTGCTTTTCCTTGAGAATACTATCGTTATGCTGTATACTGCAGCCACGTTCATATTTGTTCCTTGATTTGTTTTTATAACATTCATTGGTTTGGGCCTGTTCTTTGTGTCTCTAAACTCCAGGATCTTCATCTGAGGCTGAAGGAAGTCCAGCTCCCTATGTGTGAATCACCACGAAATGCCCTTCCAGCTCTCAGCAGCCTTCGCCTCAGTGAGATCTCAGCTGGCTGGAGCAGAAAAAAAGAATGAAGAATCAGAGGAAAGAAGACATTCTGACACACATCTTGTAGCAAGGGAGGGCAGACAAGATTTTGTTAAGCTTAATGAATGACAAAGTTTCAAAGAGGGGTGGGAGTGTAGTAGTAGATTTTAGGGATTTAGCAGGTTTGTCAAATTGCATTCATTAATTCATTGAACAAGCAGTTATTGCCTAGCATGTACTAGTAATTACTACTGTATGTTGTTATCTGGTGCACACATTTTAACTCAATTGGATGCAAGAGGCTACATGACAGGAGAGAGCCTAATTTGGCATATCAATTATATCAGGTATGACTTCTTTGCCTTACATATAGTGTGGCCTTTAAGTAAATCCAATTGAAATAAAGTCAAGATTCATTTCTACAATTCTGGGAGCAAAATCAGACTTTCATGGAAGAATTGGAATGACTGAACTGCTCATCACATTAATCCCAGTGGAAATAAATGAGCAGGGGCATATATGGGGAATGTAGCCTCACAAAAGTACAAGCAGTACTTTTCTCATACTCCTGCTGATTCCCCCCTGAGAAGGGCAACTTTTCCTGGTTTTCTAAAAGACCACTGGGTTGTCTTGCTACACACTTAAGCCCTCAGCCTCAGGCTGCTCCCATCCCAAGCCCTTTTTCAGTCAAGAGTAGATGAAGAATAACATGTATTTTCTAGGACAGGCATTGTGCTATGAACTGTGCTTTCTTGAACTAAATTAAAAATAGAACTGGACTGGGATGCCCCTGGGTCCTTCTCTTCCACTTGGTGTCTTCAGGTGCTCTGCTTCCCTGAGGCAGCTGCTGCAAGCCAGGGGGAGCCAGGGTCCACCCAGGGGCTGGAGGTCAGTTCAGGCTCCAGTCTGAACAAGAGGCGTCCTCAAGTTCCTCCAAGAGATTCCAGCTCACCAGGCTCAGCATTTGTCAGAGGTTTTCTGCTTCTAACTAGTAATAGAGTGTTCACTTACCTGCTGTGTCTTCTGTGCTGTGTGTACCGAGGGGCAGGTTTGCTCAGAAGTGGTGTTTTAAACCTGCCTCTTCCCTCCATCCCACTGAGGTGACTAGAGAATTCCATCTCATTCACTATGGAAGGGCCCCTCCTCTTCCTGTGAGTTACTCAAGAACTGGGGGGAGGGACTTCCGTGGGGTCTTCAGTCCATTGTGATTGTGCCTGCTCCCCTCACTGTCTGTGTCCTTGAAGGTGCGCTTCTCTGCTAGTCCTGGGCCCGTGGGGCAGGAGAGGAGAGGAGAGGTGAGGTGAGGAGGGGGCTTCTGCCTAGGCTGGGATGTGTCCAGCCTCCCTATCTGCACCAAGAAGCCATTTCCCTGAGGCCCTGTCTCCCAGAAGTGCCTTGAGCAGAAATTTCTGCCCTGCAGGGCTCTCTCCCCTCCTTCCTATGCACAGTCCCGTCAAGGTGCTCAGGATTCTGGAGAAGAGCCAGGCTTAGCCAGTTGGCTAATGTGGCAAATGTTTCCAGAGGCAAAAGGGGTAGAGTCTGGCTCCCTGCTTGGTGTAGAGACACATGGGGCAGAGAACAGACATGAAGCTGCCCCGCCAGCATCCTCGCTCCCAGGGTCCTGATTACTGGGGGGCCTTGGTTATTTGGGAGGGTGCTGGGGAGGAAGGGGACGGTCAGGGACATCAACATAAAGCTAAGCTTTCTGGGTTGGAGGCTGGTTCTGTGATACACTTGTGTATGCTGATTACTCCCTGGAATTCTGGGAGGACAGGACACAGATGAGATGGGAATATTATAGTACATTTTAATCTGGTGGTTCTCAATGCATGGCTTTTGAACCAGCAGCATCAGGATCAACTGGGAACTTAATCACAAATGCAAATCCTCAAGCTCTACCTCAGACCTCCTGACTCCAGAAGTTGTGGGGGGTAAGGGTCTAACAGGTGTTTCTGGTGCTTACTAAAGTTTGAGAACCTTTGTTTGTACCCAGAGTGTAATGGGAACAAATCACCCTGGATCCCATCATGGCTGGCTCACTTAAGGCTCCACAACACACTCTGATGTCCATTGGAATGTCTGTAGAACTGTAAGAAACCAGACTCTCCAGGTACAACTCTTCTGTAGCTCAATATAATCACCTAATGTTTCAGGGGTGACTTTTTTTCATAGCAACCTGCATGAATCTTTGGCCAGAATCATTAAGGTTGGCTGTGCCCAAGCTGGACACACGCAGGTAAAGGCAGTAATTTGTTTAAGATCCTGAGTGACTGGGCTCATACACCTGCTCTACCAATTACTAGCTGTGTAACCTAAAACAAGCTACTGAATTTCTCTGATCCCCAAAAAGTGTCGGCTGCCTTCCCCCACCATTAGGATCTCTGTGATGCTGGGGTAATGGGTATAAAGGGTGCCCATGGTGTGACTTCTCATACCACAGAGTGGCCACCATGTGACACTGTATGGCTATTATCCTCATTGGTGACAGCTCTGTCAAGTATAGGTATAATAGATGCCTCTATTAATAGTGCTTCAAGGAGGATGTTTTACTCCCATTTTAACAAATGTGGCAACTCAGTAAGTTACCCAAAGTCATTTAGTTGGGAGTTGGTGAAGTGTGGGTTCTAACCCAAGTTGCCTGGCACTGAACTCCATGCCCTTTCTGCTATATCAGAACCTCAACCTTGTACCCTTACCAGTTACTAGCAGTTAACAGGGTCTGTCAATAGCTTGCTGGATGTACCTGACTATAATGGAAGGACTCTGAATCATAGAGCCAGTCTGGTGGAGAGGGAAGTGAGTGGAGGTGGCCAAAGAGTCAGGGTTGGTTGTTGTGGAGTGTTGATGCTACAAAAGAAGGTGCTGGAAGGAGTGTGGACATGGCTTCTAGGGGTGTCAGCCTGCTGAAAGTTACAGGGAGAGCGGTGCAGAAAGCGGAGCAGCATAGGGTGGCTGCTACGCTCCCCGCCCCACCTCCATAGAGCCCCTTGCCATGAACACTTCTGTCTCATACAGCTGCAGAAGTAGTGGCTCCAAGCTGACCCTTCCTCTGGGGGCCTCTGCAGGCAGCGAGTGGTAAGTGTAGGGATGGGGAGAAGCCCCACTCAGGTGTTGCTGCTGCTGCTGCTGCTAAGTCACTTCAGTCGTGTCCGACTCTGTGTGACCGCATAGACGGCAGCCCACCAGGCTCCCCTGTCCCTGGGATTCTCCAGGCAAGAACACTGGATTGAGTTGCCATTTCCTTCTCCAATTCATGAAAAGTGAAAGTGAAGTCGCTCAGTCGTGTCCGCCTCTTAGCAACCCCACGGACTGCAGCCCACCAGGCTCCTCCATCCATGGGATTTTCCAGGCAAGAGCACTGGAGTGGGTGCATTGCCTTCTCCATCAGGTGTCACAGGAGGCAACAGAAGACTGCTCCGTGATAGGTGTGCTGCATCCCTCTGCAGGTGAGAGCTGTGCCCAGTGCATGGCAAATGCCAGCTAGCCAGACTAGTGAGCAATGTTCAAGTTTTCTCTAATAAAAACAAGTTTCAAATGAGGGCAGAGCCCTGATACCTGGCAGGAGTGGAGGCTTTGTCCTCTCACCGAGTCAACCCTTATTTATGAGCAAGATGCAAGAGAGAACCAAGGAGATTCATAACTCACTCTCTTGGGAAATTATTTTCCTGAGGCCCTTTCTGACTATCAAAGGAAACTGGATTCACCAAAACAGAAGCAGGAAAAGCAATTGAAACCATGTACAATCCCCAAACCTGGAGGTAACTACTGTTTATAATGTATTTACTTTACATACACACACTTAGGTATATATAGAACCACATATTTATATACACCAAGACACAGTATGGTACATATTTTTTTGAAGCCTCCTCAACTGTAAAAGTAGTGACTCAAATTTGGATCCTTTCTATGGTGGGCTCTGCACCCCATATGCAAGAAGGTATAGGAATTGAGAGAAGTACTTTTTGGGTGGCAGAGCAGTTACAGATTACATAGAGATTTACCAAAACAGATTAACTCAGTACATATTCCTTTCCTGCATCTGTTTCTCACTTAGCAGTAGGGTACACTGTCTCATATCTGAATTATTTGAGAATGTAACTTTAAATGGTCATGTAAAATGCTGTCATGTCAGTGTTTCAATTTATTGTACTTAAGGAGTTCTCACTGGGCATTTAGATTGTTTTCAAATTTTCACTTCACTCTCAACAATATTAGTGTGCAGAGTCTTCTGTACCATGCCCAAGAATAAATATGAATGTGAAAGTCAGTCATGTCCGACTCTTTGCGAGCCCATGGACTATACCGTTCCTGCAGTTCTCCAGATCAGAATACTGGGGTGGGTAGCCTTTCCCTTCTCCAGGGGATCTTCCCAACCCAGGGATCAAACCCAGGTCTCCCACATTGCAGGTAGATTCTTTACCAGCTGAGCCACCAGAGAAGCCCAAGAGTACTGGAGTGGGTAGCCCATCCCTTCTCCATCTTCCCAATGGGTCTCCTGCATTGCAGGTGGATTCTTTACCAGCTGAGCTACAAGAAGAAAACCTAATAGTAAATATAATCATTTAAAAAATCTTAACCAGTTTGAAAGATCTTAGTTTGATTTGCATTTCTTTGCTTACATAGAAAGATGGAGTATTTTTTGAAATCACTTATCCATTTGTATTTCTTCTGTCATGATTTATTCATGTCCTAAGTGTACTCATGGAATACTCACCTTGCTTTTATTTCATAGTAAGGATATTAACCTAACCCTTTGTCATAATTAGGATGCCAAGTATTTTCCCTTGTTTGTAGATTATCTTTGTGTGTGGTGGCATTTTGATAGAAGTATTGGTACTTATGAGGTAGGTCTCAATGTATTTTTCCCAAAAATAATCAACCTAGTAGTTCAGCATCATTTTTCAATGTTCCAGTCTTTTCCCACTGATCTGAAAGGACCATCTTTATCAAATACCAAATACAGTGTGTGTATATATGTTGTCCATTAAATTGTTGGTCTATTATTATATCCATCTAACACTTGATCTGAGCTTTATAACACATCTTAATAAATGCAGTAAAGTTATCACTCATTTTTTTTCTAAATTTTCTTGGTAGTTATCACCTGTTTATTCTCAGTTGAAGCTTTATAATTTAACTCTATTCCTGAGTCTCAAATGTACTTCTTCAACTGGATTCTGTGAGACTTATACAATCACTTCATAATTTGTTGCTCTTTTTATAACCTAATTTGAGTGGATTTCTGCTCCTTAAGGCTTTATCTCAGCCCTAGTCTCTCTTCACTTCCTCTTTCCATGATCTTGTCTAAACATTTGACATCTATCATCTAAAAGGAAGAAGATTCCAACCTATATGATTTTTTAAAAGCTCATGTTTATGTGAGCTTACTTTGTAAATTTGGTGGCATTATCTTATTTAATTCCCTTTAAAACCCTACAAGATAGTAAGTAGAAGGCAGTACCATCTCCATCTTACAAATGGAGAAAGCTAGGCTTAGAGGGGTTGAATAACTTGTCCAAGTTACTTATCACCCTGATGTGTGTCAAGAGCAAGGATGCACATTCTTCTCTGATATACCTGCCATGCTATGCTATGTAGCATTTAAAAAGAAGGAAACATGAATATTAAATACTGTCTGCCATAAAGTGGAAAATCATAGCCGCCAGACTTTTGTTTTTGCAATTGAAGAGGACACAAGAAGCAGTATGTCATACTGAAGGGAGGCTGTAATGGTAGCATGCTTATGGCTTGGCTCTGAATCCCAGATGCATTCAATGGATTAATGGTAGGTGTTATAATGCAGGAATAGTACTCTCCACAGTGCCTGATGGATATCAACTCTAAGATGTACATTTTTTTCACATTTTTGAAAACAGTAGGCCTCTCACAGTTTAACAAGTATTTATCTTACAACTGATAGCATCTTAGATTTGATAAAACAGGTATTGAGGAGTTAATGTTTAGCTATTACTACAAAACATGACCACTTATCCATCAGCAAATATTTATTCAGTGTGAACCGTGTGTCAGGCACTAGAGACTGGAACAGCCTAGTAAACATTGCAGATTCCTGCTTTCATGAAGTTTACCTTCTAGTGGGAAGCATACATGAAATACAGATTAGCAAGTAAAATAGTATGTCAGCTGGTAACGGCTGGTAAGTAATATAAGTGAAACAGACTAAAGGGGATGGGAAGTGGTGTAGGGGGGAACACTGGAGTTATAGAGTGGTCAAGGAATGCTTCCCTTGAAGGTGACATTTGAAGAGACCTAAATGGGACTAGTGGAGAAGGCAATGGCACCCCACTCCAGTACTCTTGCCTGGGAAATCCCATGGACGGAGGAACCTGGTGGGCTGCAGTCCACTGGGTCGCTAAGAGTCAGACACGACTGAGCGTCTTCACTTTCACTTTTCACTTTCACGCATTGGAGAAAGAAATGGCAACCCAATCCAGTGTTCTTGCCTGGAGAATCCCAGGGATGGGGAAGCCTGGTGGGCTGCTGTCTGTGGGGTCGCACAGAGTCGGACACGACTGAAGTGACTTAGCGGCAGCAGCAGCAAATGGGACTAGAGGATGAACCGTGAGGCTAGCTAGGGGATCTTTCCAGGTAGAAGGCGGAGCAAACACAAGGGCCTTGAAGGGAAGACACCCTTGAGGGTCTTTGAGGAGTAGCAAGAGGGCCAGTATGGCTGGAGAGGAGGGAGTACAGGAGAGCAGATAAGGTGGGAGTGGAAGAGTTGCACATTATGGCTGGAAAATAAGTAGGCGAATAAGGGCTTCCCTGTTGGCTCAGCAGTAAAGAACATGCCTGCAATGCAGAAGACGTGGGTTCGATCCCTGATCTGGAAGATCCCTTGGAGAAGGAAATGGCAACCCACTCCAGTATTCTTACCTGGAAAATCCCATGGACAGAGGCACCTGGCAGGCTACAGCCCATGGGGTCACAAGGACTTGGACATGACTGAGCAACCAACAACAAATGTCAATCAGGATTTCTTTTTTAAAAAAATTGTTTATTTAATTGGAGGCTAATTACAATATTGTGGTGGTTTTTGCCATACATCGACATGAATCAGCCACGGGTATACATGTGTTCCCCCCATCCTGAACCCCCCCTCCCACCTCCCTCCCCACCCCATCCCTCTGGGTTGTCCCAGAGCACCAGCTCTGAGTGCCCTGCTTCATGTATCAAACTTGTACTGGTTATCTGTTTTACCTATGGTGATATATATGTTTCAATGCCCTCTCAGAAAGGCTCTAGATAGTACGAGGAACTGCATACTGGGGCTCAGAACCACCCAGCAAGGACTGCCAAGTGTCATGGCTACACTGCACTTAAAGTTAGGGGATGGCTGGGGGGTAGGGATGACATTAATTTAGGTAAAGTGAGGAGACAGATCCATTTAGTCTCTTAAACACACTAATGCACGGTCAGAATGATTCATGGTGCAGAACACTTTGAGGACAGAATGATAATGATACGTGATCAGAATAACTAGATGAAGCTACTCTGAAGAACAGTGACATTCAGGGCTTAACATCTCTAACGAGGTGCAGCACAAACTGGCCTTGGTTTGATCTTTCACAACGCACACTGCCACCACATTCACTCTTGCGTCAACTGGGCTGAACTAAACTCAAGTTATTTTAAGAATACTGAAGAACATTTATAGGGTGACTTCATGCAGGACACAAGAGTATAGAAGTCAGATTTCTGTAACCATTTAATGTAAGGTATATGTTTCTTTTTAATCTATTCTTTCTTAGAAGCCAAGATGCATGGTGGTGAAGAGCACGGTCTTTGAAGGCAGAGAGAACTGGGTTCAAATGTCAGTTTCATCACTTACTCTTTGTGGGACTTTTGTTAAATAACAGCTCAAACCTCAGTTATCTCCTCTGTAAACTGGGAATGATACCACCCAACCTCAGAGAGTTGCTGTGAGGATTAAGTGAATGAAATGCGT
The DNA here is from genome assembly GCF_003369695.1 of Bos indicus x Bos taurus. Classification (NCBI taxonomy): domain Eukaryota; kingdom Metazoa; phylum Chordata; class Mammalia; order Artiodactyla; family Bovidae; genus Bos; species Bos indicus x Bos taurus. The sequence goes on along the minus strand of NC_040105.1, from coordinate 141,110,748 downwards.
GTACACAGTGCACAGCACTGTAACTGCTCAATACAACTATAGCTGCATTTTCCCACTAAAAATGAATTGGGTGCCAAGATTTTTCCTGTTCACGCTCTCTTGAAATAGAGGGACTCAAATTTACACTGCCATCAAAAGACAATAAAAAAGACAATAACAGTAAAGAGAAAGCAAAATGTTTCCTTAGAATTCTAAAGGCAGTTCTAGCACTTACAGTATACACACTGAACTTAAAAAAGATGGACCTCCACGTTGACTTTTTAGATAGAGAGCAACATATATGCAAACACTCTACTTCTTTCAGAGGTTTTGTGAGGTGCAGAGTTATGAAATATATTCAGCTGAGAGAAGACAGACGACCCCCTCCCCTCAGTCCCACAAATGCAAGGTAAGGCCATTTTTTGACTGAATTAAAGCCCATTAAACATTTAACAATCAGAAAATGAAACCCCGTTATTCAGAACTATGGAGAGATCCAAAGTTCAATCCCTTCTCCCACCAAAAATGTCTCAAGTAAAAAGGAATGTGCGCCATTTAATCCAGTCATGTAACATTTGAGCATTAGACTGGGTTATCAGGAATTCAGAGGAATTTTCAGAAAACGGATAGCTCTTCTTCTGCCCCTGTCAGATCCCTGAGGTGTTTATCTTGCTCAGAATGGAACCAATTTCAACAGTGAGTACAGTTTATCAATGCAGATAGATATATATATTAAAAGTACAATTATTATGAAGCTCTTAAATTTGATTTTTATATTTTCAATATCTTCTTGGAATTTTCATGACCATATAGGCCCCCATATTTGAGATGTCTACATTAAAGGTTCTAATGCCTTAATGACTGCCCTGTGTAAATGTGCAGACCTATGAGATTATGTAAGTCCTATTGACAATTCAAGAGACAAAAATTTGAGGAACTCAGTTATACAAACCAATCCAACCTCTAAATACTGAGATCATGGAATAAAAATGAAGTTATCCATAGTAATATAGATTGAATGATCTTTATTATATTTTAATCCACCGATCTAAAATTCACACATATCAGATGAAACAGGAGTGCCACAGTATGCTTTATTTTGTAGGTATTAATTAGTTCACTATATTGATATATCCAAAACTTTAGGTAGCAGCAAGCATCAGTTCTTCCTAAGAAGCTCAGGTGAAAATAATTCTTTATATTCATGAGTTCAAAGCCCCACTATCTGATCCACTGTTGTACTGACATAAAAATGAACCCAGTGAGCAAAGCTTATTGAACACTCAGTTCATAAATTTGGGGCTTCCTGTATTTTATTGGAATTGAAGCAGTTTTTGTTCTAACCATCTGATAATTTTATATTTTAGTTAATCTTAATTCTCAAGAATTAAACATGTTTGCTAATTATCTAAGATAAAACCATGATACTCATTGAAGAATTAATGTTAATCTCCTACCCAACAGGTAGAAAACTTTTAAATGAACCCATACTTCTAAATGTATCTGAATTTTCCAACCCATATACCTGGCAAGGTCACAAGCTGATTTAAATAACCTGGCTTTCAGACAATCATCTCAAAAATATTTATTGAAACGAAGCCACTGTTCTTCATGGTGCCATCACTCAGACTAAATAACAGCTAATCAACTGTTTTCACACACACACAAAAAATTTTTAAATAAAACATTCTTTATATACTTAGCAAATCGAGGAGAGCTCAAGTCTGCAAGTCAGAACTAGAAAGTTCTAAGGGAAGTATAGTTGAGCATTCTGACTTTCTACTCCAGTTTGGAATATATGCTTTTGAGGTGCACATATAAAGATAGTAAAGAAAGATGTTGATGATTTTTTTTTTAATGAAAGTTTCCAGTCCCAATTATTGGCAGAGTTCTGGCATCACTTAATGGCAGCAATACAGTGGACAGCATCTGCACTGTGCTGAGAGGTAGATGGGGATCTTATCCTTGGGTTTAATAACAAACTTTATTTAAGGTTTAAGCCTAATTTTTTAATCCAAGAAAGTTTTTAAAGTGAAGACAGATCTTTGGAAGACGCTTGTTTTTTAGTTACATAGAGAGAAAATAGCTTGATAAACTCGGCATCTGCCTTCATGGGAATCATGCAAATCACATGTGTGCAAAGCTGCACACTAGAGAGATACAGCACTGTGCTTCCAAATCACAGGGTGATTCAACAGCCTGGCCAGTCAAGCAGACACTGGGAGGAGAGGCCTCTAGTATCTGACTCCAGCAGCCAGAGCCATTAGAGGTCCCTACAGGGATACGAGTCTGTTATCAAGATCAACAAATTTACAGAATATTCCTGGTCCAGCTTTGGCCAGGCAGCCATTTGACTGATGATACTTCAGGGCCCACTAGTTTCTAGAGTTAGCACTTGCTGTTGTAAGAAAAAGAAACCAACACATTAAAAATTTATCAATTAGAACTTATTCATACAGGGGACTAGAGAGTGCAGACGGCACACAAAATAAAGCTTCATCTTGTTCTTTTTTAGTGGAGGATGAAGTAACTTTCTGAACAAGGCAAGCCTCCATGGGGGAAAAAAAATTCTAATTCATAACTCTAAAAAAAAAAAAAATTATAACCCAGGGAATTCCCTGGTGGTCCAGTGGTTAAGACCCTGCACTTCCACTGCAGGGGTCAAGGGTTCAATGCCTGGTGGAAGAACTAAGATCGCGCGTGGTGTGTTGTGTAGTATGGCAAAAAATTTTGGTATGAACACCTTAAAAAAAAAGGGGTTGTAGATCTTATTTCAACCTTCAGCATAAATGGTAAGTCTGAGATAGTCAATATATTCCAAACTCTAGTAGGAAAAAAAAAGACGTCCTTGTTAAAATAGAGTAGCCACTAATTGTAATTAAGAAAACAGCCAGACTTTTGCTATTAAATACAATATTGGGAAAACATTCCTTTCTTTCTAACTAGCAGAAAAATCAAGATTTAAATAATCTTGGGAAAACTAAGTCTGATGACAAACCAAATTTTATGTTTGCCACCAATGAAAATGAATTCCATTATGCTCTTGAATTTATTTTCTGAAGCAAGTTAAATTCTCCAACAGCTTTGATTTTGCAAATAATGTCAAAGAGGCAAAATACAAGTAACTGCAACATATAAAATTACCCTTCAATAGCAATGCTTTCATAATTGGAGTCAGAGGCTTAAAATCATTATTTACTAAAAAAGATACTGTAAGCCACAATTTTTCTTTCAATTACACTTTTACAAAGGAACAAAACATAGAAAAATAAAAAACAGAAATTGGTCCTAAGAGTGCTACTCATGCCCAAGTTAGCTAGCAACTCACTGAGGTTAATCTGCATATCCCAAACAATTGCACAGCATTTCCTGGCTTTTAGCCAATGGAAGACATAACTTCTGATAGCCAAAAAATAAAAATAAAAGAACCTACTAGATTTAATTGATTACACAGATTGATAACCAGTACGACTTTTCCTTCTTCCAATCATATAAGAGATAAAGACAACAATTATAAGGAAGCCCAAGGCCACACCCACTGCAACAGGAATAAGAAAGTTGAGGTCAGAGTCAGCAGAACATTCTTCAGCTGTCAGAAAAGAACAGACAGAAAGCAAGGAAAGGAAATTAGTAAGGAATGCAATTAAGCAGAAACAAGCAAACAAGAAACAAGCATTTTGAATGTATACATAGGTTAGTCTTTTAGAGCATTACCCCCATCTTCTATTTTTACTATACCCACCCAAATATTAACATTTCCAACTAACCAATCCTCCTGTATCTCACTGTCACTTCATCTTTAACCACACCTAATTCCTCAGTACAAAACCATAAGTTAAGGGGACAACGGGAAAGGGTCTGAAACAAAGAAGTGTGCTTGCCTAATATGGGAAGACTTTATGCTGAATTGTCTAATAGCACCACGGGAGAAGAGAATAAAACCACCACCTGTGTATTTCCCCACTCCCTTCCTACCTTGCCACAACTGTTGTGAAAATATAAATAAAAATTCTGAATGAGTAATAAAATTCAAGTTAAAAAGATTTACGATCAAGAAAATGCAGTGTAATGTTTTTCATACAAGCATTAGGTAACTGTCAGGTTATATTATTTTTCACTGAGCAGTGGCCTGGAATAAAAGCAGAATCCAGTGGACACCACTGGACCACCAAGAAGGCTGTGCACACACGCAGTGTAGATTCTGAGCTCTGGATTGAGACAGAACTGAGTTTAAATCTTGACTCCTTCAAGTACTAGCTAAAGGACCTTGGTCAAGTAATTTAAACTGAGCTTCACTTTCCTCATCTATAAAAGGGGGATGATACTTACATTATAAGGTATCTAAGGATTAAAAACAATTATATTTCTAAAATATCTGATACACATCAGAAGGTCAACAAGTGTTTACTCCCTTCTCTTCTCCTCCCATGTTTGTGATCTCATCCAAGGAGATTTTAGGCTTTGAAGTAGCGAACAGATCAAAATAGGAGGCATTCAAAAAGCCAACATTACCTTCAAAAATATTTAAGCAAAGTTGGTGTCATATATCATTTATTGGAAGTAATTAGTACAGAAACTCAAAGTGTCCAATGCTGATCTCATAGTTTCAAGTTTAAACCAGTTTTACTATTGAGTGATTAGATTTCATTGGGACTCTTTTAAATAAAAATGGTAATAGTGCTTTTGTTGTCCACTAGATATATAACCTCAGTGAAGTCACTTCTCTTCTTCTGTAAAAATTACGGGGTATAGAGTAAATAGTCTTTAAAAATCCTTTATAAATCTCGTGTACATAACAAATGTGGTATTTGGTGTGATTTATGATCAAACAATAACTTGCTTTTTTACTATAATCTTTTTCTCCTCTTGAATTTTTGTCATGCATAAAAAGTTGCTATCATTCTGAATATATAATATGAATTTCAGCAATAACAATAGCTTTTATTAAAAGGATTTACTGTATTTTACTGAAAGCTTTCTGAGACTGATAGCTGGGTGCCAAAATACTGATTAGTGAGTTATAAAAATTCTGAACAAGTCAATATATACATAGAATGAATTAATAAAATAATCACTTCAATGTGAAATTCTCAAGCTTCCTTTTTACTTGTCTATACATTCAGTATCTGTGCTGCGCTTCTAACATGGAGCATGCTTCGATAGGGGCTGATTCTCTAGTTCATTTTAATGCCAACAGCTTCTCTCTATCCCCCCATCTATGCTCTGCCCCACAGGGGCTGTCTTGGAAAAACTAAGAGCCTAGTTGCTATGCCTCACTGCCTGACTTTTGAGATTGCTGTTAGCTTACATTTCCTAAGTACCAGTCTGATGACAACACTAAATAGATTTTAATGCTCCAGAGATCAACAAGATGAGGTAGAGAAACACAACACAATCTCTCCCAATTAGTTCATAGAATATTTCTATCTTTCAATGCTAATTGGGCATCCAAGGAAGAGAAAAACACTAAAAAAAAAAGGCAAGTGGTTAAACATGTTTGAATCTTTTCAGTCTATACTGCTGAAAAAGAAACATTTTTTTAAAAAGCTCTTAATTCTGAAGCCAGTTTAAGCTCTGTTGTAGTCTCTTGGGTCTGTTTTATACCTAGGGAAAAATCACAAGCCTAAGATCCTGACTTCAGCTTCAAAGAAGTCAGCAAAAGTCACATAAAATGCTGACACCTGAGGACATTCAACCGAAAACCAAGTTTAAGCATATGATGGGCATTTATGCCACATCAACATTTATTTAATTAACTATATGCAAAGGCACTGTGATGAGTTTAAATCAGGATAGTTCTTATACACTGAAAACAGAACACCGGTAGTGAAACAATATTTATTAATTCCATGAAGACACAACTACACATTCAACCTCCATAATGGTCATGTTAATAAGTTTCAGGCATCTTAGGTTAGAATCCAAATTTGGCCAAGGCTTCTTAAGATAGACCTTGAAACACTGCACACCCACGTTCTTTCCAACAAATTTGTCTTCAGGACCAGTTAACACGACGCTTTTTCAGTTTTAAGCTGTTCTATTTACAGTTTTTACTAATAAAGAATGATCTCAAATGCTGGGACTGATTTAAGACTTAAAGTTTTGCTACCTTCACAAAATATTTCAAAACTGCAAAGGAAGAAAATCTTGTTATGTGCATGTATTTTTATATAATCAATCAGAATGCAGGTTTCTAAAATTGCTCATATCCAGCATGATGGCGCTTGAGACCAATAAAGTAAGCCAGCAACACTAGAATAAGCACTCCTGCCAAGGCTGCTCCCACCGCTATGGGCACAAGGAAGTTGTCGTCATCTGCACTGCAGTCTTGAGCTAGATGTGGAGAAAGGACAATTGAGAACAAAAACAGTGACAACATTTCTAATGTGTACACTTTAAGTTAAAATGACAGTTCTTCCCAACACACACATTCGTTTTTCACACCCAGGCAACAAATCACTGGCACTCATTACCAGCAGATGTGATGTCCCACGAAAGTGATTTTCCAAATAACCAAAACATACTTTTAAGTACCGCCCCCCCCAAATGCAGTCATTTTGGATGAGACATAAAACGATCACCTACTTCCCAGATTTCTTAAATGGAAGATAATGGATAAATATATTTAGCCTTTCCTTGATGATCAAGCTGTGAGCTTTCGGAAGCAAACTGTTATGAAGTTGAAGCAGCATAGTGCCAGGTGCCCCACAGATTGGGAAGCAATAATGAAATGAGCCAAATAACCAACTATACAAAGCAGATAGAAGACTCAATGCAGAGCAATACGGGGTCACTTAGTAGTAAGGAAAGGTATCAACCGGCCCAGATTAAATAACTGTTAGCCTCAAGATTTCAGTCTGGTATAGGAGTCAGACAAGAGAATCAGTGGTTACAATTTCAAAATGTCCTGTAACAAGGGCAGGGAACACACATCGAAATTTTTCAGAGGCGCACTCAACTCAGCCTTGTTACCCAAGACATAGTTTGAAAAAGGTGACACGAGAGCCGAGATGTTAAGAATGAGTAGGAATTAGCTGTGCAGGTACCGGGTCAAGGGCATTCCGGGTATAGAAAACAGCATAGACAAAAATACGGACCCATGGATGGTAACAAAACACAGGGCTTTGGGTGAAATGTAAGCAGGCTGGCATAGCTAAAACAATGGATTAAGAAATACTCTTGGAAAAGAGGTGGAAATAGGATGTTAGGACCAGCTTACAAAGGCATTGTATGCTCTAGGTAGTCTGGCCTTATACTGATAGCAAAAAAAAAAATGTGCAGAATTTTAAGCAGGATATTTGTTTCAGAAGTTATGGGAGATGGAAGGCTGGAGGTATTATTAGGAAGCAACTCTACTGCTAGAAGCCAGATGACCAATAATTTGATCCTGAACTCAGTTAGCAATGTGCAGATGTAGAAGGAATAGACTAGAGATCCAACGAGAAGACAGAACTGACCAAATGGATGTAGGCGGTGTGGTAGGAGATAATAGAATGGCTCCCAATTCCACGCTTTGGTAATTAGGTAGATGCTGGTGCCCTTCATGGTGATAAGGAATACAGAGGAATAATATGCATTTCAGTTTTATATGTAATTATTTTGTGAGGGTTAATTTTTTAATCTTTAAAATCTGTGTGTTGGGAGAGGGTAAAGAGGGATCTGTGTAAGAGGGAGACATTCAAGTTTCAGATACCTGCGTCTTAACCAAGTGGTTGATGTACTTAAGTGATAGGTCAAACCAGGGACAGAGGTATTTCTTCAGCAAGGGCAGACGAAGTAAGAGGGTCAGGGACAAAACCCTTTGAAGCATAAAGGAGTAGGGAAAAGTAGGAAAGGTAGGTAGAAAATGGTGCCTCAGAAGCCAAGGAAACAGTTTCCATTATCATAGGAGAATAGTGTCAATTACTAGAGATGCCTGAGAAATGTCCACTGGTTGAAGCAATACAGAGGGTGGGGGCTAGGAGTCATATTGTTGCAGGTTTAAGAGTGAGTGGGAAGTGATTGCTTAGGAGATCAAGAACTTGGGATGAGGAACACAGTATTTGTTATGAGAAGTTTAGAGGGACCAAAGAAAGGTAGACAGCAGGGGGACACGGGGTTAAGAAAGGGTATCTTCAGGGTGGGAGGGACTTAAGTGGTTACACGATCAAGGAAAAAGCCATGAGTTTTTTACAGGTTGAAGATGCCTCCTGGAAGGCAGGAGAAATGCAATTCTAGAAGCACTGACCAGAAGAAAACCTACTGAGACTCTAGAAGAAAGGAACAGTGTAGATGGTGGTATGTTTGCAGAGACATGAAGCAGCTAGTATGTTGAACCACAACTTCTGTTTTCCATTTCTTTGCCTCTTACTGCCCTAATTCTCCTCCTCACTTGCAATTTACCAGGGATTGATAAATCAGATAATTATGCTTATTAGAATTGTGCCCAAAAGAATGAATAGCTGCAAGGCAAATCTGTATTTTCAAGTAAGAAATGTGCCAGCCTTTCACTAGTCTCTGGAGCAATAACTGGGAACAATATGCAATCCTAGAGTTTATGGACTTTGTGACATCAACTTTGGCTGCCAGCTCAATGATCTTTTTCACTTGCTTCTTGGTTTTGTTAACAATCAGGATAGCTAAGATTGCCAGATGTGGCTTTTGTGGATTTATGGTGTTAAGATCACCCAGTGAGCTCCTCCCCTTCAATTTCCCAAATTACCAGCCAGCATATAAACACTTGGGTGACATGTACCATAAAGTATCATGCTTTGGATTTTATATAACTTGGTTTTTAAAAAATTTATTAGTAGATTAATTTATTCTGGAAACAAATTCAAACTCCTCTCTTTCCCAAATTGGGTATTTGACCCAATTTGAAACTAGTGAAATGACTTTAATAAATACTGCCAATAAGGCTTTCATGTAAGACAAATATTCTTAGATCAAAAAAGCAATTCCACTAATACAAAGATCTTTCTAGATGCTGTCATTTACCTAAAATGTTCTCAACTAGTATGTGAAGTATTAATTTATAATAACTATTGATTTTATGAAATCAACCTGCAAAAGTTCTTCAGGTAATGGAAAGATGTTTTGGTAAACAGAAATTTTAATAAAATCACATCTTGAAGAAAAACCTCCTTTTGTAAGTCATTCTGACCTGCTCTATCTGCCTAATGTACACTTGAGACCATACTGAAAATATTTCTGGAGAATGGAAAAGTGGAAGAGTTTAATGATCACAGAAGCAGTGAAGAATTTTAGAGGTAAAATTTCATGGCCATTGAAATCTCAAGGAAAATGTTCATGGAGATTTTAAAAATGCTGTTAATCTTCAATTTTCTGTTAGTTCAGAAATTTGTCAGAGACACTTTTCAGGGTGAGGGTTGAAAAGTCAAGATGTACATTTATAATAAAATAGAAAACAAACACCTCTTTAAAACCAATGAGTCAATTTCTCTTTGGAAGAATCAACATTAAGAAGCACATTCTTATGTGACATTTATCACATATCTTTTAGATATACAGTCAAACCACTTGAAGTTTATTATACGGATCTGAAAAGATACTTGAAGCTACTCTATACTAGTTTCAAAAATATGATAATTATTGATGCAGAAAATTAGGTACTAGGATAAAAGATCAGGAGATAAGTAGGAGAAAGGTGAGCCTAAGACAGTATAATATTATCTACTTAAATAAAAAGAAATAAAAATGCTATAATCCTAAAATTATCTTGATTCTTTTAAGAATTCCTCCTAAAAAGTTGCAATAAACTTCAGACGGTATGTTTTACACTTGATGAAAATATGCTTTTTATCCCTAACAAGTAGCTTATCAGGTTTCTTCTAAAAATACTCAGATGTATATTTTTCTTCACTGAAATGAAAAATTTCACTCAAAGAAATAAAAGTAACAAGACTTGAAAACCCTCAACCCCCAGATGAAAAACCTGAGAGACCCCAACTGAGTAGCCTGACCGAAGGCACATGGCTGCTAGTAGCGTTCAGAGCTGTGATGATTAACTGGTGGTCACAGGCTTAACTGGCTGAGCCAGAGGAAAGCCAGCCAGGCTGCTAAATGGTTGTGTGTGATACACTAAGGTAGACTGGGAAGTCATCTAGAAATTGGAAGTTTCATGCATTTTAAGGTGATCTGAGAGAAAGATTACATACAATCCTGTTTTGGCTTGGATCAATAGCTTGCTTTGTGAGGCTGCAATGTAGATATTAAATATCAGCCTCAATTTAGGTGTTGAGAAAAGTATACAGAGATATTCTGTTGCTTTTACTATAAAATATTCTAAATCATTGGTTTTCTAACTGGCTACACATAAGATTCAACTGGGGAACTTACACACACACATACATACATCCCATACACATCTCATCCCCGACCTGATTTTTACTCTGTAGCCACCCCAACATCAGTAAGGACCTATACACACACACACACACACACACACACGCCACTCTCCCAGACAGTAATACACAGAACATTCTGGAAATAACTTAGTTCTAGGCATTTCTGAAGTTTTTCCTTTTGGAAGAAATTGCCATTATATAGTAGACAAAATCTAGACTTTAGCCAACAGGAAAGAAATGTGAGCAAATTTCCTTAAGAAATAAAAGAATCTTTATTGTTTGTTTTAGAAGCAATATGTTGAGCAAGTGGACAGTCAAATAACCGAAGAGAAATACCATACATCAACTAGTGGTTTAAACATTTGAGGAAAAAAACATGAAAAGCATTTACATGGACCAGATTCTTTATACAAATGCTAACCCATGAGAAACACCCAGAAACCAAATAGAGTGTTAGACCATCAAGATGTAAACCCAGTAAAACAAAACTACAAAAGGTACAAAGAACACGTGGCTATACGAACTAATAGCGTGAATAATAGCATATAAACTGGCCCATGTAAAATACGAAAATAATCAATTAAGTCAGGTTCTCTATAAAACAGTGCTAATTAGAGGTATTTTAATATGAATCAGGTATATAATCTCAAGGTAGAAACTTCTAGAAACATTAACAGCATTAAGCCAGTGCCACTTGCTTGTGCTTCCAATTTTTATTTTTTAAAAAAGCTGCTTTGCTTTGACTCTTGAGAAATATCTAAGGCTCATACTCTTGGAAGCGTTGTCCATTCCTATAAGGGTAACAATCTTACACTAAAACATTATTTAAATAAAATTTTTAAAAAAAATCAGATTTCTATTTAGCCTTTAAAAAGTGCCTTAAGCTGGCAAAGCAGCTCCAAGAAGCTTTCTAGAGAGGGGCTCTAGACATTAGGTGGTGCAGGTGAAATGGACAATTGGTGCCTCTCCCCAGAGCACAAAACTTAACAAAGTACATGAATTGATGATGCTACTGTAATGAACAATAATAACGTAAGCTTTGATTAGCACTGAACTATTTAAATATGAAAGCCACATTAGTAAATGTAGCCATCAATGCAAGCTGGAAAGGAAGAACAGCTTTTTCGTCAACAAAGAGGAGACCAAGACTTTTGGGTTGGGTCCAAGTTCTTTATCTAGGTTCTAGGACATACTGGCATTTCTTCTTTAAGGAAAAGGAAAGATAAAACAAACTACCACCAACACAGAGATTCAAAGACTAAAGAGAAATCTACATAAATCTAGTGACATTAATATTAGCACTGTGCCTAGGGGCCAATTTATGGGTACAAAGAACTAACGCCGCAAATTGGCACTGCCTAGCAATTATCTCTAAAGCATCTGGAAAATGGATTGAAATGCCCAGTTGGAATAGTCTTGTATTTTACCATTTAAAAGGCTGAATTACCCAGGTTTTTTTTTTAAAGAAAGGATTCAACGGTAAGATTAACACCTATTCTAAAATTTTAAAAGCTTTTGTATCTTTTGTCACTACAGCCATATTAAGTACAAGTGTACTCAAAAGGCATTAGAAAAGCATGCATTGCTAAGAATATAATACTATTAGACCCTGTTCACATCTATTGGCATATCTCTCATAGTCAAATATGCAGCAATGCCAAAGCAGCTAAGTTAACCTGCAAACCAAATCACTAAGAAATGCAAAATGAGCAAGTACAAACCCACCACAGAATGTGTTGTCTCAATTTGACTACATACGAGGGTGGGGAGGGAGTTAAGCTCTTTTTCCTAAACTGGGTATTTCTAATCAGAATGTCTAAAGTGACAACAATGGAATACTAATTCAAGGCAATGTAAAACAGAATTTATAATCCATGCGATTTTGCACATTTGTGTGTGTGGGGGGGCGCTATAAAAATGTTTTAAATTCCTTAGTTGGAAAAGCCAAAATCATGTGATTAATTTATAGTTGATCATTTTAGGGGTGTTTTTATCTATTTGAGTTTGAAATCCCCCAATACCACCTGTTTTAAGATCAGCACTGTAAACTATATACACCTTAAGTTGAATAGTATTGCATGTTGGAATTTGTACTTGCTTTTATTATCATGTAGATTAGTGTTACAGAGTCTGATATCCAGCATAACTTTTTCTTCTGCCAATTAGGTAAGCAATCACTATAACGATAATCAAGCCTGAAAGACCAGCACCAACTATAATTGGTATTAGAATGGTGTCATCATCCAGCGAACACTCTTGGGCTGTAGGTGAGAAAAAGTGTGTAACAAAGAATGAGTATAATAAAAAAAGAAATGATGTTCCAAAAGTAAAAGATGTTCATTAAAAAGTCAGAAAATGCTCTTAAAGATCAACTTTAAGTAATTAAGACAGGTCTATTTTTATGATAAAGCTACATAAATTATAGATTGTTCTAGAATCAAAATCCAAAAACTTATTTGTCCTTTCATTCATGTGTTTGTATATATTAGATATATATGCATGTGTACTCATTTATGTAAAACACATACATGTGTCTATATTTCTTTGTTTATATATTCCAAGTGCTTTCCAAAATAGGAGTATTACTTTATCAGAAATGAAGGGAGCCAATCTAGCCAGATTTCTACATAGCCAGTTTAGACTCTTCATGGCAGAGTGATGTCTTTAGGGAAACTGGGAGCAGATTAGGAAGGTTTCATCACGGGATCAGAAGAGCCACACTATAGCCTGTGAACCAAATCTGTCCCAAAGGCTAAAAAAGTGCCTTTTGAACATTTTTAAATGATTGGTGGGGGTGGGGGGCCAAAAACAAAGAAAGAGGATTTTGTGATTCATGTGAATTACATGAAATTCGAGTTTCTAGTATCCACAAGGCAAGTTTTACTGGAAAACAGCCACGTTCACTTGTTTATTGCCTGAGGCTCTTTTTCATGCCTCAACGGCAGAGCTCAATAGTTGTGACAGAGACCATATGGCCTCCAAAGCTGAAACGCTGTGTGAGCCTTTACAAAAAAAGCCTGCAGATTCTCAACTTTGAGGAAACACTTCTAGTGGCTGCTAAAGCCCAGAAACTGAGACTTCTGACTAATTTGAGTGTGTTTACCACATTTATCAATCCAGTCACGGCTCACAGGGGCTATCTTTTCCATTGCTAGAGAGCAGTCTGATTCAGTAAAATCCAATTAACACTCTTACCTTACTGAAAGTCTATTTCCTCCTCCTATACAGTCAAGTATTACCAGTCAAGAACCTAGCTCCACAAATAGATTATACATTCAGTCTCAGTACTAAATGTTGTATACTCCTTTGGGTGATATTTTTAATTCTATGTATATGAAAACCAAAGCGGAAAATAAGAGAAAAAATACAGCTCATCTGTATTTTAGCTGACTAGATTAACAGGCTTGAGCTGACTGCACACTGCAAATAATCTGAAGTTCTAAACACAAATCTGGACTTAAAATTTGAAGGTTATAATGCAGAGGAGGAGTTTGATGAAGACTCAAAAGTAAAACCATGAAAGGATCAAAATAATTGAGAAGGAAATGGTAACCCACTCCAGTAGTCTAGTAGGGAAAATCCCATGGACAGAGGAGCCTGGTGGGCTACAGTTCATGGGGTCGCAGAGAGCCAGACACGACTGAGTGACTGAGCACACAAGCAAAATCTGACAAAGGGGAAAATGAATTCTTGAGACTATGTTTTAATTGTGATCAACCCCTCTAATCACAAGAATGGTAGGGTCAAGAGCCTAATTTATTCTGGCCTAACCAAGGCCGGCTAGGTGTTCAGCACTACTGCAAAACCGCTGAGCAGCTCGCAGCATATTCACTTTCAGATGCAGCTTCCACATTTCTTTCTAAACCACTGAATTCATTGTTGAAAAGGATGGGGATGACTGGTGTGGCTCTGCTCAGCAGAGCTGTGATCCACAAATCATCCATTTTATATAATCGGGTTTAAAAGACGAGTCAATTAAGGAATTTTATGTACTTTTCCCTCTTCATGCAGATTTTAATCTTGTAATGCCAAATGCATCTTTCATAATCGTATAAACACAGTGTAATGAGCCGTTCACAAAGCTTTCACTAAAAATCTGTTAAATACCACCATTAGCCCTGAGTAGACCTTCAAAAAGCCTCATTCACACTGGCACATGCTTTCAAAACTCTCCAGATCATTCTAGCTGGCCAAAACATAGGCCACATCTGAGGCTTTCCTACCGCAATCTTTTGTCTTAATAAAATGAGACCAAACTGCTTTGAGTATGAAAATGTTTCCAGTGAGAAGATGGCCCCAAGAAGGCAGTCAAGATGCTCAAAAACTGCTGTTCCCCAGTGCCATCCTTCCCACAAATGACAACCCATGGAGGAGTGTCTGCGTCTTATGTTCAGTTCAGTTCAGTCGCTCAGTCGTGTCCGACTCTTTGCGACCCCATGAATCGCAGCACGCCAGGCCTCCCTGCCCATCACCAACTCCCGGAGTTCACTCAGACTCACGTCCATCAAGTCGGTGATGCTATCCAGCCATCTCATCCTTTGTTGTCCCCTTCTCCTCCTGCCCCCAATCCCTCCCAGCATCAGTCTTTTCCAATGAGTCAACTCTTCACATGAGGTGGCCAAAGTATTGTAAAGCTCACTTAAGCACCTATCAGTTTTTAGCTTTAAGAATTTTGCTGCAAATGGTTTTGAGATTACAAAACACACCTAATTTGAGCAAAATGATTAGCTAATACAGTCATACTACTTGCTCAAGGGCTACAAGAGTCAAGAGGTGAATTCCTATTTCTCTATTCCAGGGCTTAAATTTCCACAACTCAAAATAAAAGCCACCTAGCAGTCAACCTATGAGCATAAATTATTAATAAAACTTGCTTGACTCTTACCAGTAGAATACTTTCCTTCTGTCACACTGAAAGGCTGAACCCTTAGATCAAAGGTATTTATCTGAAATGCTCCAGACACGGAAACGGTCTGCTCTTTGTTGCACATATAAGAACTTCCCAGGGGAGCATCCCAGTAGCTGAGATTGGTATTTGAAATGCTGTAAACTTTAAAGGAAAAAAAAATGTTAGTAACTTCTTATCCTGTCAATATTTTTTAAAAAGGGGGGAGGGGGAAGACAATCCTGAGGAATTTTCTGTGAAATACGGGAGAGCTCAGGGTACAGGGTCTGCCCACAAAAAGCCATTCTTAAGATCACTAACTAGGTTCCCTATCTCTCTTTGGATGTTGCGACAGTCTAAAACCCAGTCACATTCTTAACTATTATTCACTATGCTTTGAAAATACAAGATATTGCAAAAGATAAAACCGGTTCTAAGTTACGGTCAAAGCCCAATTTTGACATAGAATCTTCTGTTCCATAAAATAAGGCGCTTGTCATTAATTATGGTTTGTATTCTTTCAGTGAAACCTATATTCTTCCCCACCCCCCAGGCCAATGTTTTGCTTACCAGAGCCATTAACCAAAATCATGCTGACATTCACCTCCTTCAGATAGAATCGGTTTTCATTTTTCTGTGTGAAAAAAAGCATCCAGTTAGTCAATGCATTACAGCTGTTTACAGACACAGTTAACATCTACGGAAGAAGAGCAATCTAACACTATTACCCAGAAGATCCAACCAGGGATTAGACCTGGTTCAGTAGCACAAATTGCAAATAAGTCAAGAGACTCAAAATGTGACTGAAACCCTTTTCCTCTTCATTTTTGTTTCCAACTTTGGGACCAGAGATGATGTGCTCACCTGGTTCCCAGACACTCAGCAATTCACTCCCTCCGTTCTGATCTGTCACTTTCCAAGCCCTTACCACCTCTAGCCTGGATCACAACAGCCTCTTCACAGGGCTCCCTGCCTTTCTGCCTGTCCAGCTCTGTTTTTCCTCCAATGCTGTTTTCTTTCTGAAGCATTAATCTGATCAAACGATCCTTCTAATTACTTCACCGCTTACTATGTACAAGGTAACACATCAAAGTGTTCCAGGGAGCCAGCAAAATGGACACATTTGGATCCTGCCCCCATTGTGTTTACACTCTGCCAGAGAAGACAAAGAAAAATAAATAACCATACTACAAAAAAGAAAGTGATAAATTATGAATAAAAGGAGAGGAATTCCAACTAGGGAAGGAGCAAAGGCAACAGAAGGTTAGGGGCAGGCCATCTGAATGGGGTAGGATTCAATTAGGAAAGAAGCACAAATGAGTATTCAAGAAGGGAAGAGCCTGAGTAAAGAAGTCAGAAATGAGCATTACCGCAAGCACACTGGCATCTGAAAACTTTAAGTGCCAAGCACTGTTCCTAAAACTTTACCCAGGAGGCTTCATGGAAGAATTACAACACCCCATTTTGAGATGGGATAACTGATCCATGGAGGGTGTTGAGCAACTTCCACAAGGCTACAGAGTTAGCTGGGATTTGACGCCAGGGAGTCTGGCTGTGGAGCCTGAGGGTTGGTTCCTTGGCCACTCTCCTACCACAGCGGATGTGCACAGGGAACATGGTGACGGAAGCATGAGATTCACGACAAGGGAAAGAAGGAATCATAGAGCTGGATATGCAGGTTACTTTGCACAGCGGGGAGAGGAGGCTTGAGCTGCCCCAGGCATGGAATTTAGATGTTTTCTTGTTGGCAAAACAGAACTACTGCAGTTTCTGAGAAAGAGCTGAGCTTCAAGAAGATTCAGCTGATGCCGAAGTACATTAGGGGAGGGGAGGAGAAGGGGGGGACCAGTTAGGAGGTGGTCTGAAACTAGTTAGGAGGTAAGCAGTAATGGAGGCTGGGATCGGTAGGGAATGAAAACAAGGGGGCAGACTAAGAGAACTTCAGGAGAAAGCACACAGAAGTCTTGACAATGCCACCCCATCTCTCCTTGGTTTGCCATTCAAGGCTCTCCACAATTTGTCCCAAACACTCTTCCAAACTTATCATTCACTGAACACGCTCCATGCCTCATTTTCCACCTGGTCTTGATTGTGCTCCTTTATCCAGGGATATTCTGTACTTTTTCACTTACTCCTCTTATACTCCATGTGTACACATCTGACCCATTCTTGAATGTCCAGCTTTTATGTCATCTCTTCTGTAAAGCCCTCCTGACTCTCCTCCAGCCGGAATTAATGGCTCACTCCTCTATACTTCCATTGTTGTGTTGGGGCACTCAGTCATGTCTGACTCTTTGTGACCCCATGGACTGTAGGGCGCCAGGTTCCTCTGTCCATGGAACTCTCTACGCAAGAATATTGGAAGCAGCCATTCCCTTCTCCAGAGGACCTTCCTGATCCAAGGATCGAACCTGGGACTCTTGTGTCTCCTGCAATTGCAGGCAGATTCTTTACCACTGAATCACCTGGGAAGCCCTCCTTTACTCCCATAGCACTTTGTACTTTCCTCTGGTCTAACACTCACCCCACTTTGAATGCACCTCCTACAGCACAGTCTACTTTTCCACAGAATCAAATCCAAAAGCCAGCATGGCATTCAAGGCCTTCCATAAAAGTGGTGGTTATTTGTACACTGCTATCTTTATCACTTGGGGGCTTCCCCAGTGGCTCCGTGGTAAAGAATCCGCCTGCCAACGCAGGAGATGCAGGCTCGATCCCTGAGTCAGGAAGATCCCGTGGAGAAGGAAACAGCAACTTGCTCCAGTTCTCTTGCCTGGAAAATTCCATGGACAGAGGAGACTGGTGGGCTACAGTTCATGCGGTCACAAAAGTTGGATACAACTGAGCGCATGCACGCACACACCTTGACCAATAAATCATGGGCATCTTAAGAATATAGGCCTTCTTCTTTGTATCCCACCATAGCATCCTGTGTTGTTGTTCAGTCGCCCAGTCGTGTCCAACTCTTCGCGATCCTGTGGACTGCAGCACGTCAGGCCTCCCTGTCCCTCACCACCTCCTGGAGTTCACCCAAGTTCATGTCCATTGCAATAGTGATGCCATCCAGCCATCTCATCCTCTGACACCCTCTTTTCCTTTTGCCCTCAATCTTTCCCAGCATCAGGTCTTTTCCAATGGGGGGGCGGAACACACGCCTTGCCATGGCGAGTGGCTTGGGTAACTCAATTAAGCTACGAGCCTTGCTGTGTAAGGCCATCCAAGACAGATGGGTCATAGGAGAGTTCTGACAAAATGTGATCCACTGGAGGAGTAAATGGCAAACCACCCCAGTATACTTGCCATTAGAACCTCATGAACACTATAAAAAGCATCCTGTACATACACTGAATCAATTATCCTGAGAAGCAACTGCCATGATAAGATTGAAGGTGAGATGGGCCCCACTGAACTCTGGTGACACTGTAGATATTTCTAGACTTTTCAAAGTACCTGTAGCAGGGTTAAAATGTCACTATTTTGAACTACATTTTAGAATAGTCTTCTGGAATTAAGTATTACATATTTCCCCATGAGAGTCAGAAAAAACCATGTTCCCTTTAGGATCCTACCTCAGCTAGAAAGATCAAGCTTAATCACTCAAAAAGGAATGAATCTAAAATATTGCTTCCTTCATTTTTACTGACTAGAATATAATCTCTATGAGGTTAACTTGGGAAGCTTCCTCTACCACATTGAAGATGACAAGCTTAACTATACATTCTTAATAGCAGTTCACTGGTCATATGTGTACTGTAATGGAGAAATTATTTACATATTGGAAAAAGATTTTTATAAATCTTTCTAAAATATAATCATTAATTACTCCACTTACTTTCCATAGAGGAAAAAGGCTTTATACTCAAAATACCAAGTTTAGACAAGAAACAAAGGCATACCTAACTTCTCATATATCAGATGTTGAAGCTATTTCCCCATCCCTAGATATGAGTAATCTGATTTAAAAGCACAACTGTTTTTAGCCACTTATATATTAACTTTTGGTGGGTCAACAGGTTCCCTCATGGGTAGCTAGCCCCACTTCCCCATTCCAATTTGTCATAACCTGTGCACGCACATGCACGCACACACACACACCCTTCAAAAAATTACGAGGGTAACAACTGCTTCTGAGAAGGTGGAAATGAAGGTCCCCAATGATTAATTTCTGCTAGCTAGAAGTCGAACATGCATGAAAACTCCTGTTTAGGGTCCAGCCTTTGATAGGACCATGAACAAAGAAAACCTGGACGCCACCATTATAAACTATCCTGACGCAGTACATGCAGAGCCTTGGACTCACTGAGTACTCAGTAAGTGTTAGCTATCATCATTACTGGTACTCTGACAAGTAGTATAAGCCTGAAAAAGCCTAAATATTATAATACATAAACAGGAGAATTTTCTAACCAATAATGGAAAAAAACTATGGAAAGTACTTTGTCTTTTATAAATAGACTTTATTATTACATATATCTATTTGTACAAATTAGATTTTTTTTTGATATGGGTTAATTTTTACTCCTACCCTAAGGTCTATATAACAGCAGAAGAGGAGAATGAGCCCAGTCCACAGAACATGGAAGTGACCCTGCAGAATTAACAGGAATCAATGGACTACACTGTGTAATTAAGTAGTGTTGAAATGGAAAAGAGAGATAATTATCCCCCTCAACACATAAACATAACACACCCATTCACACAGAGACTTTCAGATGTGTTTCTGAGAGAATGATCCTAATTCTTGATGAACCAGTTACTCACCACAGCAAAGACAAAGTCGAGATACTTGATGTTGCTGCTGCTCAGCCTGAGCAGAGCAGTTTGAGGTTGGCAGCTGCCAGTAGCGTTGGTTGTGTTGGGATTGATATTAAAAACTGAAGCAACCTTTAGGGGAAGAGGAGGGGAGAAAGGCATAGATTAACCATAAAAATCTATAGCAAAACCTTATATTCCAATAAGATCAAGTTCATGGAAAACAAAAACTCCTTTTGTCTCCTGGATACTTAAATGTATGATGTCTTACTTTCAAAGCTGGCACAAGCCCCTCAAGCTGTAACTCAGCAGACTTTAAAAAAAAAAAAAAGGAAGACAAGAGGGAAGCTTCCTCAAACAATGAGCCAAATGAAAAGACATTTTTTATGGTGCACAAGAGCCATTTGTCTAGCTTGTTTAAGTCCTAAGACACTGGAAATGGGATCGGTTTGCCAGAACGCCCTCTGTAGGCCCAATAGAGCTTTGCAAGCAGAAGTGCCATCAGGTACTCCTTTCTGTATTTACCTACCTATACCATTCAGATCATCAAACAGCTGGAGAAACAGTTGCACTGTTCCAAGTTTACAGTGTTAGTCGCTCAGTTGTGTCCGACTCTTTGCAACCCCATGGTCTGACCACAGAATTCTCTAGGCACGAATACTGGAATGGGTTGCTATTCCCTTCTCCAGGGGATCTTCCTGACCCAGGATCAAGCCAGGGTCTCCTGCACTGCAGGCAGATTTTTTTACCATCTGAGCCACCAGGGAAGCCCTCACATAAAAGTGTGAAGGAGTTGTACTTTAAACTAACTGAAACAAAGATCAACTGCTTGGACTTCCCTCGTGGTGCAGTGAATAAGAATCTGCCTGCCAATGCAAGGGACTCAGGTTCCATCCCTGGTCCAGGAAGATCCCACATGCCACAGAGCAAATAAGCCCGTATGCCACAACCACTGAGCCCAGGCTCTAGAGCTGGAGAGTAGCAACTACTGAGGCCCATGTGCCTAGAACCCATGCTCCACAATGGAGAAGCCACCACACTGAGAAGCCTGTGCACAGTAACGATGAGTAGCCCCCACTCACCACAACTAGAGAAAGCGCACCCAAAGCAATGAAGACCCAGCACAGAGAAGAATAAGTAAAAATAAATAAACATTTTAAAAAAGACTACTCTTAAAAAAAAAAAAACTGCTCATATTGTGACCTGCTGACGGGAAAAGAATCTACACCCCAAAGAGTTCCTTAAACTAATAGGTTTCCTGCTGGCCAAGACAATCCTTTGACAGTGACATTAACTCTTTACGGTTGTATTAACTCAAATTAGTTACAACTCTACAAGACAACATCAGATCAGTATTTAAAACTGCATCAGTCTATTACACTACTCTTGGGCTGAAGGCTGGACCCACTACATTGGAAAGGAGATACAGAAAAGAACGTATCAATAAAAACAGGCAACTATACCTTATCATGAGTAATGTTCAGCTGCAGCCCCATGGTAGCCAGAAGACAGGTACCATTGCTATTTACAACTGAATAGGATCCGACCACTGGTTTTGTTGGAGATGGCAGCGTGGTGGGAACGATGGGCACGGCAGTGGTTACAGTTTTATCTTTATCACACAAAAACTCTAAGACATACAAAGGACAAAATAAACTGTTTAATTCATAAGGTCAGGGAAGAGCAACATACTTCTCAAAACAGAAGTCCAAAAGGATTATATTTGGGATAGGGAATGTCTTGAAAGTATTATTAGTATTTTAAACTAAATGAGGCAGAGGTCCTCAAACTGCTGCTTCATATGCAGACAATCTTAAAAAAGTTACGACACAGCACATGGGCTCCAGACACATCCAAATGCTTTATCTACTCACATGTGGCCACACACTCATCTTTTTATACACTTTGTTCCCCCCAAATTATCACCTGCTTCTGAGATGAAAATCAGAGATTTAAGTTTGAAAACAGTTCACCCCTACATTAAAAAAAAAAAAAAGTGTTTTTAACTAAAAAAAAAGTTTAAAAATTACTGAAGGATTTAAATACAAATGAACCTTTTCTCTGTGTTGCCCCTACAGCAAATCATAGGCATTTCAACCTCTTCACAGGAAGTGCTGGTCGTTTTCCAGAACTGGTGGCTGAGAAATTAATGTATTTCCAATAAAGTCATATAAAAGTTACCAAATCAATTTATAAAAGTCAAGATTAGAACACAAATCCAATTTCTCAGCTTTTGTCTGGGATCTTCAAAAGCTTAAAAGGTGAGGATCAAATGCTATTTGAGGATTTGTTCCAACCAAGATTAGGTTTTATCCACGGGGAGCACTAGAGGTAGGTATTTCAGAAGATCATTCCGCCACATGTCCATCAGAAACCTGTAAGTGCAAGTTCTACCAGAATCAGGATTGCTGTTATTTATAAAACTTTACAGTACAATGTAGCTGTCAGTCTTAACATATAAATGCTTCAGATGGTACTTCAACTAAAGCTTCTTGGTATACTGTCATCTTAAGTCAGGACCCAAGTACAGAAACGTCTTACCTGTTGTGCTCACTGTGCCATTCTGGACAAAAGCTTGTACATGAACGTCCCAATAGTGCTGGACAACGTCACGGTTTTCTAAGGTTGACAAACTATTGCATCTAAAGATGTCATTCAATGGAATCTTGAGTGCCACACGGTTATTAACAGTAAAAACTTCTGTAAGACAAGATTTAACAACAGCTATTTCCAAGAAGGTAGGAGGAAAGTGATCATATAAATACACAGAGTTTCACCTTTTCTGTGTGCATGCCCCACCCCACTCCTGAAGTGACAACAGACAAGGCCTGTTCAGGGACTGACCAATTCACTGTGGCTAAAACACAAGGGGTTAAGAGGAAAGGGGTGATGGAATTAGGAAGGAAAGATAAGTTGCAGGTGGTCACACTTTGCAGCATATTCTATGACCTAAGGAC
Source organism: Bos indicus x Bos taurus (assembly GCF_003369695.1). Classification (NCBI taxonomy): domain Eukaryota; kingdom Metazoa; phylum Chordata; class Mammalia; order Artiodactyla; family Bovidae; genus Bos; species Bos indicus x Bos taurus. Next base: position 141,087,829 of record NC_040105.1, on the reverse strand, counting down.
AGGTTGGGCATTGTTTTGTTAGCAATAGAAGGTAAGTTTCAGTTTTTAAAGCTGGAAATAACAAACATGTCATTTAAGGAAGACAGCAAAACTGTAGACGTCAGGCAGAGCAGAAAACTTTGTAAGCAAAGTCATTTAAGAGGTAAACTAGCTAGTACGCTAACGACCTGGTTAAGAGGAAAGATGAGGGCTCCCCTGGTGGCTCAGTGGTAGAGAACCCACCTGCCAATGCAGCAGACATGGACTCGATCCCTAATCTGGGAAGATCCCATATGCCGCAGGGCAACTAAGCCCACAGTTATCGAGCCTGTGCTCCAGAGCCCACGTGCTACAACTACCGAAGCCCATGCGCCCTACCATCCATGCTCCACAACAAGAAACCACCTCAATGAGAAGCCAGCACACTAGAGAGAAGCCAACTGGTCACAACTAGAGGAAAACCTGAAAGCAACAAAGATCCAGCACAAAAATAAAGAAAGAAAGAAAAGTATAAAAAAGCAGGGGAGATGAGGAGGAGTTGCCTAAACCAAGACAGTGAGGGGCAGTAAGAAGAGAGCATGCGTGCGCGCTCAGTCACGGCTGACTCTTTGTGACTCCACGGACTGTAGCCTGCCAGTTCCTTCTGTCCATGGGATTTCCCAGCCAAGAATTCTGGACTGAGTTGCCATTTCCTCCTCCAGGGGATCTTCCCGACCCAGGGATTGAACCCACATCTCTTGCACTGGCAGGCGGGTTCATTACCACACGGAGCCACCAGGGAAGCCCAAGAAGAGAACAGAGAGGCAAATTGCAAACACTTATCTAAGGTAGAAGCAACATGACTTAGCGACAAAACAAACAAGAGAGATGGAATAATCAAGGATTATTTTTGTGCTACAATCCCAAAGTAAGTGAAAGTAACTAAAATGAGTTTTTGAAACCTCTTCCTGGATAGAATTTAGAGACTATTCCATTTAGGAAAATCTCACAATATGAAAGCAACAAGTTACCGCCTTTCTGTGCAGTTATTATAATGCCTATAGTGAAATGCCAAAGGGAAAAAAAATTTAAACCAATGAACCACAACAGTTTCCTCCAAAACCATTTTTCACTGTTAACTAAGTGAACAGATGTCTGAACTGGCTGTACATAGACAGACCTCAAAATACAAATGAGTGCAAAAACAAGTCATAGACACACCGGAGTTACGTTATAAAACTGTCATTTTTAAAATGATGCATTGTGTCTGAACACATATTGACATATATATTAGTCAAATACAAACATATAGACAGGAAGGCTACACTCCTAACTCCCAAGAGTGATCCCCTCTTGGGAGGCAGGGAGGAAAATGGCTCTGAGGAGTGGGTACAAAGGAAACCTCTAGACTACCTGGTAAGGTTTTTTATTTCTTGAAATAAAACAATGAGGCAAATATGGAAAAAACGACATTAGTTCTGGGTAATGGGTTTATGTGTGGTTCTGTTATTTCCTGTACTCTTTTCTATTTCTACACTGTAATTTTAAAAAATTTTTCATTTATTTAACACCAAATACATTTTGTATTGGGGTATAGGTGATTAAGTGAAGGGACTTAGCCATACATATACATTGTGGCTTAGACAGTACAGAATCTGCCTGCAATGAGGGAGACCTGGGTTCGATCCCTGGGCTCGGAAGATCCCTGGAGGAAAGTGTGGCAACCCACTCCAGTATTCTTGCCTGGAGAATCCCCATGGACAGAGGAGCCTGGCGGGTTACAGTCCATGGGGTTGCAGAGAGTCAGACACGAGTGGGCGGCAAAGCACATTCTCCCCCCAACCTCCCATCCAAGTTGGCACATAACACTGAGCAGAGTACACTGTATTTTAATCATGAAAAAGAAAAATTTAAAGGAAACAGCAGGAGGTAATTCCCTGTGGTTAGGACTCCGGTCTTTCACTGCCAAGGATGCGGGTTTAATTGCTGGTTGGGAACTAAACTCCGAGAAACTGTGGCACAGCCAAAAACAATAAACAACTTCAAAGTCACTTCAATTACCAGATGCCTAAAAATAGGATGCTAAATTATTTCAAAAAACTATCAACAGTTTGTTTAAGGGAGTCATTTAAAATCTCAAATAGTTTCAAATAGTTTCAGTACAGCAAAAAAAAATGTTGTTGATGCTGTTTAGTAGCTCAGTCACGTCCCACTCTTTGCGACCTCATGGACTGTGTCCCGCCAGGCTCTTCTGTCCATGGGATTTCCCAGGCAAGAATACAGGAGTGGGTAACCATTCTCTTCTCCAGGGGATCTTCCTGATCCAAGGCTTGAACCCACATCTCCCACTTGGCAGGAGGATTCTTTACCATCTGAGCCACCTGGGAGGCCCACGGCCAAAAATAAATAAATAAATGAATGGGGAGAGAGATCGGTGTTAACGTTTCAAAGTCCACAGTCTTCCCACTAAATCTGTCAGATTAACCCCCATCTGCTTTTACTGCCGGAGAAGGCAATGGCACCCCACTCCAGTACTCTTGCCTGGAAAATCCCATGGACAGAGGAGCCTAGTAGGCTGCAGTCCATGGGGTCACTAAGAGTCAGACACGACTGAGCGACTTCACTTTCACTTTTCACTTTCATGCATTGGAGAAGGAAATGGCAACCCACTCCAGTGTTCTTGCCTGGAGAATCCCAGGGACGGGGGAGCCTGGTGGCTGCCATCTATGGGGTCACACAGAGTCGGACACGATTGAAGCGACTTAGCAGCAGCAGCAGCAGCTTTTACTGCCACCCCACCTTGGTCCAGGTACTTATTATATCATCCGTTGAGCTCTGTAACAGTCTCTTAAGCTAGTATCTCTGCCTGTAGTCTCCTCACTTCCCGATTAATCCTGCAGAACATTCTTTATAAACTACTGTCTCTTACTTTTGTTACATCATTCTCCTGCTTAAAAATCTAAAATGGCTCCCCAGTGCCTACCCCATCAAGCTAAAAGCAGTTCCTTGGCTTCCAAAGCCCCCTATTAATTTAGACTCACTGCACCTGGCCAACATGATTTTCCTTCTACTATGTATAGCCTCTATTTAACTGGGCGGCTCTCCAAACACTACTGCACATACTGTGCTTGCCCCTGCTGGAAATACTCTGCTCAAAATTCTCCGCTTACTCAAAATCTACCATTAGGCGAAGTTTCAGCTCAGGCCCTCCTCCTCTACACCAAGCTTTCTCACTCCTCCAATGCATGACGTCCTCTGCTTGTCATCAGGCCCTCTTGTCCACAGGTATCCACTGATTAGCTCAGGGACTATGTACCATAGGTAAAGTTCACTCTGTACGTTGAGAAGTCAGAAAAGATTTATGAACCCTCCACCCCAAAAACACAAACAATAACAAAACCACACAGATCTCAATGTTCTTTCCAATTTTTCCATGTATACTTGGGAAAACAACTTCACTCACTTTGTCTCTCCAACTAGTTCTTAAGCTCCTTGAAAGTTAGGGCCAAATCCTAATCCTAGTTCTGAAAGACAATATACAGCAGAAAGCTAAATATACAAAATATCCAATAACAAACTTGCTTCAGTTATCCTCTCAAACTAAGAGATCAGTAAAAAACAAAAAAAAAAAACAACAAAAAAAAACTAGGATTTGATTTCTGAGTCTCAGTTAGTGATACTGCCCATGTTTTACATGAGCTCACTCACTTCTGGGTCTTTAAAAATATAATCTTTTGATACTCCATAAATCCAAATGAATTACTCATCCCCCAGACCAGGCAACTGAAGCCCATCTACTTGTGTTTCTGGGGTCAGGATGAAATACTATCTGTGAGAAATGCTAAGCTACTAGGAACACCATGTTAATATCCCAATCTCAGTGGAAGGGGAAGAAAGGAGAGAATTATATTCCTAGCAAGACTAAAATCTCCATTATCCATGCCTTCAAAATATTTTAATAACACATTTCACTTCTAGTAAGTTACCAGAGCGGCTTTCCTGGTAGCTCAGTTGGTAAAGAATCCACCTGCAATGCAGGAGACCTCAGTTCGATTCCTGCGTCAGGAAGATCCCCTAGAGAAGAGAAAGGCTACCCACCCCAGTATTCTTGGGATTCCCTGGTGGCTCAGCTGGTAAAGACTATGCCTGCAATGCAGGAGACCCGGGTTCAATCCCTGGGGTTGGGAAGATCCCCTGCAGAAGAGAAAGGCTACCCAACTCCAGTATTCTGGAGTTACCAGAATGGTCTAATTCCCAATGCCTTCCCAAGTTCATTTTGACCTAAAATTGTCTCAAAATAGCAGCAAATGCTGACTTTAGTCACCTTACCTTTTTTTTTTAACAACTCTTTTCCCTTACGTTTTTTACTTTACAGTCAAAATCCTATATAAACGGTAACAAGATTCGAAGATGAAGTTTTTCTGATGGTCTCAGGTTACTAAACTTGTACCCATTTAAAATAGTTATCAGTAAAGGATTTTCTCATTCATTCAACACTTACTGACTGCCCACTATTGAATGAAGTAAATAACAGTAGTCATGTGCCACGGACACATAAGTTCAACAGACTTTGGTTCAAACACCAGCTTACCACTTACTAGCCTGTGTGACCTTTGGGAAAGATATCTCATCTCATCGGGCCTGTAAAGCTGAGATAAAATCTACTTCCCAGGGTTGCTGTAAGGCTTAAAAGTGAGATGCTGCTGGCAACATACTTAGAGTACTACATGGTACACAGTAAAGCATCAAGCAATGACATCAAACATCCTCACTGTATCAAATACTATGCTGTGCAAGAAAATCCAAAGACATGACATTTCCATTCCAATTAGGGAGACAGACATGCATAAGCACGGCTTTTAAATTATTTACATTGTTCATTATTAATGAAGAGCAAGAGAACACAAACACAATCCAATTCTTAAGGTTACCTTTTTCCTTCGCATCAGGAAATGTTTTGTTATCATTAGTGTTGTAGGAAAATGAGATGGTGTCGACTAAATAAGTAGATGGAGATGCTGCCTCTTTTGTAAAATTCACAATCCAGGAAAAACCGGACCCAAACTGCACTGCTATTTTAGGACCATTCTGGTCGTCCCCACAAAAGCTTCCATTGTAGGTTGCAGCACCAAGGTCTGAAATGGGTACAGTTTTCTAAAAGAAAAAGACACCTGGGGCTTAGTCCCAAACAGGCAGCAATGAGAACAAGCATTTCCACCGTGAGTGCCACTATGAAGTTGACATCACACCCCACTAGCCAGCCTGGCCCGTCTATGCTGACGGGTTTCCGATTCTTTACCTACACACCAGTCCCTCTGGACAAATTCATGTATGTCTAAAAACAAAAGGAAAACCAGTCTGAAGTTCAGCTATTGACTTAAAAAAAATATATATATCAGGCTGTAAGCAGGCAGGATCTCAACGAAAAGAAATAAGGCAAAAAGGATTGAGAGGATAAACCCACCTCCACCCAAAGGTGACTTTAATAGCAAGCTATTTAAAAGAGCTTCGATGTTAGTACATGTTGAAAATTATAGAAATAGTTAAACCTGAAACACCATAGTCTTCAGATCATTTTCCCTTAACTAATTCCAAAAAACCTCCAAAGAACTGATGAATTAAAATATTCATTCCTAAATAAATAAAAAAGTTCACTTCAAAACTAAATAGAATACCTTCAAGTGTACATGCTAAATAGCTCCACAAAATGTACATGGTGTCAGTTAACATGAAATCAAATTTGTATAAATGAATGCAAAGGATTAAAAAAAGAGAATATAATTAAATTCCTACTATAAAACCCAAAGAAAAATAAAAACACTTACATTATGCTTGTCTGTGGTCTCATAGCGTATTGTGAAATTCATCTGCCATTTTGCATAAAGGCAAGTGGCGTTTGATGAATCTGTCAAATTAAGTTCCAATGCATAAGACGAGACAGCGCCTAGATTAAAAACAATAAGATTTTTAAATTGGACTACAGAAACATATATAAAATAAAAGTAAGCTCTATTCATCCCTAAAGTTCAACCTAATAATCATTTCCACACTCGGTGCCTTGCTAGTTTTAGGCAATTATTACTTATTAAGACTTTTATTTTTTTAGGTAAATGAGGTGATGGGGAAATGTGGAAGGGGTGTTTTCTCAAACCAGCTGGTGGAACCTTCTCTATAAAAATAATGATAGCTCTGATTTCTGCGATCTTGGTGCTTTAAATCCTGTCAAACTACATGACCTATGACACTGAGAAGTCTTGGCAAACCCTTTTATTCTGATGTAAAAATGTGGGCCAGGTCTAAGCATGTGTATCACGTGATCAAAGGAAGAGTATTACAAAGGTTGTTAGATCCACAAGCAAAAAGTTAATTTTTATAAACACAATGTTTATCATTTCAGTTTCATTTTAAAACCCAATCGATTAGAAAGCCTAATTCATCTTTTGACGTGGACTCAAAAGTCCCTTCCTCCATTCTCAACCTGCTACCTCTTTTTTAGCAGAGAAACCTTTCAGGGACAGAAAAGCTTTGGGGATTTTCAGCTACCTCGACTCTGATCTTCTACACTAGGTTAAATGGGGGACATCACCTATTACATTGAAGAGCCCAAAGACTCAAAACACGATATGCCAGAAAACACACCAGCAGCATAAATGAGGGACCACCATGTAAGGATTTTCTTCATTGTCTCACCAAGGGGTGCACTGTTTCCTGTTGAGATAGGTGTACAGCCTGAATGATACCCAAGCATGCCAGCGTCACCTACAAGTGGGGACACGCTCTAAACTAGAGAGAATCGAGTCCCGAGAGGAATACCAAGAAGGCGTGCCTCAGCAACAGCTTTCAAGCTGTACACAAAGCCCGCGTCATGCTCTGGAGACCAAGCTGCCTCGCCAAGCCTGAATCTGATACGCCTAAGCTCGTGGTCACTGACAATACCTAAATGTACTGGCTACAGGCTCCAAAAGACCTGTGAGGCCTAAGTAGGTTTTACAGCCATTCTTTTCTCAGAACAATCTGGAATGGAGCTACCATCACTGATCCAAGGCTACCCTGCAGTAGTGGTGAGAACTGCAGCTCAGAATTCTGATCAGCTGGAAGCCTGCTTTCCATACACATTCTCTTGGTCTGTTTAAAGTCCCCCATTTTAACACATTCTCCTTGTATTCAAAGTATTCAGGACTTCCCTAGGGGTGCAGCGGCTAAGAATCTGCCTGCCAATGCAGGGGACATGGGTTTGGTCCCTGGTCTGGAAAGATCCCACATGCTGCAGGACCACTAAGCCCGTGTGCCACAATTACGGAAGCCTGCAAGCCCTAGGACCGGTGCTCCGCAACCAGAGAAGCCACCACAATGAGAAGCCCGAGCGCCGCAACTCGAGAGTAGCCCCCACTCATTGCAACTAGAAGCCCACGCAAAGCAAAAAAGACCCAGACAGCCAAAAATAAATTTTTTTTTAAATTCTTTGTTGATTCTGAATAAACTCATTAAAAAAAAAACACCAAAACATTCAAAAGAAACAACCAAAAAAGCCTGCCGTGTGTTAATCATTTTCTTTCCAAAGAAATCAGAGTAGCAAACAAAAGTACGTGAAAAAGCACTCAGTATCAAAGGATCAGTATCAAGGGTGGAGGACTCGGCTCTCTGGAACAGAAAGCAAAGGCAGTTGTCTGTATTTGCCGCTACACTAACATCAAAACGACAGAGGATGAGATGGTTGGACGGCATCACCGACTCGATGGACGTTAGTCCATCTGTATGTCCATCGAGTCGGAGAAGCTCCAGGAGTTGGTGATGGATGTTTTGGAACTGTCGAGTTTGAGGTCACAGGCATTGAGTAAAAGTGGCCCCTGGGCAGCTGGGGGTGGAAGAAGCCCTCTGAAAGCACAGTTCTCCCAGGGTGCTGGGTTGTGAAGTCAGAGAACAGAATGTGCTGGGCCCTTGGGTAGGTGGGTAGGCTGTTTTGATGTTAGTTTTGATGTCAGTTGCTCAGTTGTGTCCAACTCTTTGTGATCCCATGGACTGCAGCACACCACGCTTCTCTGTCCATCACCAAACTCGTTCCCCACTTCTCAGCCTCACTGGCTTGAAAGGAAAGGCAGCACCCTGTCCAGACACTCAGGCTCAAAAGGTTTTGGGAATTGGCTTCTCCTTCATTCTCTTTGTTGAGTCCTATTGATTTTTTTCCCTTCCAATTCCCTCTGAAATCCAATCTCTGCCTTTAGTTTCTACTCCAAACCCACCAGCATACCCCTAACTTACTACAGATGCGTCCTAGCAGCCCCTAGAGGTGCTGTCAGATTCATGGTCCTTAAACGCCTCTCCCTCTCAGGATACTGTCTTGTTCAAAACCTTTTACGGGCTCCAAAATACCCATGCTAGAATTTAATTCCTCTGCCTGACTTTCAAAGTAATCTTTAATCTTGCCCCACCCTATTCCTCAACTTCTCTCAAGGCCGTGTTCCCAGAACACACCCTGCCATCCGGCTGAACTCGTTCCACTGGACCCATTTACCGCGCTCCAGTCAACCTCTGTCCCAGGCTTCTACCGTTCCTACCATCTGAAACAGACTTGTTTCCCTGGGACGGGATTTCACTATTTCTGGCTGTCCCCAAATCTACAACACCCCCGCCCTTTTTTAAAAACAATTTCTGGCCAATCCCACCTCCCCCCACTGTAACAGCTGAAAATGCGCAGGGGCCAGCCAGCAGGGCATGTTGCTGCTTAATGCCTGGCGGCGGCAGTGCAGCTCAGTGGCATGAGTTGGGACACTGAACTTGGCTTCAATTCTGAGTAATCCACTGTACCTTTCTCACAACGTGAGTTTTTTTTTAATGTGTGATGTGTAACATACATACCGAAAAGTGTATACAGCATACATACAGAAGGGATTGCAAGTGCTTGAAGCATTTTCACAAACTGAACCCACTTGTGTCAGGACGCAGAACATTCCAAGTGCTCCCCCGAAAGTTCCCTCGCTTCCCCTTCCAGTTACCAATTCCCTTCCAAGGGCAGCCAACAACCTGACTTCTAACAAACAGCACAGTTTACTTTTGCCTGTTGTTCAACCTGATGTAAATGAAATCATTCACTATACTTTCTGTTGTATCTGGCTTCTTTTATGCAACATTATGTCTTTCGAGATTCACCCACGGTGTTGAGCGTAGTTGCCGTTTGTCATTTCTAATTCTGTATGTACAGCCTTCCTGCATTAGGTCAGTACTCCACTGCATGTCTATGCTACTGCTTATGGACATTGGGCGAGTTTCCAGTTTGGTTCTTTTACAAATGGACGCATCAGTGAACACAGGTGTGTGTGGTGTGTCTATTGGGTGTATGTTTAGGAATGAAACTGCAGGGTCTAAGTGTATGCACATGTCCCAATATCTTTTTAAGAAATTCCTTTTCTGCTTAAAAATTGATGAGATTTAATTTCTGTTGTTTAGAATTAAGAACCCAGACTGATAGGCTGTCCGTTTTTCAGCCACCATTCTCTCCTTAAAGATTTCCTGACTGTAACAGCCCTCAAGGAGCAGTCACAGTGCGTATTGCCACACTTCCATATACTTTATACTACCCTGAATTATTCACTTACTTTATGCCTGTTAATCCTGTCTCCTCTATTACTGTAAGCTCCAAAACAACAGTTTTCAACTGTAACTTCACAAGAAACTGAGGTGCCAGGGTGAATTATAGTATACAGCAAATAAGTTGTTAGCTAATACAAAAAGTACCAAAGACCGTGAATGAATGATACACACGAATAGATTCAAGATTCGCTTTTGATAAGGTCTCTGCTACTCATTTGAATTCTAATATTCTCCCTTAGGCAGATGATCTTATCTATGCACAGCCCCTAGGAGTGTGTCTTTTTTATGAATGTCATCCATCACAGGTGTCAGGGAAGGGGAGACTATATCTATTACTTCCATCTCCCCCCATCCCTAGTAGTGCTGAATATATTACATTGTCAATAAATACTGATTGATTATATCCAGGTGAAAATACCATGCAATCAGGACCTGGAACACAGCTTAATCTAATTACAGGAAGTCTAAGCCTTCACCTCTTCCAAATCATGAACCCAACCCATCAGTCTTCTGGATACTCCCCTCAACCCCCATGTCGGTTTTCTCCACAATACATTTTGACATGGATTTAAGCTAGGAATACTGCTTTTCCCAGAAGTTTATAGATGAAACATTTACATTTTGGTTAAAAAAAATCTTCAGCAAGCCACTTGCATCCTATCGAAGTGTCTGATTTTAGACTAGCCAGCCATTTTTGTCAAAGACTTTATGACACTAAAAAACACAGCTGAATATATCCTGGAGTGTGTAATTATAGACCTGAGTTTACTCTCCAAAGGGGCTGGGGGGGAGAGGCAAAATCAACTTTCCCAAATGCAAATATCCTCTTGTTTCCAAAGAAATCATTTATAGGTTCTTTTAGGACTCAGAACTCTGGTCTCTAAGCATGACACACAGCAAAATGTGGCTAGGTTTTCCTACGTCTTTTTGATCCAAAGTGTGGTTGAAAAATATACATTTGTAAACAATATGGGGGTGGGGGGGGGGAACATTATAACAGTAGTAAAACAAAACCAATGAAAAACAATTATCTAAGAGGCAATAGTATAATGAGACAATTAAAGAGACCCATCACTGGAGCTGAAGAGCTAGAATTCAAATCAGGCAGTCCAATTTAAACACTGGTTGTGACATTCTGGGCAAGTCAACCTTGCTAAGAATTGTACAGTGTATTTCTCTAACACATTCTTCGAAAGCACGAGAGCCCTTCAGAGCGAAAAGACCTTTGCCATGCAAGTTAAGAGATTCCAACTTAAAAGTTTTTTTTTTTCCCTTCTAAGAAGCACAGCACCTAAAGGGATCCCTTCCCAAATTTTCAGTTTGTCTACTTTCATTGTATTAAGTGATGGACTCTTGTCCTCAAACTCTGATATCAATTCAGAATGAGGTTGAGCAAAGGATCTTAAAAACAAAAACACGAAAAAAAACCAGGACATAGGCATACAGTATCTATTTACACTTTGTTTTCAACTCATAGGTTTGTTGAGTCAACCAAGTCAAATCAACTGTTCCTCAGTTCCTAATGTAAGTAACAATTACCACGTGGTAGTTCCTGATACTCTGGATTTCTGGTAAATCTCTTAAAAATTTAAAAAAAAAAAAGATTTCAAGCTATGAAATATTGTTTTAAGGTCAGAGAGTGGGTAAGGAAATAAAAGATTTCCATTCAACTAATGGAAAGTGCTTATTGCTGAGTGGTGTTGGGCAGACCTCCAGAATTCTTTTTCAATGCAAGGCAGGATACCAACAAGTACTTATAAAGTACACTTTGGGAGCTGACAGGATCTCTGATCACTTTAATCTGAAATTATGATCGAAATGCTTTCATCACTACAGGAGGAAGAGCAGTCTTCTTGCACCAAGGATCACTGAATTCAGCTATAATACTGTGAAATAATCCTTCATCACAAATTCCACTCAAGGATCCAGTGGAAGAAAGCTGCACTCACGGGAAATACGTGAATATCTATAAATCCTATCAGATGTGATAACCAATGACCAACAGATGAATAATAAGCCTGTCCTTTCGAGTATCTTTATTAAAACCAGAATAGTTTCAGAAGAACAGTGAACCAAAGTTATCAGTGGTAAGGCTACAGAAAAATCTCACTTTTCAATCACCTCCGAGAGAGATAAACTGGTTCTTTGTGAAAATTTTATTTATTCTCCTCATCCAGGATGTTCTGGTTCCCCAGGTGAACCTTCACTACTGTTTAGGTTTATGTGAAGGGATATAGGTAAGATGGGGCTTCCCTGGTGGCCTAGCGGTAAAGAATCCTGCCAACACAGGAGACCCGTGTTCAATCCCAGGGTTGGAAAGATACCCTGGAGCTGGAGGAAAAAATGGCAACCCACTCCAGCATTCTTATCTGGAAATCCCCTGGACAGAGGAGCCTGGCAGGCTACAATCCATGGGTCAAAAAGAGTCAGACACAACTTAGCGAGTGAACAACAGGTAAGATACCAGCATTATTATATGGGATTATACTTTAATCAGTTGGTTTATAATCATCTGTACAGCTTAGCACTGATCTTAAAGTTCTCCATCTTGCAAAACCCAATGTAAGGTTCACAGAAGAAAAAGGTAACCAACTTAATCTAGTTCACCGATGTCTCCCCAGCGCTCACCAACGAAGACCTTCAACAAAAGCCTACTGAGTTAACCCCGTGCCCCCAGGCCCTGTGCCAGGGAGGCAATGGGAAGTTAACGGTACAGCAGACAGTCTCCACACAGAGACTAAATAAATCCACAGAGATTTGCCTAGTGAGGTGGGGGGGCTAGGGGGAAGGGGAATAAAAGGGTGGAAAACAGGCTAGCCTAACAACCTAGGCATTTGGGCAAGATAAGACTGACTCCTATTCCTCCAAGTAAGTCACGTGGGCTGGCCTCCTTCAAGTCTCTGTTCAAATGTCACCCAACAATGAAGGCCTTCTGACCACAAATGTCAAAGAGGGTCAACCCCACCACTCCCTCCCTACCGGCTCTTTCTTCTTCCTCATATCCTGCCTCATTGCCTTCACCTGCTTATGGCACTCTGCAATTCTGTTCTTGACCTGAGGGGCTGTCTTCCCCCACTAAGAGGTAAGCTCCCTGAGAGCAGGAACCTTTCGCCTAGTGGCTTCCATCAACAACTGTGGGAAGGAGCGACTGCTCTACCAGTAAAGTACACACTTGGGAAATTTCTATCAGGTTTTCCCCCACCCAGAATAGCCTCCACCGTATAAAAACTAGAAGTCAGATTAGTTATGGGAATCAGTAACCACAGAACTCTGAAATCTATAATGTCACAGGGGAAACATAAGCAATGATGCTAGGAAAAGTTTTTCATCCACTACTCTAACGCCTCTAGGTAGCTTTTCTTCAGACGCTCTCTGCTGCTGCTGCTGAGTCGCTTCAGTCGTGTCCGACTCTGTGCGACCCCATAGACAGTAGCCCACCAGGCTCCCCCGTCCCTGGGATTCTCCAGGCAAGAACGCTGGAGTGGGTTGCCATTTCCTTCTCCAATGCATGAAAGTGAGAAGTGAAAGTGAAGTCGCTCAGTCATGTCCAACTCTTAGCGACCCCATGGACTTCAGCCCACCAGGCTCCTCCGTCCATGGGATTCTCCAGGCAAGAGTAGGCAGGTCTAATTCATTCCAATAAATACTAGCATAATTTAATCTTTGTGAAAAAGGCCAACACACAGGCTCTAAGAATTCCTTTCTATACTTACTCTAAAGCCATCTATTTTTAAAGAGCTACCTGGTAGAGCTGGGAGAGAGTTATAAAATTACCAAGTGAAACCAGTGCACTACCAGTTCATAAGGTCATAAATCCAGGAACAAATCCTCCTCCCTGGGACCCTCTGCAGTGCTCAGGAACAGCCTGAATTTCACAGCAGATACTTCACTGACTTTCCAAAAAACTATTATTGGTATCCATTTTGATACATAAAGGTAAGGTGCAAAATCCACCAAGCAACTGAAGAATTGCTAAATTCTTAAACACACACAGGAGTCTGAAAATCTTCCAAGAGGATGTTAGTCCCAAACAATAAATGGCAAACTAGCAGATGAGCTGATGGCTTTTTTAACGTGCTTCTTTTCGCCTGTTTATTTTCTGCAATGAGCAAGCACTGGTTTTGTAAAAAGAACACACAAAAAAGCTTTCATTAAAAGGAAAAAAAATGACAAGCAAGCCAACAAGACAATGAATTTTTCCCCCTTTCTCTGCACAATAAAAGTGTTGTTTGTGCTGATCCAATTGGCAGAGAACTACTGATTACCAGATGCCTTGGTCAGATGTGTTCTAGTCACTGATAAGGTGCTTCTCACTGTAAACAATCCTCTCACAGGGTCATCTGGCCTCCCCAAGTGCTTCACAGGGGAGTCAAGGCGGCACATTACATTTGAGCAAAGCTCCACGGCCCCTTTCAAAAGGGCTAGAGGCTTTCCTGCACTAAATGCACAGCTAGATTCCCTTCTGGCATCAGGGCCCCTTTACTCTCTTATCCACTGAGGACCTCAAAGGGCTTTGTTTATGTGACTTATATCCACTGCTACTTGCTGTACTACAAATTAAAACTAAAAAAGGGACTAAAACACATCAGACCCATGAGAGTGGTGATGTCATCACACATTCTACAGCTTCTGGAAAACTCCACCGTACTGAGGAGAGGATAAGTGTGAAAAAGACAAATATCTTAATTTCAGTCTGGAGATAGTTTTCATCTGACAGGAACTTCCCCCTAACTCCACCCTCAAAGATCCTTAAGAATCACTAGATGATCCAGACCCCTTCCAACTCCATGGCTCTGGAGCCAGATTCATCATCTTTTGGCACTACTGACATTCTGAGATGGGTAATTCTTTATGGGGGCGGGGGTGGGGGAGTGCTGTCCTGTGCCTTGTGGGATGTTTAGACACACCACTGGCCTCTTCCCACTAGATGCCAAAAGCAATCCCCAGTGATGACAACCCAAAATGTCTCCAGACATTGCTAAATGCCCCCTGGGTGAGAATCCCCCATTCCACGTGTGGACTTCATTCTTCTACTGAAATGTGAATTACAAAATGTGTGCCTCTCACTGCCCCTCCCGGGCCCCTACTGTATCTACTTCTTCTCTATTCCCACCTGAGTCTGCGCCTTCCGGTCTTTTATTAGGTCACAAATGGCAAGGGTCAGGTAGTAACAAGCTCAGAATTTATCAGGACAGGAAGAAACATTCTGGCCAAAGTTCACCTCTCAGGTATTTAAAGGCCTCGGGGACCTAAAGCTTGCGGGTGGAAGGGTGGGGGTGGGGGTGGAGGTGGGGCGCGGGGCGCTCAGAGCGCCAGCAGCCAGGACCTAGCAAAAACCCGATCCTTAGAAAATGACCTGCCCTCCTTCTCCGAAAACCAGGCGGTAACAGGCCAGTTGTGTGAGAGAGAAGAAAAGGAGCTTCTGAACGCAAAGTGGCAGCATAAAAGACTCAGATACACCACCCCCAAAACCTCAGTATATGGGTACCTTTTTTTAATCAGTCTAGCTGGAAGGAAGTAACAAAACTGGTTTAAAAAAAGATAAACAACTATGTCCTCAGCACCTCCAAGTCAGATATTCACTCCCCACCGAAGTTTGTATTCATCCCTTTTAGTCTCCAGAGGTTGGGTACAAGTTTTCTCGTCTGGAAATTGCCCCAGCCACCTTAGCTCCCCCTTCCCCATCAACACTCCAAGTACCAAACCCCAATTTATGATCTCTTGAATCACCCTTCCTCCACAGCGTTAAACTTCTACCCCACCAAGCCTCTCACTGCCCCTCAGAATCTCCCCCTATCTGCCCCCCCTCCTTAACCCAAGCTTCTCCACGCAGGCAGTCCCCTTCCCTCCTCAGTTTTCTCTCCCGCCCCACAGGTTCCCACCATCTTCAAAACTCTTCCTTGATCCTAGGACCAGGACTCTAATTGTCCGTGCCACCCCAGAATCCGCACGTACCGCCCTCCCACGCTCACCTCTCCTTAGCATCTCCCCCAAGTTACTCTTTCCACCTCTGCTGCTCTTCCCTACCTACTCCCTCGGCGTCCACCCGGACCCCTTGCTCTTTTTTATTCTCATGGGCCCTTGTCCCTCGCCATCCCTCGGTCGGGCCTTCGCTAGGTCACTGCTCATCACCTCGGGCCAGCGCCAACGCCCAGTGTCTGTCGTTCAGCCTCTCAACCCCCTCCCCCCCGGACCAGTCTTTCAGGTTACTGCCTCTGAACTGGGAGCCCCGGGCCCAGGATCAGGGACTAAGCAGAAGGGCCCGACAACTCACCCAGGACGAGGCAGAGGAGAAGGAACCCAGAGCCCGGAACCGGGGCGAGGCGGAAGCACACCATGATCCCGGAGAGCAGGCGGCGGCGACAAGAGCAGCGACAGCAGGGAAAAGGCTCGCGGAAACCTGATAGGAGGGCCGATGACCACCGACCACAACGCTGCAAAAGCCAGGACTCGGCGCTTTCAGCGCGGGTCATAAGACCAGGGGCGGGGCTCTTTCTTGCCCTCAGCCAATCAGCGCGCTTGAAAGCGGCCCTAGGGGTGGTGACGCTTGGGCCCAGTGGGCGGGGTGACCACGCCCTGGCTTTTTGGTTCACAGTCATTTTTATGCTCCTAAGAGATGCGCGCGGACGGCCCTTTCTGAGGTTTTTAAAGAGAGACGAACTTTTTTGGGGGGTGTAGATAGTATAGATTATTTCAGTTCTGACTCCTTGAGAATACTTTTGCTGGAGTTAAAATGGTTGCTAGGTATTGCAACGTTATACCTACAGAAATAAAACATGATTATTCTCCAAACACTGTTGCCTATGCAGCTCATGTCATTAAAAGGACAAGGGAGCTAGAGGGTGATATGGAGTCAGTGAACGCCAGAGCAGGCCTTGAAGTTCACCTAGTTACAACACCCTGTTTTTCAGATGGGGAAACTGAACTCAGAAAGAGGAAGAGTCTTATTTAAATATAGAAAGAAAGACAATGAGGAAGAGAGAAATAGGACAAGGGAAGAAAGGATCATCCATATTCCGAGCACACAGAAAGAGACACCATTATCTACCTGTCCATCCAACAAGCTGTTTTTCCTGTATCTATACACATGTAAATATTCTTTAATTAGAATTCACTCTAAACACATTATTTGGTATAGTTGACAATTGAACAGATGAAACCTAAACTCTTCAACAAATGAAAGCATTCAAAAACTATAAAGATCTCAAATTGGGACAAAGTGTTGATTCTCAAATGTTAGTTTCCAAAAGTGTCATCTGGGGATTTTTAAAAACAAGCAGAATCCTCACGTCATTCCCCAGAGATTCTGAAACAGTAGGTCTGTGGCACTCCTAGGAATCAGTTCTTTTGTTTTAACAAGAACTCCAAGTGATTCTGATTCCTATGGTTCCCAGACTACATTTCAAGTATCAGAAAATAGAGCTTCAAAATCATCTAGTCCCAGGAGATCTTAATCTGGTTCCAATGGATGAACTAGGGGTCGGGGATAGGTGTCTGTGAATCCCCCAAAATTACAGGCAAAATTTACATATGTGTATTTTTCTGAGGAAGTTGGTAGTTTTTACTATTTCTTAAGTAGGACTGGAGAAGGCAATGGCACCCCACTCCAGTACTCTTGCCTGGAAAATCCCATGGACTGAGGAGCCTGGTAGGCTGTAGTCCATGGGATCGCTGAGAGTCGGACACGACTGAGCGACTTCACTTTCACTTTTCACTTTCATGCATTGGAGGAGGAAATGGCAACCCACTCCAGTGTTCTTGCCTGGAGAATCCCAGGGACAGGGGAGCCTGGTGGGCTACCGTCTATGGGGTCGCACAGAGTCGGGCACGACTGAAGCGACTTAGCAGCTTAGCAAGTAGGACCTATGACTTCTCACCCTAACACCCACCCCTGCTCCAATATTAAGATCTATTCCCCCACTGTCCTTCGCTTGAATGTGATTAATTCCTGAAAGTGAGAACACTGAATGTGTTCTGTCATGAGTGAAACTGACTGCCCCATTGATAAGGCTGGGAAGCAGCTCTGTCCTGGATAACCTGCAGCTGAGTTGAGCGCTCAGAAGTGCGCCCCCCCCCCCATTATTTTTATTTATTTATTTTGGCTGTGCCACATGGCATGCAGGCATGCAGAATCTTAGTTCCCCGACCAGGTATCGAACCCGTGAGCCCTGCAGTGGAAGCATGGAATCTTAACTCCTGGACCTCCAGGGAAGCATACTGCCCCCCACCCCACCCGGCTCAATCCTTAATGAAGGGACTCTGTCCCTTCTTCCTCAACTATAAACTGCCTAAATTTCATGTTCAGCGAAATGCTAAGAAGAGATAAAACAGCATAGTGGAAAGAACAGTGGGCGGACATTCAGAAGAGCTGGGCGTGAGATACCTCTGACTGACATCATGACCTTCACTTCATCTCTTTGAGCTTCTACATCCATAAAATAGAAATGTGTGACTAGAGCTGTTTCTCAGCGCCGGCTGCACTCTGGGATCACTGGTAGGGCTTAAAAACTAGAGATGCCCCTCGGTCCCACCCCTTGAGATTCTCTGATTCAGTAGATAAGGCCTGGGGCCTGGGCACTGTATTTTTCTTAGAACTCCCCAAGACAGTATTAATCGGCCAGAGATGAACTGTCAGGTAATCCCAGCTTTACAAGTCTAGGATTCTATGAAAGTAAATGCTCATTTATATAAGATATAAGAAAACAAAGTGCCCCATTGAGTCAAGAATTCCGTTTAACCAATTGTACTGAACTTCTTGCAGATGTCAATCAAATGAAAAAATGGAACAGAGAGAGATATCAGCGGCCTTACAAGCTAAATCCGCCACCCACCCCCCACCCCGCCCCCATCACCACCATTCTCGCAAAACAAACGCTGGTTTCTTGACCGGGACAGCCTTCTTCAGGAGACAGAACGGTGTTTGTGTTTTGTTGTTGTTGTTGGAGGATGGCGGGTGGGGGATTGGTGAGTAAAGGTTGGGTTATTTTGTCAGAGGACACAGGCTCAAAATTCTCAAACCTTTGTTTAATTTAACAACTTAATTTAATGTAACAACTCAAACGCAGTTGTTGAATGTCTCCGCGCTCGGAGATGCCGCGAGAACTACTCGCTTTTTTCTGCACTGTCTCCCATCACCTAGCCAGTTGAAGGAACTTGCCCCTGACTCTTCTGCAGGAGAGGCGGATTCCTAAGTGGGACTGGGGTCGGTGGTTTGAAGAACTTTATGAGATTCCCCTGGCATCTGAGCTTCCCAGCTGTGGACTTGATTGTTGTTGCCAGGAAAGGGGGCGCTTTCACATGCACTTCCTCTCTTAGGGGACCCCGTGCCCACCTGCCTGCGCAAAACTCCTCAGTCCCCTTCCCCCACCCCTATCCCCAGCCCCACACCACCCCAGGTAGATTCTGACTCTTTCTGAGCAGCTTTGAGAGCAAGGAATCGCTGGTAAACACTTCCCCGAAAAGTGGACACACCGAAGGGTGGAAGAGACAATGACACTCTAAGATCTGGTAAATGATGACAATGAAATGTATCGGTCCGAGGGAGGAAATGAACATCAATATATAGATTTAGAATAGAAAAATGATAAAGCTTATTAAATGAATGAATGAGCAGCCCTGAGGCTCTAATCTCATCTCCCTGCCATCTGTTGACTAAAGAAAAACACCGTCTAAAAGTTAGGTTTTATTCGAGAAACTTACTGGTCTATAGCCCATGAGACAGCCTCTCAAATAGCGCTGAGGAACTGTTCCAAAGAGGTAAGGCAGGAGCCAGGAGTTTTTGCTGGAAAAGAAACAAGTAATTGAACATCAAAAAAAATTACTGCTAATCACAGAAAACATCTCAAGTTAATGATTTTACTGCTTTTCTCTGCATGGGAAGATGCAAGAATCTAGGCTCATTGAAATTATTCCTTAGATATGCATCTTAAGGATTTAGGAGCAGTATCCTGTTTTTCTCCATCCTGAATCCCTTTGGGCAGGTGCACTGCAGTGGCTGATGGCTTGATGGGGTGGGGGGGGGGGACATTCTTTGTTTAGTGAAATGGCGGGCAACATATTTTTGCCTCCAAATCATGTAATTATTTTATTTGCATTCTTTCTCTGCCATTTTTCCCCTTTCCTTACCCCCCTTTTTTTTTTAAGTTTCTACTCCACTCCTCTTTTCCTTTCCCCTCCAAACTGTGACAAGATGGTCATCACTCAGCCCCAACAGAGAGGTCACAGTGGACTCAAAGGGCTGCCAACCTCAACCTAAAGTGCACTGGGCGAGTGGAAGCAGGCCATTGGAGTTATTCGTTTCTGCAGCAGCATTCTTCTCCACCTGCCCGCCAAAGAGCTGGTCTAACCTGCTGCTGCTGCTGCTAAGTCGCTTCAGTCGTGTCCGACTCTGAGCGACCCCATAGACAGCAGCCCACCAGGCTCCCCCGTCCCTGGGATTCTCCAGGCAAGAACACTGGAGTGGCTTGCCATTTCCTTCTCCAATGCATGAAAGTGAAAAGTGAAAGTGAAAGTGAAGTCGTGTCCGACTCTTAGCGACCCCATGGACTGTAGCCCACCAGGCTCCTCCGTCCATGGGGTTTTTCAGGCAAGAGTACTGGAGTGGGGTGCCATTGCCTTCTCCTGCTAATGGCTCTCAACTTGGAGAGTGTATCACAATCACCAAAAAGTCTTTTGAAAACACAGATTACTGGGCCCCACTGTGGAGTTCGAGCAAGTCTGGGGTGGGGCCTGAGAATCTGCATTTCTGGCAACTTCTCATGTGGTTCTGATGCTGCTGATCCAGAAACCAAACAGACGTCACCTGTCCTCTGGGGAATGGGGTTAAAGGTGGAAGAGAAGGGACTTCTGTTAACTCCTGCAGTATTTCAATTTTTATAGTAATCAGATTGTTTTTGTAACGATGGTTTTTAAATTAGTGAGTGCAAATCATTTTTAAAAATCAAATAATTTTTTAACTTATAAAACTGAAAAGAAGTGCACTTTCACCTTCCCCTGGACTCTAGCCCCACTCCTCAAAGTAATAACTGGTAAGAATCCATTTTTTTAAACTCTCAGGAAAAAATGATGCACGTACCTGCATATATATTTACATTTTAAATTTTTCATAATTACAAGCATACTCTTCATATTGTTTAGTGACTTGCTTTTCTCACTTAGTGGCATATTTTGAAGATGGTCCTTAAAAGTCATATATCTTGACCTCATTCTTCTAATTAGCTTTCACTGTGTAGCTGTATCTCGATGTATAAAAACCCAAAAATTGTTAAACCCGTTCCCCCAAACAAATCCCAAGATCTGTCTGCAGCACCACCCTGTGGTTAGCATAGGAATTGCATCACAAGAAAGTGAAAGTCTCTCAATCCCGTCCGATTCTTTGCGACCCCATGGACTATACAGTCCATGGAATTCTCCAGGCCACAAAACTGGAGTGGTAGCTGTTCCCTTCTCCAGGGGGTCTTCCCAACCCAGGGATTGAACCTGGGTCTCCTGCACCGCAAGCAGATTCTTTACCGTCTGAGCTACCAGGGAAGCCCACCATGAATAATAAGGGAATTTGAATAAATCATTTAGGGTTATGTGTTTTCATAAGCCTAAGTTTTATGCTGTTTTCCAAAGTGGAAACTTGTCATGAGCTAAGCATTGCTAGTGTGGCCAGAGCGGAATGGGGTCCACCGTTGTGATGCTGAAGTGGATTTTTGGCACCCTTTTCAGCCATCAGATTATCATGCAAACTTGGGAAGGTCAGTCCATGCTCTGTGTGCATCTGGTCTTCCCCTTCACACACCCGCTCCTGACTTGGAGGAGAAGGAACATACTCAGCTGGTGGCAGGAAGTTGCTTCTTAGAAGAGGGCCAACTTTAAATACGAATCAGTCTCTTGTGTACGTCACCTTCATTATTTAGAGAGGGCTGGGATAGTGTAGTGGTTGAGTGCTGGCTCTGGCATTGGACTGCCACGATTTGAGTCCTTCCTCTGCTATTTACTAACTGTGTGACCTCTGGGCCTCAGTTCCCACATCCCTAAAATGGAGGTAATGATAGGAATATTTATCACGTAGGATTATGGTAAGGATTGCATGAGGTACGGGGAAAACGCGGACGTGTAGTGCACTCAACAAACACTGCTGTCACTGTTATTAGTGGTAGCGATTGTCGCATTCCTTTCTCTGCCAGTGTGTCACAGACCTAAAGAAGTTGGCAGTGGTGCTCACTGCTTGAGGGAGGGCCATTGCTTTCCTTCATATTTAAATGTTTTTTTTAATATTTATTAATTTGGCTGCACCAGGTCTTGGTTGCTGCATGTAGGATCTTTAGCTGTGGCATGTGGGATCTAGATCTCTGACCACGGATGGAACCCAGGCCCCCTGCCTGGGGATCCTGGAGTCTTTGCCACTGAACCACCAGGGAAGTCCCTAAAATTCTTTCTATATAAATGAACACATAGCCAGTGAAGAACATTTCTGACATACCGCTAAACACAAAGAAGAAAATTAAATAACCTGTGATCTGACTTCTGCCTAGAACATTCCTTCTCCTCCTACCTCCTGCAACACTAGTCTGGCTTCTGCTTCTCTTTCAGGTGACATGAGTCTCTCCCAAGTAATCATTAACCAGTCAAGGCTGAATTAAGGGGGTTCCACTGACTGCTTCCCTAAAACCCTGCACTTCCCTCATCATAACATCCAGCACGCTCTAATTGACTGTTCACTGGCCTAGACTCCACAGGAGCCTTCAGGCTTCTTTAGGGCAGAAGACATGGCCATTTTTTCCACCAATCTTATGTTCGTAGTAAGTGCTCAGTAAATGCTTGTTGAATTCACAAATGAATGGCAGATCTAAGAATAGGCTCTGGCTTTTGGAGATCGCAGGACCTAGGTGGTGAGCTGGTGGAATGGTCTCCCCAGCAGGGTATTTCCCAAGTTTCTTCCATCTGCATCACGTCAGGGAAAGTGGCCACATACATGCCTTCTTTCCACTAGGCCAGCCAGCTGACTGTGAACTCACTTCTTACTTCCCCTTCTACCACTTTCTCATTTTCTCTTTGTCTATATGTCTCTATGTTGCACTCTCTTTTTTTTTATCTGAGTCTCTCTCTCTTTCTCACACACACACTCATACATTCCTCGCTTAGCTCTTCACTGGAATCTCCAGATTCTCTTTGCACTCAGTAGATTATGAAGGAGAGGGAACCCAGAACATCAGGACCCATGGAACTGTGAGATGGTGTGCTGCTCAAGCAATCATGTCATCTCACTCCCTTCCTTTGCAGTCAGGGTTTGGAGGAGAGGGTTCAGAACCAGAGATTCTTACCACCCCCCTCTGTTATGACACTGTTGATGGTGACAGTCACCCGGGGCTTCAAGTGTAACCGAGAAGGCTGCTGCCAGCTCTTTGGCATAAGATGGCAGCCCCTAACTGCAGGCTCCTGATGGTGAACGACAGTCATTTAAAATCATAAGAGCTCTTGTCTGCTTCAACCCCTTCATTTTGCCCAGGGAGGTCGAGTTACTTGGCCAAATAGGCAGCAGAGCTGAGAGAAGAAGTCTTAGCTCTGTATTTCTTGCCTAGTGCTCTATTCTCCGTTGGCTCAAACTCTGTGCTCTAAAAGGCCCCCTTCGTTAAATTTTCATGTCAGTGAGAAAGGCCAGGAAAATGCTGAGGGCCCTGTTCAGTTCCAGAATTTATTACATGGAGACTTTAGCACTCTTGTGAATTGAAATATGTAAGTTTCCTAGCAACTTCATTCTTTTTTTATTATTAATTTTTATTGGAGCATAGTTGCCTTACAATGCTGTGTTAGTTTCTGCTATACAGCAAAGTGAATCAGCTATAAGTATATATATACCCCCTCTTTTTTTACATTTCCTTCCCATTTAGGTCACCACAGAGCATTGAGTAGAGTTCCCTGTGCTATACAGTAGGTTCTTTTTTTTTTTCTTTTACAGTAGGTTCTTGTTGTCTGTTTTATACATGTGTGTGTTAGTCACTCAATCATGTCTGACTCTTTGTGACCCCATGGTCTGTCCATGGAATTCTCTAGGCAAGAATACTGGAATGGATTGCCATTCCCTTCTCCAGGGGATCTTCCCCACCCAGGGATCGAACCCGGGTCTCTTGCATTGTAGGCAGATTCTTTACCGTCTGCGCCACTAGGGAAGCCAATGTTTTATACATAGTTGTGTATATATGTCCGTTCCAATCTCCCGATTCATCCCACCACCCACCCCTCCGCAACTTCACCCTTCCAGATGTTATTTATTCCTTTTTCTGGCTGACTGTTCATTGAAGTCCTTGCTGCTTTTACAATGGGCTTTGAGGAACAGTCCATCTGGCCAACTCCTTCATTAGGGATGTAATAGGAGTCAAGAAAAATGAGTTCACTTCACTTGATTTCATCCGTTTCCTTCCATCCGTATTTCCCCACCCTTTCTCCCCAGACTTAGTGATTTCTGTGAGCCAGGATGGCTTCCAGGGGTAGGCATATCCACCTGAAGCCCTGCGAACCAGAATGGTGATACTGACCATCTAGAGGCATCCAGCACAGGGCTAGCACCTAATACTCGCTCATGCTCCTCAACATAAAACCCAGGAAAGCTGCTTCCTGAGCCCAGTTTGGCCGCTACTCGTTCTGTGGCCTGTTCAGGCACCTTATCTCTTTGGCCCACTTAATCACACTTTCCTCTGCTGCTTAGGGTTTGAACAACAACAGAGTTTCCCAAAGTGCATTCCAGGGAGTCCACAGGCTCAGAGGACATATCTCAGAGTAGGCATGCTGGATGTCCTACCCACACCAACAGGAATGGCTCCAGTTTTCTCTTTTAGATGGTGGAGTTTGTGGGAAACTTTTGAACAAAGGGCTCCCTGGCTAAAAAATTTATAGGAAACATTGGACTGGAAAATCACCATGATCACTCTCAGCTATAAAAGTCTACAGTCCTAGGTTCTGGGACCTCCCTGGTGGTCCAGTGGCTAAGACTCCAAGCTCCCAATGCAGGGGGCCCAGGTTCGATCCCTGGTCAGGGAACTATTAATAGATCGCATGTGCTACAATTACGAGTTCATATTACTGCAACTGAGACGCAGTGCAGCCAAATAAATAAATAAAACCCAGGGTTCTTTCTGGGTTTCCAAGATAAGCCTGTCTGATAATGAAGGATTCTGGTATCTTTTGTTCTAAAAAGAACAGTGGAAACGAGAAGACTTGAAGAGCACACCCATGGCAGGCCTCTAGGGTCACCTCTAAGCTGGTGACACCAAAAAAAATACTAACAGCTGCACATCCTATATGCCAAGGACTGTTGTAAGCCTTTATCATATGTAATTCTCACAACAACTCTATGAAGTAGGTAATGTCTCTGTTTTACAGATAAGGAAACAGAAGCACAAAAAGGCTAAATAACTTGCCTGTCTTTGTCAGCTCAGGCTCCTGTAACAAATCACCATGGACTGGGTGGCGTAAGCAACAAATATTTCTTTCTCATAATTCTGGAGGCTGGGAAGTCCAAGATCAAGGTGCTGGCAGATTCAGTGTCTGGTGACAGTCAGAGCTGGCTGACAGCTACCTTTTTTCTGTGCCCTCCCATGGTAGAGACATCATCTGTCTAATGTTTCTCTTCATAAGGCACTAATCCCATTCATGAAAGCTCCACCCTCATGACCTAATAACCTCCCATAGGCTCTACCTCCGAACATCGTTACATTGGGCATTAATGCGTCAACATATGAATTTAGTGGGGGACACAGACATTAAATCATAGCACTGCCTATGACAACGTATCTATTAAGTGCAAAACCTAGCAGTCTTCCCTGATGGTTCAGTCAGTAAAGAATCTGCCAGCAGTGCAGGAGACCCAAGTTCAATTCCTGGGTTGGGAAGATTCCCTAGAGAAAAAAATAGCAACCCACTGCAGTGTTCTTGCCTGGAACATCCCATGGACAGAGGAGCCTGACAGGCCTCAGTCCACGGAGTCATAAAGAGTTGGACACAACTGAGCAACTAAACCACCACCAGCACTAGCTGTCTAGCTCCAGTGTCGCTGTTTCTATCAATTACACTGCTGTGCAAAATCTCTAACACTAGGTCCTATTTCTGATCTTTGAAAATCCATTTGCCCATTGGTCATACCCATTTACACAGCTCATGGTCACCGCAAACTTCATTTCTCCTAAACCAAATTAATCATTTCTCTTGTTCCTCAGTCCCTTTGTCCTCACAAAGATTTCTAGACATGGTTTTTATTTTTTAATGCAATTTTAAAAATTTATTTATTTTTTGGCAGCGCTGCAAGGCACAGGATCTCAGTTCCCCAACAATGGGTTGAATTTGTGCCCCCTTTCCCCGACAGCAGAGGCATGGAGTGGAGTCTTAACCACAAAGGAAGTCCCTACACATTCTTTTTAATATCTTGACATTATCTTTAATCCAGCTCCTCCATACCCCAAACTAGCCACTCACCAAATTCTGTTGATGTTTCTTTCACTATTTCTCTTGAATCCATCCTTAGCTTTCTATTCCCACCCTAGACCAGGCCCTCATTGCCTAGATGGTCTCCCTGACTCCAGCCGTTCCTGCACACAAATGTCACGTTGATCTCCTTCAAAGACTGCTCTTATCATATACTCTTCCTCCTCAAAACCCTTTACTAGCTCTCTTTCCAACTATATTAACCCTAGATTTTTCTGCTTGGCTTTTAAGGCATTCAAAATTTACTTCCTCTCTACCAAGCCAATCTTATCTATACGTTATACATTATCTGCTCTGGCTGGTTGGTCTCCTTATTGCTGCATAAGTTTTCATTGACATCGCACCTGTCACAGGCACGGCCTATTGCCTACCAAAGAGTCATTCCCCCTAGTTCCTAAGTGACAGAATCTTGATTATGTTACAGGTGACAATATGCACATCTCCAAGAGGTGAATCACAATCGCTCTAAATCATTGATATAAGCCTTTGCTAACGATGGATATAGGGATAATTAAGTAACCTAGTTCTGGCTAATGAGACACGAGGAGGACTCTGAGGGCACTTCTGGGAGAGCCCTTTCTTCTTCCAAAATGAGATAAATGTGGAAAAGGACTCCATCAACCTCTTGAGTTAAGTAGTAGACTTAGGATATGACGTCTGGTGCTGTGGCAGCTATCTTGGAACCATGAGGGGAGACATCTGAGGATGTCAGAGCAAAAAGAACAAAATATTGATGATATGGTTGAGTTGCTGTACAAATCCTGGAACTGTCCACTCCCCAACTTCTTGTTAAATGGGATAATAAAAGTCCAAATGACCTTAAGTCACTGTTGGAGAACTTTGTTGCCTGGCACTTGAAGTCATCTGAACTTATAATACCCTGCATCCAGGAAGCTGTCCATGTGTCCCACCAACAATCCAAATCCTGAAATGTTTGCGGGATGCAGCTCAAATCCTCCTTCTCTGCTGAGCTTCTAAACTAGCATTTAACATATGTTCTGCAGTTTGGTACTTCATTGCGATGAGGTGTTGTATAGCTGCTCTTCACTCTTTTTCCAGGCTCTTTTTTTTTTGGCTGCACCACATGGGTTGTAGGATCTTATTTCCCCTACCAGGAATTAAACTCATGCCCCTGGCATTAGAAGTGCGGAGTCGTAACCATTGGACCACCAGGAAAGTCCCTCCTAGGTTCATTTTGATTCTACAGCTAGACTGAGTCCCTTGAGGAGCGTACCTTCTGCTAGAGTGTTTATCCCCAGCACTGCCCACAGTGCTTGACAGGGTGCTGTAATCATCAACCTTCCTTGTCTGAATAATAATGGTGTCTGTAAACTACTGGAATGTTTAGTGTTGAATAAGAGGCACCTTGTATATCTCCTCACAGAGACAAGTTCTTTTTTTACTCCAGCACAAGTAATTCAAAGTCCAAAGTAAGCGGGTGACATTTTATGAGCTCAAAGGGTTTTTGTTTTGAGATTTCACAAGTTTTTAAATATTATTTAACCCTGAAATCTATCTTGTGGAATGAAACAGATTCACAGACATAAAGAGACTAGTGGCTCCCAATGGAGAGAGGGATGGGGCGGGGCAGGGATGATGGGGAGTTTGGGAGTAGCAGATGCAAGCTAGTATATATAGGATGGATAAACAACAAGATCCTACCGTATGGCACAGAAGTATATTCAGTATCCTGTGATAAATCATCGTGGACAAGAATATGCAAAAGAATGGATATACATGTATAATTGAAACACTGTGCTGGACAGCAGAAATTAACACAATATTGTAAATCAACTATACTTCAATACAACTTTTTAAAAAAGAAAAAAGAACTTTAGGTATACAAGTTTGTATATAAAACATAGATTTTAACCTGAAGACGTGAAAAAAACTATACTGTGGAACATATAAATCAGTGTTTCTCAGTCAGCTGTACTTCAAAAAAATCAGTGTTTCTCAACAATGACTGCACATTAGAATCACTTCAGGAACTTTCCAGTTCAGTTCAGTTCAGTCGTTCAGTCATGTCTGACTATTTGCAACCCCATGGACTGCATCACACCAGGCTTCCCTGTCCATAACCAACTCCCAGAGCTTGCTCAAACTCATGTCCATTGAGTCAGTGATGCCATCCAACCATCTCATCCTCTGGCGCCCCCTTCTTCACCTGCCTTCAATCTTTCCCAGCATCGGGGTCTTTTCCAATGAGTCAGTTCTTTGCAGCAGGTGGCCAAAGTATTGGACTTTCAGCTTCAACATCAGTCCTTCCAATGAATATTCAGGACTGATTTTCTTTAGGATTGCCTGGTTTCTCCTTTCAGTCCAAGGGACTCTCAAAGGTCTTCTCCAACACCACAGTTCAAAAGCATCAATTCTTTGGCACTCAGCTTTCTTTATAGTCCAACTCTCACATCCATACATAACTACCTGAAAAACCAGGAACTTTTAAAAACATATAAATGCCAGGGTCCCTCCTGAGAGATTCTGACTTCATACCAGGTGTGATCTGTATAGCAGAGGTTTTAAGAGGTCTCTGGTGGCTCAGCTGGTAAAGAATCCATCTGCAATGCAGGAGAGACCCCTGTCTCCTGAGTCAGGAAGATCCCCTGGAGAAGGGAAAGGCAACCCACTCCAGTACTCTGGCCTGGAGAATTCCATGGAGTCCATGGTGTCATGAAGAGTCAGACACTGAGAGACTTTCAATTTCTGCATGATTATCTTGTATGGCTTGGGTTCAGAACCACTGCTCTAGATCACTTCGTGGAAGTCCTAAAGCAGGGTTCTTAAACTCTAGTGTCCATAAGAATATTCTGTGCTTAATGTCGAATGATAATTTCTGAGCCTCACTACCAGAGAATCTAAGAGTCTGGTTGGGCCCCAGGGACCTGCATTTTTAGAAAATAGCCAGGTTATTCAGGTGTACTAGGTCTGTGGGATACACTTTGAGAAACTCTGTTCTAAATGAAAATATATCTAGGAAAGTCTGTGGTCAATTTACTTGCTTAAAAACATACTTTTGGCAGAAAATGAATCTGTAGCTGTTATAAGCCAGATACGGGAAAAGCAATTATGGTTCTCTGCCCTAAAGAAAAGAAAAAAAAAAGATTTGTTCATTGTTAAACTAATGACTCACAATGAAGGACAACGTTAATTTCCAATGCATTAGAATTGACTGTAAGTATGGAAAAGAAAAAAAATGTTTTTTAAATGATATAAACATTTTCCCTAAAATTAAGTGGTCATAAACTTTGCAAAGAGCGCGGGTGCGGGGAGAAATATCAATAACCTGAGATATGCAGATGACACCACCCTTATGGCAGAAAGTAAAGAGGAACTAAAAAGCCTTTTGATGAAAGTGAAAGTGGAGAGTGAAAAAGTTGGCTTAAAGCTGAACATTCAGAAAACAAAGATCATGGCATCCGGTCCCATCACTTCATGGGAAATAGGTGGGGAAACAGTGGAAACAGTGTCAGACTTTATTTTGGGGGGCTCCAAAATCACTGCAGATGGTGACTGCAGCCATGAAATTAAAAGGCGCTTACTCCTTGGGAGAAAAGTTATTACCAACCTACATAGCATATTCAAAACAGAGACGCTACTTTGCCAACAAAGGTCCGTCTAGTCAAGGCTATGGTTCTTCCTGTGGTCATGTATGGATGTGAGAGTTGGACTGCAAAGAAAGCTGAGCGCCGAAGAATTGATGCTTTTGAACTGTGGTGTTGGAGAAGACTCTTGAGAGTCCCTTGGACTGCAAGGAGATCCAACCAGTCCATTCTGAAGGAGATCAGCCCTGGGATTTCTTTGGAAGGAATGATGCTAAAGCTGAAACTCCAGTAGTTTGGCCACCTCATGCAAAGAGTTGACTCATTGGAAAAGACTCTGATGCTGGGAGGGATTGTGAGCAGGAGGAGAAGGGGATGACAGAGGATGAGATGGCTGGATGGCATCATGGACTCGACGGACATGAGTTTGAGTGAACCCGGAGTTGGTGATGGACAGGGAGGCCTGGCGTGCCATGATTCATGGGGTCGGAAAGAGTCGGACACGACTGAGCGACTGAACTGAACTGACTGAAACTTTGCAAATGATCCCAGTCTAGGAGATTGAGCTATTCTGATGACTGAGATTGAAATGAATCAATATTTCTAACAAGGTGCCTTTTATTCAGCGCTGAACATTCCAATAGTTTACAGATACCATTAGTGTTCAGACAAGGAAGGTAGATGACTGCAGCACCCTGTTGAGCACTGCGGGCAGTGCTAAGGATAAACACCCTAGTAGCAGGGACGGCGGGGCCTGGTGGGCTGCTGTCTATGGGGCTGCACAGAGTCGGACACGACTGAAGTGACTTAGCAGCAGCAGCAGCAGCAGGTACGCTCCTCAAGGGACTTGGTCTAGGCTGAAATAATGGGTCCAAACCAGTGAGGTGAAATTAAACAGAGATACTTTACTTTTCATATGTTTGTTTTTAATCTGTTTCACAAATACAGGATGGAAGAGACCCTACTTGGTGAACACTTACATGAAAAAGATCTGCAGGTTCTTATTACAGACAAACTCAATGTGAGTCAACAGTGTGAGTCAAAAAAAAAAAAATAAATAAAAAGCATCAAGTGCAAGCTTGGATCACTTAGGTAGAAAACTTGAGTCAAAGGTGATAATATTCCAGTGCCCTTTGCCCTGGAGCCATAGATCCAGTCCCTGGTGCTCTAGTGGCAAAGACTCCATGCTCTCAATGCAGGGGGACAGGTTCGATTGCTAGTTAGGAAACTAGATCCCACATACCCCACCTAAGACCTGGCACAGCCAAAAAAAAAAAAAGATTTCTGTTCTGGGTACCACAGTTTCAGGACATTAAACTAGAGAGCCTCCAAGAAAGGGAGACCAGAATGGAAAGGAACTGAGAAATCTCCCCTTGGGGACTTGCTCAGGCTGGAGAATCGAAGTCCTAACAGGGCAGCTGTCTCTAAAGTCCTACAGGATGAGCACAAGGAAGAGGGCGGGCAGTGTCCTGTGGAACTCTGGAGAGAAACTAGGAAGAGTAGCTTGAAGTCACAAGGAGCCAGAATTCAGGTCAGTAGGAAGGAAGACTTTCTAACAATAAGACCTTAAAAAGAAATAACTCATAGTGACTTGTTCAGAGTCACGGGAAGTGTTTACAAAGAAGCTGAAGGAGTATTTATCCAGGCAATGTAAGAATGCATTTCAGCATTAAAAGAAAAGTTAGGTAAAATGACTTTAGGCACTATCATCTTGGATCCCACAGCTTCCTGAAATTCCTTGTGCCTCAGTTGTTGTTAGAGGAGGGAATTTACAAATGTATGAAAATACAAAAGACAGTGATGTTATGTGATAAGGAATGCTGGCAGCCTGTAGAAACTAGAAAAGGCAGGAGAGACCTCCCTGGTGGCCCAGGGGTTAAGACTCCTTGCTTCCACTGCAGGGGGCACAGGTTCCACCCCTGGTAAAGGAACTAAGATCCTGAATGCTTCACAGAGCAGGCAAAAACATTAATAAACTAAAATACTTTTTTTTAAAAAAGAAAAGGCAAGGAAACTAATCTCCCCTTGAGTCTCCTGAAGGAACCCAGCCCTGCTGACATCTCGATTTTTGGACTTCTGACCTCCAGAACTGTACGATAAGTTTGTGTTGTTTGAAGTCACCAAGTCTGTGGTGATCCATTAAAGCAGGAACAGAAAACTCATACAACAGCCCCTATATTAGCTTGTTGTTTGGCCGCTAAATCGTGTCCAACTCTTTTGCACCCCTATGGACTGTAGCCCTCCAGGCTTTTCTGTCCACGGAATTCTCCAGAAAAGAATACCGAAACGGGTTGTCATGCCCTCCTCCTGGGGATCTTCCTGACCCAGGGATCGAACCCATATCTCCTGCCTTGCAGGCGAATTCTTAACCACTGTGCCACCTGGGAAGCCTGTATTACCTCAAACAAACCAAATAAATGAGAACTCAGAAACTTCATGAGCAGGGAGTACAACACACCACCCTGAAATGTACCACTGTGGCAAACCCCAACAGATTTAGGAAAAGGTCTTCCCCTCCCCCTTAACTCCCTGGAAGAATTGAGGTAGGCAGCCTGCACCAGGAAGAGAGCTATTAACAGAGAGAACTTTTATTATATCAGAAAGACTTCCTTCACTGTCCTGGCAAACATTTGTTTACCAAACATTTCCTCTTCCCATCTCCCTGTGAATGGTTTTCCTTTCCTTTGAAGCCCCAGAGCCCTACCCCCTTCTCAGCTTTGGAATGTTCAGAAACCTCAAGTACCTGACTGCTGCTGACTCCTCATTTTCTCTGTGGGGCTTCTGTATATATGTAAGTAAACGTAATTTAAATTGTTTTTCTCCTGTTAACTTGTCTTATGTCAACTCAGCGAAAGAATCGAGAAGGGAAGAGAAATTTTCTGCCCTTACACTTACTTGACCTGGGAGTGGCTATTTGCATTTCAAAGGATGCCTCAGTTCACAGGATGATTTTACCACAGGGCTATTTCAAATAGTTTGCTCAATTGAAAATGTTGGACTTGAATGTCTCAAAATGGAGGATTAAGTGAACCGTGTCACATTCATACAAGGGATTATCCAAGGATCATTAAAAGTTATGTTCTTCATACAGTGGGGAAATGCAAGCCTTGTTACGAGGGAACATAAATTGGAAACAAAATTCCATCATTATAATGATTTTTTAATCCATAGTAAAAAGCCTGGAAGGAGAGACATCAAATTATTAACAGGGATTGTTTGAATGTTGAGATTGTAAACAACTTCCTTTTTGTCTTTTGAGTTGTCTGATTGTCCATATTTTCTATAATAAGTGTAGTATTTTTATCACAGAGATTAAAGTAAACCTTTAAAAGCAAAAATCAAGGTTTGAGTTCTAAAAATTCAATTTGCAAAACTTTTCAGAATTGTCACTGGTGGGGTGTGCCTGTGGAGGGGGGTCGGAATTTCAGGACATCCGTTTATCGTCTTCAGCTAATTCCCCTATTTGCTTAAAAATAAATCTATAATAATTCAGTAACTATGGGAGAGGAACCGGGGGAAAAAATCAACACCTTTTAATATATTTTCAAGAAAATGCGTGGCAGTTGCTTCCGTGGAAAATGAGGGAGGAAACTATGTTAAGTGATTATTTAAAACCCCTATCTCATCATTTTACCGGCTTGAAATGAATTGGTGAAAGGAATTTAACCCTTGAGTTATTTGTTCTTTGTACCGAATGGGAGAATTCCCTGTAGAAATTCAAAACTGGCAGGTAGGACTATATCAAAAAAAGGTGAAGGCGGTGACGACAAACCAATACATTAAAGGAGGCGGTTTGGAGAAATCGCTGAGTCAAGAGTCGGGCAGTCACGTGAAGTTTTTAATAAAAACGAAACTTAAGAAGTGGTTGGCTCTCTTCCTACTCCACCCCCTCTTGGTGGTGTTACACGAGCGGGGAGCGTGGGATTCTATGCTTTGGATCTCGGCGGGCACGCCGAGGGCCGGAGCGGGAAGGGTGGCAGAAGGAGGGGGATCTGGGCCAGCTAGGCGCGCCTCTGGACACGTGGGTCAGCGTTTCGGGTGGAACACATCGATCTGGGCGAAACATTGGCTTTTTGTGTCTCCTGCGTTTGGTACCTTCGGAGGGCCGGCTGCAGCTGTGGGCGGCCGTGCTTGCTGCCAGCGGTCAAGGCGACCTTGCTCAGCAAAGCGACAATTGTACTTTGAGCTAGTGACTCCGGAGGCTTTGTCGCTTTCCAGGCATTCCTCCAGGACCATTCTACCTTTGGAGGCCTTTAAACGCAGTTTGTTTTTGCAGTGTGATACTGCTTTAGTCTTGGCTTTGGCGCCAAGAGTAGCCTGTAATTCTTAGCAGGTAATCACGACCTCTCGGAGAAAAGAACAATAAAGTACGGTTCTAAAGTTGGTGCTTTCAGAAGTTCGCTGACAGTAGGTGCTTTGACGTCTTTTTCTGGCGCACTTAGTCACCTGGTATTTTTTATGGCTGCAAGAATCTGCACCAAAGCCTGCTGCCTCTGCTGGGTTGGCTACACGTGACTTAGAAAGACACCACAACTGGTTTGTAAATGTGCCTGTGTCAAAGCCCATCAAACAGTACATTTTTAACTATGTATACTTTTTTCTTTGATTTGGTTTGGTTTCTGGCTCTGCAGTTCAGTTGGTAAAAAAAAAATCCGACTGCAATGCAGGAGCCCTGGGTTTGAGCCCTGGTTCGGGAAGATCCCATGGAGACGGGAATGGCAACCCATTCCAGTATTCTTGCCTGAAGAATTCCATGGACAGAAGAACCTAGTGAACCACAGTCCATGGGGTCACAAAGGGTCAGACACAACTGAGCGACTTTCACTGTGGCATGGCATGTGGGATCTTACCAGGGATTGAACCCATTTCCTCCACCCCTGGAGTAGGAAATGGCAACCCACTCCAGTACCCTTGCCTGGAAAATTCCGTGGACAGAGGAACGGTCCATGGGGTCGCAAAGAGCCACAGAGGACTGAGAACACATACACACACCCTTGCAGTGGAAGCATGGGGTCTTAACAGTGGCCAAAACACCAAATGTATGTAGTTTGAAAGTGAAAGTACCTCAGTGCAGTGGACTCTTTGCCGTTGAATGTCAAGTGTGTTTCAGTAAAGCTGTTTAAAAGAAACACAGTGGATTAACTAATAAATGCTAAGCAATACTATATAAGTATGGGCATACCTTGGAGATATAGGGGGTTCAGTTCCAGACCAGGGCAACACAGTGAGGGACATGAATGCTTTGGTTTCCCAGTTCATATTAAAGTTCTGTTTACATTATATTGTAGTCTCTTAAGTGTGCAGCCGCATTGTCTGAAAAAAACAATGTACATACATTATTTAAAATTACTTTGTTGCTAAAAAATGCTAACCATCATCAGAACTTTCAGCAAGTTGTAATGTCTTTCAGCAAGAGGTAATGTCTTTGCTGCTGGAGGGTCTTCCTTCCATGTTGATGACTGCTGACTGATCAGGGTGGTGTTTGCCGAAGCCTGGGGTGGCTGTGGCAATTTCTTAAAATAAGACAAAAATGAAGTTTGCCAAGTCAATGGACTCTTCCTGTCATGAATGATTCTGTATTGCAGGTAATGTATTGTACAGCATGTAATATACTGATAGCATTTTACCCACATGTTCTAATGAGGTGGATGAAATTGGAGCCTATTATACAGAGTGAAGTAAGCCAGAAGGAAAAACACCAATACAGTATAATAACGCATATATATGGAATTTAGAAAGATGGTAACAATAACCCTGTGTACGAGACAGCAAAAGAGACACTGATGTATAGAACAGTCTTATGGACTCTATGGGAGAAGGAGAGGGTGGGAAGATTTGGGAGAGTGGCATTGAAACGTAAAAAATCATGTATGAAACGAGTTGCCAGTCCAGGTTCGATGCACGACACTGGATGCTTGGGGCTAGTGCACTGGGACTAGTGCACTGGGACGACCCAGAGGGATGGTATGGGGAGGGAGGAGGGAGGAGGGTTCAGGATGGGGAACACATGTATACCTGTGGCGGATTCATTTTGATATTTGGCAAAACTAATACAATGATGTAAAGTTTAAAAATAAAATAAAATTAAAAAAAAAAACTTTCAGAATTGGAGTTGTCGACTGAGAAAAAAAAAGCACAATCTGAAAGTTTTATTTTTATTTATTTTATTTATTTATTTATATTTATTTATAAATAAATAAATTTATTTATTAATTATGTTTTATTCAGCAGACTTACTGAGGACTATAGCCCAGGATACAGCCTCTCAGATAGCTCTGAGGGACTGTTCTAAAGAGGTAAGGGAGGAGCCATATGAGTTTTTGCTGGGAAAAACAAAACAAAACATGTAGTTGGAACAGAAAAAGATATTACTCCTAATCACCAAAAACTGGGTCTCTCCAGTGAATGATTTTAGTGCTTTTCTATCTATTGGAAAATTCAAGAGTCATTGAAATTATTCCTTTGATGGGAACTGCAACTATCTAGGACCAGTATCCAGTTTTTCTCCATCCTGAATCCCCTCAGGGTGTGTTGTGGGGGGCAGCTGCAGTGACTGATGGTTTTGTGGCCACAACATCCTTTATTTACTAAAATGGCAGATGACATTGTTTGTCCACAGAGTCAGTCCTCTCAAACCCTGCTGCTTTATTAACTAAATTTATACAAAATTCTAAATCCTTTGTTGTCATTTCAACAATCCATTAAGTTCTCTGTCCTATATGGGTACTGTTGTGGTGCCCCCAAGCAATTACAATAGGAACGTCAAAGATCACTGATCATATGTCACTGTAACAAATACAATAATAATGAAAAAAATGGAAATATTGTGACAACTGCCAAAACGTGACAAAACACAAAGTGAGTAATTACTGTTGGAAAAATGGCACTGATAAATTTCCCGATGTAGGGTTGCCACAGACCTTCAATTTGTAAAACAAAACAAAAAAACCCCAATAAAACACCATATGTGAAAAGTACAATAAAATGAGATATGCTTGAAACTGATAAAATGCAAAAATATATTTCTTTTATTTATGTCACTGAGTGGTTTAAAAATTTATATTGATTGCCCTTTTCGGTGAGTTAATTGTTACTTATTTTAAAGCTTTAGATTTCTGTAAATATAAGCAGATTTTTAACATTTATTTTTAATTGAAGGATAATTGCTTTACAATATTGTGAGCACATGGTTTTATTTGCAGCTTTTTTTTTTTCCCCAGAGGAGGCTATTTCATTAGTGTTTTATTTACAATGGTTGTGACAGCTAAGAAAACACCAAGCCAGTGTGCCTCCAAACCAAATAAGAACAGAAAGAAAAGAAAATATCACAGACCAGTAGGCGATGATGGTACACGAGTCAGGAATCAGGCTAAGGAGTGAGGCTGAACAAGGTCTGAACTCAAACTCTGCTACTTGCTAGCTGTACTCGCAGAAGTGAGTCCCTAATTTTCTCTAAGCCTCAACTCCTTCACAGAGTCCTGAGTGAATCAGGGTCAGCAGAAGAGGAGCAGACAGCGGCATCATTCAGTTGGAGCCCCGAGTCTAGAGGGGCCTCAAATCTGGACCACTTCCTCATAGTAAATTCCTGCAGAATTGCTGGGAGAATGACTATCACAAAAGTTGATCTGAAGTGAAATCCATGGAACTCTGGTACTAGAGGCTGGGAGTCCAAGGAATGTCTTCAAAATCTGAAAGCTTCCAAGGCCTTGAAGACCCGTAAGGCATGCATGAGATAACAGTGAAATGTGAAGGCTCAGAAGAGTATCTGATGTACCTGACAGGTACTCTTAAGTCCTGCACTCCCTCGATCAAAATACCTATTATTTTGTTATTACTGGTGGGGGAACTACCTACCCCATAGTATTGTGAGTACCTCATTAATGAAATAAAATAAGTTGCTAGCAGAGAGCCCTAGATGAAAGAGATACTCAGTGGGTGCTAGTTCTCTTCCCTCTTTTCTCTCCCTGCTTTGAAATGTTCACCTGAGATTCAGCCCACTCCATGAAGCTTTCCCTGCTTCACATCCTTCAAGGCAATGTCTGCGGCCTTTCTCGTGGCTAAGGGCCAGGACACAGGGAAGCCTCGTCCGGGGGACCCAGGGTGTGCCACCTGGTGCTGAACTGCTGGGAATCATCTACATTTGCACTGAAGTGCTGCCCTAGACTTTATGTACTTTAGTGTAGTTGCTGTGAGGGCAAGAAATGGGGTGTCATGGCTTGGGTTTTCCGGAAGCAGATGCTGAAGTAGAATTGGGGGTGCAAGATGTTTAGAGATCAATATCTGTGAAAGGGCAGCGTGGAGGCAGGATTGGACAGAAGGGAACGTGGAACAGTGGTATCAGCCTTACAAACCGTGGAAAACCCCACAGGGAGGTCTGGAGCAAGTATTGCCCGGTAGACTGTCCCTGATGGGCTGACAAGGCCAGGCCTTTATCTGCCTCTCTCTCAGTCATCTGAAGTAGGCTACCCCCATGACCTTGAGACCTGACGTGGAAGCGGACCCCAAAGTGGCTAGGCTGACCGCTGGGATCTGAGCACATTCTCCACAGCTGGGCATCAGGTCCTTCCTTGAACGGGAGTCAGATTAGGGGGTAAACCAATGATGCAGAAACACACACCAAATTGCTGACTGAATTCCAGCATATCTCAACATGATAAGGAAGAAGATTGGTAGTGCTCGCTTGATAGAGGACTTGGCAGTCCTCCCTTGATAGTAGGAAAAGTGAGTTGAAATGTCTGTGCTCCAGACACTTGTACATGTAAGAGCAGAGTTTGCTCTCCCAAGAGGAAAGGAGAGCAGGCTATTGCCAAATGGGCCCCATGTGATTGGTAGGCTTTTCTGTAGCATGGAAACCAGAAGTTAGAATGAGAGGAGGTCAGGGGCTGAAAATAAAAGTCACGTGGTTGTGTCTGACTCTTTGTGACCCCATGGACTATAAGTCCATGGAATTCTCAAGGCCAGAATACAGAAGTGGGTTGCCTTTCCCTTCTCCAGGGGATCTTCCCAACCCAGGGATTAAACCCAGGTCTCCCGCAATGCAGACGGATTCTTTACCAGCTGAGTCACAAGAGAAGCCCAACAATGATTCCAACAATTCCAAAGAGAAGCGCAGGAATCGAACAGGGGTCTCCTGCATTGCAGGCCGACTTTTTACCAACTGAGCTATCATGGAAGCCCAGGGGCTAGAGGCGGAGTAACTCTTAGCTCAGGGCTGCCCAGGAGATCAATCTGGCTTCATAACAATGTTTCTCATGGCTTGGGATGCTTCTTAAATTCCCAGACTCAGGTCACTACACTGTTGTAGCCGATTAGAATCTCTCAGGTTAGATCCAGGATCAGCGTGTTTAATAGGCATCCATATTGCTGCTGCTGCTTTTTTAAAAAATCAATCAATTAATTAATTAGGCTGTGCCAGTCCTTAGTTAAAAAAGCCTCCTGATGAAAATAAAAGAGGAGAGTGAAAAAGTTGGCTTAAAGCTCAACATTCAGAAAACGAAGATCATGGCATCTGGTCCCATCACTTCATGACAAATAGATGTGGAACCAGTGGCTGACTTTACTTTTCTGGGCTCCAAAATCACTGCAGATGGTGACTGCAGCCATGAAATTAAAAGACGCTTACTCCTTGGAAGGAAAGTTATGACCAACCTAGATAGCATATTCAAAAGCAGAGACATTACTTTGCCAACAAGGTCCGTCTAGTCAAGGCTATGGTTTTTCCTGTGGTCATGTATGGATGTGAGAGTTGGACTGTGAAGAAAGCTGAGCACCGAAGGATTGATGCTTTTGAACTGTGGTGTTGGAAAAGACTCTTGAGAGTCCCTTGGACTGCAAGGAGATCCAACCAGTCCATCCTAAAGGAGATTGGTCCTGGGTGTTCATTGGAAGGACTGATGCTGAAGCTGAAACTGCAGTACTTTGGCCATCTGATGCGAAGAGTTGACTCATTGGAAAAGACCCTGATGCTGGGAGGGATTGGGGGCAGGAGGAGAAGGGGATGACAGAGGATGAGATGGCTGGATGGCATCACTGACTTGATGGACATGAGTTTGGGTAAACTCTGGGAGTTGGTGATGGACAGGGAGGCCTGGCGTGCTGTGATTCATGGGGTTGCAAAGAGTCGGACATGACTGAGCAACTGAACTGAGTCCTTAGTTGTGGTATATGGGATCTATTTCCCTGACCAGGGATCGAACCCAGGTCCCCTGCATTGGGAGCACAGTCTTAGCCCCTGGAGCACCACAGTCTTTTAATGGAGATCACACACCTGTCTCAGGACTCTCAGGTTCTTGATGTCTCATCAAAGAAAGAATTCAGCCAGAGACAAAGTGATAGGTAAGAAATGGATTTATTTAGAGAGAAGCACACTCCACAGAGAGTGTGGAGCATCCCATAAGGCGAAAGCAGACCACACTGCTTCTGCAAGTTTCAGTTTGAGAACCCTGCATATCTGAACAACAACCAGTGATAATCCATCTCCTTTTCTAACCCTTTTCAGACAAACATAGTTAACCTTCCCATGAGGGATAAAAGGAAATGTGCTCAGATCACGGCAGCCAGGGACCGCTATCAACGTCAGGTTTCAGGTGGTGTTGGAGGACAGATTTGACACTGTTCCGCTGCCCGCCACCTGCACACTGGCCAGTTGTTTTCTTGCCTGTGAGTTCCAGATATGAGTGGTAGAAGCTGTCAGGTCTCTAGTTAGAAGGGTCAATGGGAGATGTGGGAAATTAAGGTTAGGTCTACGGGAAAGATGTGTCGGGAACAGAAGCTAGCAGTCCTTCCAAACAGTCTGAATAGTCTTGCAACTGTGGTTGTATAATTTCTACACAGTAGAAATCTACAACTATATTTTATTGATTGATAATGCTTTTCTATTTTGCAATAAATCCTCTTAGAAGTAAGGAGCACAAGTAAATGAAAGCATGTGTTTATAAAAATCTAGGCACTGAAGTTGATGACATATATGTAGCTCACACGTAATGTCTTTTGTTGTTTACTATTCATGGAGGCCACAGTGATGTAACTGACCGCACAGAAACCAGAAGACATCTATCTGCTGAAGAAGAATCACCATCTACTCCAGAAGGGCTCAAGGATTTCCATGTTCGGGTATAGAAGGTTTACATGTAACTCTGTGCAGTGTGACTTGTCAAGTATATCAAGTGGTTGTCCTAAAATGATTTTGCTTACTTTTTACTCTAAATGTCCTTGTGCACATATGAAAAGTGAAACAGTAGCCATGAAGGTGTTGCCTGAATTAGCCAAACGAATGGTTCCATGACGCCAACTTTATACTAGTGCCTTCAGGTGCTTCAAATAGAAGAGAAGCTTCTCTTAATTATTCAAATTAATAATGGTTCAGTTATTTCATCCAACACATGCAATCAAATAACAATTTTGCCTTTTTCATTTTTTTAGCTGTGCTGCACAGCTTATGGGATCTTAGTTGCCCAGCCAGCGATTGAACCTGGGCCTTGGCAGTGAAAAGTGCTGACTCCTAACCACTGGACCACCAAGGGAATTTCCCAAATAACAGTTTTGGAAGTAAATTTTGATGAAGGTGAAACATTTGCTAGCATTGTAAATACTATTTTAAGTTCAGTTTAACATTGAAGATAAAATTACTTTTGTTTCTTTGGTGATAAGATGAGCATAAATTTTAACAGAGGAAATTGTCATGGTAAAAAATAGTGTTCTGACTTGATTAAGAAATCTGTAGAGCGGGAAGATCCTTGGGATGGTTGTAGTTCACATACAATTGATGACTGCCTCCAAAGTAGTTGTTTGGATGCTTATTGAAAGAGATTATATAGTGTCAAATTCACAAATATATTTTTCCTATAAACGCAATTAGGGTCTGAACTATTATTTTTGTATGTGACAAAATTTATGCTGAATATCCAAAATAAGAAAGACAAACTCAGCATGTGCTTTTTCTGTTTGCCCTCCATCATCAGTCAGGTGTTAGAAATGTTTGTGCTTTTGAAAACCCTGTATTAGTCGACCTAAGTGTCCTACAGTGGTACTGAGCTTTTTATAATGAGTTCTCTGAACTTGGGGTTATTTTACTCAACATTAGTTGGAAATGTTTAATACAAATATTCAACAAATAGAGTCCTAAAAAAATCCCTTTGGCTTTTGAAGCTCTCAGCAAATCAGTTCAGTTCAGTTCAGTTCAGTCACTCATTCATGTCCGGCTCTTTGCAACCTCATGGACCACAGCACACCAGCCTCCTTGTCCATCACCAACTCCCGGAGTTTACTCAAACTCATGTCCATTGAGTCGGTGATGCCATCCAACCATCTCATCCTCTGTCGTCCCCTTCTCCTCCTGCCTTCAATCTTTCCCAGCATCAGAGTCTTTTCCAATGAGTCAGTTCTTCGCATCAGGTGGCCAAAGTACTAGACTTTCAGCTTCAGCATCAGTTCTTCCAATGAATATTCAGGACTGACTCCCTTTAGGATGGACTGGTTGGATCTCCTTGCAGTCCAAGGGACTCTCAAGAATCTTCTCCAACACCACAGTTCAAAAGCATCAATTCTTTGGCGCTCAGCTTTCTTTATAGTCCAACTCTCACATCCATACATGACTACTGGGAAAACCATAGCCTTGACTAGATAGACCTTTGTTGGCTAAGTAATGTCTCTTCATTTTAATATATGCTGTTTAGGTTGGTCATAACTTTCCTTCCAAGGAGCAAGCGTCTTTTAATTTCATGGCTGCAGTCACTATCTGCAGTGATTTTGGAGCCCCCCAAAATAAAGTCTGACACTGTTTCCACTGTTTCCCCATCTATTTCCCATGAAGTGATGGGACTAGATGCCATGATCTTCATTTTCTGAATGTTGAGCTTTAAGCCAACTTTTTCACTCTCTCTTTCACTTTCATCAAGAGGCTTTTTAGTTCCTCTTCACTATCTGCCATAAGGGTGGTGTCATCTGCATATCTGAGGTTATTGAGATTTCTCCCAACAATCTTGATTCCAGCTTGTGCTTAATCCAGCCCAGTGTTTCTCATGATGTACTCTGCATATAAGTTAAATAAGCAGGGTGACAATATACAGCCTTGACGTACTCCTTTTCCTATTTGGAACCAGTCTGTTGTTCCATGTCCAGTTCTAACTGTTGCTTCCTGACCTGCATATAGGTTTCTCAAGAGGCAGGTCATATTATTCAGCCATAAAAAGAATGAAATTCTGCCATTTGCAGCAACATGGATGAACCTAGAGATTATTATGCTTAGTGAAATAACTCAGACAAAGATAAATACTATATGATATCACTTATATGCAGAAAGTAAAAAATAAATGAATATATATGGCAAAACAGAAACAGACTCACGGATACAGAAAACCAACCAGTGGAGAGCCGAGGTGGGGAGGGGCAAGAGAGAGATGGGATTA
Source organism: Bos indicus x Bos taurus (assembly GCF_003369695.1). Taxonomy (NCBI): domain Eukaryota; kingdom Metazoa; phylum Chordata; class Mammalia; order Artiodactyla; family Bovidae; genus Bos; species Bos indicus x Bos taurus. Next base: position 141,044,871 of record NC_040105.1, on the reverse strand, counting down.
AGAGACACAAACGATTGTATATAAAGTAGGTAAGCAACAAGGATATACTGTACAGCACAGGGAAATATAGCCATTATTTTGTAATAGCTTTTAGTGGAGTATAGCCTATAAAAATACTGAATCACTATGTGTGCTGTACACTTGAAACTAATATAATATTGTAAATCAACTATACTTCAATAAAAATAAAATAAAGTAGGCAGAGATTTCCCTGCTGGTTCAGTGGTTAAGACTCAGCTCTTTCACTACAGGGGGCATGGGTTTCATCCCTAGTTGGGGAACTAAGCCCCCACAAGCTGTATGGTGTGGTCAAAAATGAATAAATAGATGATATGTTAAAGAAAGAAAAATAGGGTGGTTTACAGAAATGTGCCAGTTGAAGACATGAACAATTTGAAGTTTCTTAGCCATCAAATTCAAGGTTGAAAATTATTCCAGACAATTTTATTTTAAAAATTTAAAAATAAGAATACCATATTGAAAAAGATACATTTTTCGCGAAGATGTATTAATGATTCACTGTAAAAGGCAGGACTAAGAAACTGATCAGACTATGTGAATATGTACCAATAAAAATTACTCTACTTATGTGACTTTTAAATATTCAGACAATCAATATAAGTAACTTATATCTTGCTTTAATATATACAAGTAGATTTAATTTTCATTTTTTAACAAAGGATTTTACTTTGACTGTAAGTTTTGCACAGTAGATAATTAAACCCGATTTGGTGAAAAAACTTAATATTTCAAAAATTATAGCTATTTTTAGAGATCCTTCACTCTCAAAAATGTCTCAGTTTGGACAAGAAGTTTTATCACCATAGGTATGTTACTGCTGCTGCTGCTAAGTCACTTCAGTCGTGTCCGACTCTGTGTGACCCCATAGATGGCAGCCCACCAGGCTCCCCCGTCCCTGGGATTTTCCAGACAAGATTACTGGAGTGGGTTGCCATTTCCTTCTCCAATTTATGAAAGTGAAAATGAATGTGAAGTCGCTCAGTCATGTCCAACTCCTAGCGACCCCATGGACTGCTGCCCACCAGGCTCCTCCGTCCATGGGATTTTCCAGGCAAGAGTACTGGAGTGGGGTGCCATTGCCTTCTCCCCACCATAGGTATAGCATACTTAGATACGTGCTTGGGCAGCAGCTGCCCAGGGCTTCAGCCCCAGTGCTGCAATTTAGTAGCTTTGTGACCTTAAGTGGTCACAAATACACTCTTCCAACAACACAAGAGAAGAGTCTACACGTGGACATCAGCAGGTGGTCAACAGCAAAATCAGATTGATTATATTCTTTGCACCCAAAGATGGAGAGTCAGCAAAAACAAGACCAGGAGCTAACTGTGGCTCAGATCATGAACTCCTTATTGCCAAATTCAGATTTAAATTGAAGAAAGTAGGGAAAACCACTAGACCATTCAGGTATGACCTAAATCAAATCCCTTACAATTGTACAGTGGAAGTGACAAATAGATTCAAGGGGTTAAATCTGATAGACAGAGTGCCTGAAGAACTATGGATGGAGGTTCATGACATCATACAGGAGGGAGTGATCAAGACCATCCCCAAGAAAAAGAAAGACAAAATGGTTCTCCGAGGAGGCCTTACAAGTAGCTGAGAAAAGAAAAGACATGAAAGGCAAAGGAGTAAAGGAAAGATATACCCATTTGAATGCAGAGTTCCAATGAACAGCAAAGAGAAACAAGAAAGCCTTCCTCAGTGATCAATGCAAAGAAATAGAGGAAAACAACAGAATGGGAAAGACTAGAGATCTCTTCAAGAAAATTAGAGATACTAAGGGAACATTTCATGCAAAGATGGGCACAATAAAGGACAGAAATGGTATGGACCTAACAGAAGCAGAAGATATTAAGAAGAGGTGGCAAGAATACACAGAAGAACTGTACAAAAAAGATCTTCATGACCCAGATAACCACGATGGTGTGATCACTCACCTAGAGCCAGACATTCTGGAATGTGAAGTCAAGTGGGCCTTAGGAAGCATCACTACGAACAAAGCTAGTGGAGGTGGAGAAATTCCAGTTGAGCTATTTCAAATCCTGAAAAATGATGCTGTGAAAGTGCTGCACTCAATATGCCAGCAAATTTGGAAAACTCAGCAGTGGCCACAGGACTGGAAAAGGTCAGTTTTCATTCCAATCCCAAAGAAAGGCAATGCCAAAGAATGTTCAAACTGCCACACAATGGCACTCCTCTCACATGCTAGTAAAGTAATGCTCAAAATTCTCCAAGCCAGGCTTCAACAGTATGTGAACTATGAACTTCCAGATGTTCAAGCTGGATTTAGAAAAGGCAGAGGAACCAGAGATCAAATTTCCAACATCTGCTGGATCATGGAAAAAGCAGGAGAGTTCCAGAAAAACATCTATTTCTGCTTTATTGACTATGCCAAAGCCTTTGACTGTGTGGATCACCACAAACTGGAAAATTCTTCAAGAGATGGGAATACCAGACCACCTGACCTGCCTCCTGAGAAATCTGTATGCAGGTCAGGAAGCAACAGTTAGAACTGGACATGGAAGAGCAGACTGGTTCCAAATCTGGAAGGGAGTATGTTAAGGCTGTATATTGTCACCCTGCTTAATTAACTTATATGCAGAGTACACCATGAGAAACACTGGGCTAGATGAATCACAGGCTGGAATCAAGATTGCCGGGGGAAATATCAATAACCTCAGATGTGCAGATGACACCACACTTATGGCAGAAATTGAAGAGAACTAAAGAGCCTCTTGATGAAAGTGAAAGAGGAGAGTGAAAAAGTTGGCTTAAAACTCAACATTCAGAAAATGAAGATCATGGCATCTTGTCCCATCACTTCATGGCAAATGGGGAAACAGTAGAAACAGTGGCAGACTTTATATTTTGGGGGGGCTCCAAAATCACTGCAGATAGTGACTGCAGCCATGAAATTAAAAGACACTTGCTCCTTGGAAGAAAAGTTATGACCAACCTAGACAGCATATGTTAAAATGCAGAGACATTATTTTGCCAACAAAGGTCCGTCTAGTCAAGGCAATGTTTTTTCCAGTAGTCATGTATGGATGCGAGAGTTGGACTGTGAAGAAAGCTGAGTGCCGAATAATTGATGCTTTTGAACTGTGGTGTTGGAGAAGACTCTTGAGAGTCCCTTGGACTGCAAGGAGATCCAACCAGTCCATCCTAAAGGGAGTCAGTCCTGAATATTCATTGGAAGAACTGATGCTAAAGCTGAAAGTCTAATACTTTGGCCACCTGATGCAAACAACTGACTCATTGGAAACGACCCTGATGCTGGGAAAGATTGAAGGCGGGAGGATAAGGTGACAACAGAGGATGAGATGGTTGGATGGCATCACTGACTTGATAGACATGATTTTGAGCAAGCTCTGGGAGTTGGTGAGGGACAAGGGAGGCCTGGCGTGCTGCAGTCCATGGGATTGCAAAGAGTTGCACATGACTGAGTGACTGAACTGAACTGAACTGAGCTTAAGTAACTTCTTTGATCTCTCTCAAACTCAATTTCCTCATCTTTAAGATGGAAAATAACAGAAATTCTTTCATTGGGTTGTTGTGAGGATGAAATGAGATAACACAAGTAAGGCACTTGGCACAATGCCTTGGCCTACTCAGCCCTGAATAACCATTATTGAATTACTGATAAATATCATTACCATGGTTGATATGATTATTAAGAAGCTATGATATTGATTGTTGTCAGACTTTATCACTGACTTGGTGTCCTGACATTAGCAGATTGCTCATTTAACCTTGCCATGGGTGATCCGGAAGATTCGCCAAATTAGCACAGACCAGCATTTTCAAGCATATTTTTCTTAGAATACTGACATTGCAAGATGCTCTGTCAGCAAAGGGTTCTGCAGTCAAGAGACACTGGAAAGCTATAGTCACATCTTGCAAAGTCATAATGTGCACTGTATGAGCACTGCAAAATATGAGAGCTCCTGTGGTCAAGAAACTTATTTTGTTTAATCTCCATTTTCCAGATTTATTTGCTAAGGTAACCTCTCTCTCTCAATTATGTGTATGTGGTATCTCAAAATTAATAGAGTAGTCTGCAAAGTATATTCCGTGAAACACGGATTTTGTCTAACTTTTATTTATTTTGTTAGTTAGTTTGGGCCGTGCTGGGTCTCCACTGCGTCATGCGGGCTTTCTCTAGCTTCAGGGAGCAGGGGCTGCTCTCTAGTGGTGACGCACAGGCTTAGTTGCCATGAGGCGTGTGGAATCTTCCTGGACCAAGGATGGAACCCATGTCCCTGCACTGACAGGTGGATTCTTAACCACGGATCACCAGGAAGTCCTTGTCTAACTTTTTCACTTGAGGAGGAGACCTAATTGGGAGAAGGACTTTTCCCAAGGTCACACAGTAATAATAGATACATAGGCCTTGACTCCAGGTCTCCAAATCCAAATTCTTTTCTTCTAGGAAAGTCTCTTTGTATGTAATAATCATGGTCCACTGGAGAAGGGAATGGCAAACCACTTCAGCATTCTTGCCTTGAGAACCCCAGGAACAGTATGAAAAGGCAAAAAGATAGGACAGTAAAACATGAGCCCCTTAGGTCAGTAGGTGTCCAATATGCTACTGGAGAAGAGTGGAGAAATAGCTCCAGAAAGAATAAAGAGGCTGAGCCAAAGCAGAAATGACACCTAGCTATGAATGTGACTGGTGATGGAAGTAAAGTCTGATGCTGTAAAGAACAATATTTCATAGGAACGTGGAATGTTAGGTCCATGAATCAAGGTAAAATGGAAGTGGTCAAACAGGAGATGACAAGAGTGAACATCAACATTTCAGGAATCAGTGAACTGAAATGGACAGGAATGGGAGAATTTAACTCAGATGACCATTATATCTATTATGGTTGGCAAGAACCCCTAAGAAGGAAGGAAGTAGCCCTCATAGTCAACAAAAGAGTCCAAAATGCGGTACTTGGGTGCAATCTCAAAAACAACAGAATGATCTCTGTTCATTTCCAAGGCAAACCATTCAACATCACAGGATTGCAAGTCTGTGCCCCAACTACTAATGCCAAAGAAGCTGAAGTTGAATGGTTCTATGATGATCTACAAGACCTTCTAGAACTAACACCAAAAAACAGATGTCCTTTTCATAATATGGCCCTGGAATGCAAAAGTAGGAAGTCAAGAGATACCTGGAGTAACAGGCAAGTTTGGCCTTGGACTACAAAATGAAGCAGGGCAAACGCTAACAGAGTTTTGCCGAGTAACAGACTGGTTGTAGCAAACACACTCTTCCAAAAACACAAGAGAAGACTCTACACATGGACATCACCAGATGGTCAATACCAAAATCAGATCGATTGTATTCTTTGCAGCCAAAGATGGAGAAGCTCTATACAGTCAGCAAAAACAAGACCGGGAGCTGACTGTGGCTCAGACCATGAACTCCTTATTGCCAAATTCAGACTGAAATTGAAGAAAGTAGGGAAAACCACTAGACCATTCAGGTATGACCTAAATCAAATCCCTTATGATTATACAGTGGAAGTGACAAGTAGATTCAAGGGATTAGATCTGATAGACAGAGTGCTTGAAGAACTATGGACAGAGGTTTATTTATAACATTGTACAGGAGGTGATGACCAAAACTATCCCCAAGGAAAAGGAATGCAAGAAGGCAAAGTGGTTGTCTGAGGAGGCCTTACAAATAGCTGAGAAAAGAAGAGAAGTGAAAGGCAAGGGCACAGGAGAAAGGGAAAGATAAACCCAAGTGAATGCAGAGTTCCAAAGAACAGCAAGGAGAGACAAGAAAGCTTCCTCAGTGATCAGTCCAAAGAAATAGAGGAAAACAATAGAATGGAAAAGAACAGAGATCTCTTCAAGAAAATCAGAGATACCAAGCGAGTAGTATTTCATGCCAAGATGGGCACAATAAAAGACAGAAATGGTATTAACCTAACAGAAGCAGAAGAGACTAAGAAGAGGTGGCAAGAATACACAGAAGAACTGTACAATAAAGATCTTCACCACCCAGATAATCACGATGGTGTGATCAGTCACCTAGAATCTGACATCCTGGAATGTGAAGTCAAGTGGGCCTTAGGAAGCATCACTACGAACAAAGCTAGTGGAGGTGATGGAATTCCAGTTGAGATATTTCAAATTTTAAAAGATGATGCTGTGAAAGTGCTGCCCTCAATATGCCAGCAAATTTGGAAAACTCAGCAGTGGCCATAGGACTGGAAAAAGTCAGTTTTCATTCTGATCACAAAGAAAGGTAAAGCCAAAGAATGTTCCAACTACCACACAATTGCACTCATCTCACACGCTAGCAAAATAATGCTCAAAATTCTCCAAGCCAGGCTTCAACAGTATGTGAACCATGAACTTCCATATGTTCAAGCTGGATTTAGAAAAGGCAGAGGAACCAGAGATCAAATTGCCAACATCTGTTGGATCATTGAAAAGGCAAAAGAGTTCCAGAAAACCATCTGCTTCATTGACTATGTTAAAGCCTTTGACTGGGTGGATCACCACAAACTGTGGAAAATTCTGAAAGAGATGGGAATACCAGACCACCTGACCTGCCTCCTGAGAATCCTGTATGAAGGTCAGGAAGTGACAGTTAGAACCAGACATGGAACAACAGACTGGTTCCAAATTTGGAAAGGAGTACATCAAGGCTGTATATTGTCACCCTGCTTTTTTAACTTCTACGTAGAGTACATCATGCCAAATGCCAGGCTGGATGAATCACAAGGTTGAATCAAGATTGCCAGGAGAAATATCAATAACCTCAGATATTCAGATGTTGTTGTTGCTCAGTCATGTCTGACTCTGTGACCCTATGGACTGTAGTAAGCTAGGCTTTCCTGTCCACCATCTCCCCAAGCTTGCTAAAACTCATGTCCATTGAGTCCATCTCATCCTCTGTCATCCCCTTTCTCCTCCTGCCCTTAGTCTTTCCCACCATCAGGGTCTTTTCCAATGACCTGGCTCTTCGAATAAGGTGGCCAATATATTGGAGCTTCAGCTTCAGCATCAGTCTTTCCAGTGAATACTCAGGGTTGATTTCCTTTAGGATTGACTGGTTTTATCTCCTTGCAGCTCAAGGGACTCTGAAGAGTCTTCTCCAACACCACACTTTGAAAGCGTTCATTCTTCAGCACTCAGTCTTCTTTATGGTCCAACTCGGGCTTCCCTGGTGGCTCAAACAGTAATGACAAGCAGATGACAACCCCCTGATGGCAGAAAGTGAAGAACTAAAGAGTCTCTTGAGGAAGGTGAGATAGGAATGTGATAAAGCTGGCTTAAAACTCAACATTCAAAAAATGAAGATCATGGCATCTGGTCCCATCACTTCATGGCAAATAAATAGGGAAACAGTGACAGACTTCATTTTCTTGGGCTCCAAAATCACTGTGAATGGTGACTACAGCCACAAAATTAAAAGACACTTATTCCTTGGAAGGAAAGCTATGACAAACCTAGACAGCGTATTAAAAAAGCAGAGATATCCCTTTGCTGACAAAGGTCTGTAGAGTCAAAGCTATGGTTTTTTCCAGTAGTCATGTATGGTTGTGAGAGTTGGACCACAAAGAAGGCTGAATGCTGAAGAATTGATGCTTTTGAACTGTGGTGTTGGAGAAGACTCTTGAGAGTCCCTTGGACAGCAAGGAGATTAAATCAGTAAATCCTAAAAGAAACCAACTCTGAATATTCATTGGAAGGACTGACAGTGAAGCTGAAACTCCAGTACTTTGGCCACCTGATGTGAAGAGTCAGCTCACTGGAAAAGACCCTGATGCTCGGAAAGAGTGAGGGCAGAAGGAGAAAGGGGCGACAGAGGATGAGATAGTTGGATGGCATCACTGATTCAATGGACATGAGTTTGAGTAAACTCCAGGAGATACTGAAGGACAGGGAACCCTGGCGTGTTGCAGTCCATGGGGTCGCAGAGTCAGACATGACAGCAACTGAACAACAGCAACAACAATAATGTGAACTGTAGGCTAATAAGTAGCTGTTTGATACCTTTGAAAATTCAAGGCCAAGGACACTTTATAATAGCCAGAGGTTTTGTATTGCAAAACCTGCAGCTTTAACAACCTTCACATTCTCTGGGACTGAGAGTTTCTGCACATGAGGCAATAGGCAAGGGACCACAGATCACAGTTAATGGGACATTGTCTCTTGAACTTACACAAGATGAACGCCAGAGGGCGCCCGTTCCCAAGGCTATCAATTTAGACGCGAAGAGTAGGAAGCCACAGAACCAGCAAGCTTCAAATTGACTGACTGAGGAAGACAGACTGAGAAGGCAATGGCACCCCACTCCAGTACTCTTGCCTGGAAAATCCCATGGATGGAGGAGCCTGGTAGGCTGCAGTCCATGGGGTCGCTAAGAGTCGGACACGACTGAGCGACTTCACTTTGACTTTTCACTTTCATGCATTGGAGAAGGAAATGGCAACCCACTCCAGAATTCTCGCCAGGAGAATCCAAGGGACGGGGGAGCCTGGTGGGCTGCCGTCTATGGGGTCGCACAGAGTCGGACACGACCGAAGCGACTTAGCAGCAGCAGCAGCAGCAGAAGACAGAAGATATTGTCATTAGAGGCATGATAATATTTAAGATATAAGGTCATGGAAGACAAATTAGAAAATAAAGGGAGGCTGAATAGGAGTATATCAACGTATAAAACTTGTTTTATAATCAACAAAATTAAAAGATAAATGTAATTTGAAAAAACTGTATAGATATGGATGTCTATTTATGTCTATAGTATATATGTATGCATGTATATACATATATACTATAAAAATATATGAGATCAGCAATTTTCCAACCAGCCAAATTATGTCAAGTTCATATTAGATGAAATAACATAGAAATAATAATTGCTAATATTTATTAACCACATTCTATGTATTAGGTACCTTATGTGTACTACCTCATGAACTCTTATACAAGCTTATGAGGTAAGTATTATTAGAGTACTGTCCTACTGAGGCTTAAAATCTTAAATGACTTGTCCAATTTTACACTAAGAAGAGACAGCGGAGACTGCAAGTGTCGTCCTCATTTCCTCCCCATGGTTTATAAGGCCCTGTCTGGCCTGGTTCCAGATTCTCTCTGTAGCCTTCCTCATCACAATTTGCATCCAGCAGGAATGAAGTCCAGTTCCCTGAACAGACCATGCTTTCTGCTTAGAACCCTCTTCTCTCCATCTTTACCCGACTCAATCCTACTTGTCCTTCCGGTCTCAGCGTAGACATCACTTCCTCCAGCGGTCTTCTCTGCTTTGCAAGTCTGGTTTAGGTGACCTTCCTTTCTGCTTCTCTAGCTCCCCATCATATCATCAGACTGCATGGCAGTTGTCCATTTCCTGATCTGTTAGACTGAGAATTTGGGGAGAGCAGAGACTAGGTCTCTCTTGCTGGCCATTGCACTCCCAGCTCCTGGCACAACGCCTGGCATAAGTAAGTTCCCTATATGTACAGAAACTCCTCTACTTGAGACATTTCTTAGAGCCCCAAAGCTTTATGGAGGGCAAATGTCATCAACTTTCTCTGCTTCCAGCAGCTTATTGACTGTCATTTTGGTCTCTGGCATTGGCATTCATCAGGTGTGTTTGCTGTGATTTTGCCTGTTTGAGCAGTTCAAGGAACATTGTTAATATATATGATACATACAAAAGCAGTAAGAGTGTTGAAAGTCCTAGTAATAAGTGACATAGGGTTACAATAGAAAGGAAAGTAGAATAGGTATGAAAATTACCAGTGTTGTACAAAAATATACATGAATAATTGAAGAATAGTCATGTCCGACTCTTTGCAATCCCATGGACTCTAGCCTACCAGGCTCCTCCGTCCATGGAATTTTCCAGGCAAGAGTACTGGAGTGGGTTGCTATTTCCTTCTCCAGAGGATCTTCTTGACCCAGGGATTGAACCCGGGTCTCCTGCGTTGCAGGCAGACGCTTTACCATCTGAGCCACCAGGGAAGCCCCAAATATTCTGATGGGCAAACACTAGATTATGCAACATGCGAACAACACGGAGCCTATGGAGGCCAAAAAATCAAGAACTATGTATTTTGCGTGAGGAAATTAATGTCCTAAGCTAATTCCAAGAGCACCTTATTATGGGGAGAGACAGAGGTCTCTGCCAACTTTCTGGAAGTCATTTTTCAGTCCTTTAATGACACTACTATCAGAGCTTCACTGAAAACCATTATTGTGAAATCTTGAATTTAAAGATGTTATAGCCAAGAGCCAGGATAATCAATCTTTATGAAGAAGGGCTACATCCTTAAAAAAAAAAAAAAAGCAAGTTGCCCCCATTGCATATAACCTTGTTCCATTTGTATAGAATTTTATAAAATATTATCATCTAGGTTTTATAATTGATAATTACTTCTTGAGTGCCTATTAGAGGTCAGGCACTTCTGAACATTATCTCACTTAATCCTCACAATATCCCTGTGAGACAGAAACTGTTATCCCATTCTACAGATTAGGAAACTGGCCCTGAAAGGTTAACTTCCTGAAAGTCACACAACTATGGAGTATTTATATTGGAATTGGAAGCATAATTTTGTTGAATCCAACATGCTCTTATTTTTTTTAAATTTTCATCCCATTATATTGTTTTATTATTGATATAGTTGGATTTACATCCTGTATTCTACTTTTCTTTCCTACATGATTCATGTCTTATTTTTTTAAATAATTAACTAATTAAGTTTTAAAATTTTGGCTGTGCTGGGTCTTCATTGTTGCACAGGTTCTTCCTCTAGTTTCTGCAAATGGGGGCTAGTCTCTGGTTGCAGTGCATGGGTTTTCCATTGCGGTGGTTTCTCTTGCTGTAGAACTCGGGCTCAGTAGTTGTGGCACATGGACTTAATTGATCTGAGGCATGTGGGATCTTCCCAGATCAGGGATCGAACCCATGTCCCCTGCATTGGCAGGCAGATTTTTAACCACTGGACCACCAGGGAAGTCCCAGTATGCTCTTTTCACTACACCAACAAGCCTTCCCTATTATCTAATTTCATCCTCCCACCAGTCATAGAAATGAAGGTAAGGAAAGTATTTCTCCGTCTTCAGATGAAGCAGGGAAGCCCAGAAATGCTCAAGGTCCCACTATTAGGTAGTGTGAGAAATAGAGGTAAACGCAAATCTCTTTTTTTGTGGTACCACTCCGCTTGCGGGATCTTGTTCCTCAACCAGGGCTTGAACCTGGGCCACAACAGGGAAAGCCCAGAATTCTAACCACAGAAGCCCTAAACTCAAGTCTTTTATCTCTAAGTCCAGTGCTCTTTCCAGGTGACCATACCTTTGCTTCTTCATAGACTGGTTAAACGCTCATGGTTGGAGCCTTGACGGGGATTGGACCTTAATGGCCGAGGAGTGTGTGCCTGAGGAGAGGTAAGGGAGGCGCAGTGTGCCTTTTGGTGGGATGAGGGAGGGAGCCGCACCTGAGGCCCTGGCCCTTGGATCTTGTCCCCCAGCTTCTAGGTACTTGCCCTTGCCCTGGCCTTTTAGTGACATTCCTAATCTGTCCGATGGAAATTGTCCCTTGTTGACCTTTACTCTTCAAATGCAATCCTGGCCAGGTTATATGGGGTATGATAGATTTCGTGTGTCCTTTCAAAACACTGTGTTCTGGATTAGGAGGCCTCTGGATAATTGGTTTGGTGACAAACTGGTCTTGTATGATTAATTGCCAGCTTATGTCTTTAGGGAAATTGAACAGGATGACCCATTTGTGGATTAACGCTTTATAGGGCTTCCCTCATGGCTCAGATGGTAAAGAAGCTGCCTGCAACTTGGGAGACCTGGGTTCGATCTCTGGGTTAGGAAGATCCCCTGGAGAAGGGAATGGCAACCCACTCCAGTATTCTTGCCTGGAAAATCCCACAGACAGAGTAGCCTGGTGAGCTACAGTCTATGGGTTTGCAAAGAGTCAGACCCGACTGAGCAACTAACACTTTGACTATGCTATCCTGGAACTCAGGGCTGCCTGGGAGGGTGCCTGGAGCAGATATTAAAGCCTGAGAACAGATTCTGGTCAAATTTCCTGAAATGATTTCCCTGAGAGTTATATGTTTTTCATTTTAATGAGATTGTATCCATTTCTTTCTTTTTAAAAAAATGTTAAATTTATTTTATTTTTGGCTGTGCTGGGTCTTCATTGTGGTGTGGGGGCTTCTCCAGTTGCGGTGCACAGGCCTCTCTTATTGCAGAACATGGGCTTTAGAGTGCAGGGGCTCTCTAATTGTGGCACACAGGCTTAGTTGCCCTGTGGCATGTGGGATCTTGGTTCCCTGACTAGGGATTGAATGCACGTCACCTGCACTGGAAGGTGAATTCCTTTGGCTTTTTTTCCAATTAAAAAAAATTAATTTATTTTAATTGGAGGATAATTACTTTACAGTATTGTGGTGGTTTTTGCCATACATTGACATGAATTGGCCACAGGTACACGTGTCTCCTCATTCTGAACCCCCCTCCCACTTTCCTCCCCACCCATCCCTCTGGGTTGTCTCAGAGCACCAGCTTTGAGTGCCCTGCTTCATGCATTGAACTTAAACTGGTCATCTATTTTACATATGGCAATATACATATAGCAATATACAATGCTATCCTCTCAAATCATCCCACCCTCGCCTTCTCCCATAGAGTCCAAAAGTCTGTTCTTTACATCTGTCTCTTTTGCTGTGGAAGGCAGATTCTTAACCACTGGACAACCAGGGAAGTCCCCAATATTGTCTCCATGTCTGACATATCTATCTTTAAGGATTTCAAATATTATTACTTTAGTTTGCCATTAATCTGATGTTGAGCTTTTATGCAGTTGCATAATACTTATGCACAATACTAATGTATAATACTCAAGATAAATGTATGGAAATGTAGAGGACTCCGCCTTCAGCCAAGATGGAGTAACAAGGACTGAATTTATGTTCTGCCTGAAACAACCAAAAAAGATTAAAAAAAAAACATACAAAATTCATGAAACAATGATTGTTTTTTAAACACACATGAGGCAATAAATAAAAACTGATCTCTCAAAGATGGTTAAAAAATTAGGTGAGTCCTCTGATGGATGCTGGCTACATAAGCTGCAGGGCCCAGTCAAAATGAAAATGTAAACGCCTTTATGCAAAAGGCACAAAAAAAGTTTTCCTTTTCCCCCCACAGTCTCCCTCTTAACCCACCACGGTGGCTTTTATGTGCTGTTTAATGCTATACTCTCTCAGACATGGGATACTTGCAGGTCAAGTGCAGACCTCACAGAGGTGCCCAGAGGCTGTGCCCTCTGACAAGGCATGCACACACATGCTTACAGCAAACCAGCTGCTGGCTTCTGCCCCATATTGTTCACTCGCTCAGTTGCGTCTGACTCCTTGTGACCCCATGGATTGCAGTATTCTAGGCTTCCTTGTCCTTCACCATCTCTCCAGAGTTTGCTCAAACTCATGTCCATTGAGTCAGTGGTGCCATCCAACCATCTCATTTTCTGTCGCTCCCTTCTCCTGCCCTCAATCTTTCCCAGCATCAGGGTCTTTTCCAGTGAATCAGTTCTTTGGATCATCTGGCCAAAGTATTGGAGCTACAGCTTCAGCATCAGTCCTTCCAATGAGTATTCAGGACTTATTTCCTTTAGGATTGCCTGGTGGGATCTCCTTGCAGTCCAAGGGACTCTCAAGAGTCTTCTCCAACACCACAGTTCAAAAGCATCAGTTCTTTGGCATACAGTCTTCTTTGTGGTCCAACCCTCACATCTGCACAGGACAACTGGAAAAAACCTCCGTAGCTTTGACTATATAGACCTTTGTTGGCAAAGTGATGTCTCTGCTTTTTAATATGCTGTCTAGGTTTGTCATAGCTTTTCTTCCAAGGGGCAAGCATCTTTTAATTTCGTGGCTGCAGTCACTGTCCACAGTGATTTTAGAGCCCAAGAAAATAAAGCTTGTCACAGTTTCCATTTTTTCCCGCATCTATTTGCCAGAATCCCATGGACAGAGGAGTCTGGTGGGCTTCAGTCCATGGGGTTGCAATGAGTCAGACATGACCAAGCAACTCACACACACACACACACACACACATTTGCCATGGCATGATGGGACCAGATGCCATGATCTTCAGTTCAGTTCAGTTCAGTTCAGTTCAGTTGCTCAGTCATGTCCAACTCTTTGCGACCCCATGAATCACAGCATGCCAGGCCTCCCTGTCCATCACCAACTCCCGGAGTTCACTCAGACTCACATCCATCGAGTCAGTGATGCCATCCAGCCATCTCATCTGCTGTCGTCCCCTTCTCCTCCTGCCCCCAATCCCTCCCAGCATCAGAGTCTTTTCCAATAGGTCAACTCTTCGCATAAGGTGGCCAAAGTACTGGAGTTTCAGCTTTAGCATCATTCCTTCCAAAGAAATCCCAGGGCTGATCTCCTTCAGAATGGACTGGTTGGATCTCTTTGCAGTCCAAGGGGCTCTCAAGAGTCTTCTCCAACACCACAGTTCAAAAGTATCAATTCTTTGGCACTCAGCCTTCTTCACAGTCCAACTCTCACATCCATACATGACCACAGGAAAAACCATAGCCTTGACTAGATGAACGTTTGTTGGCAAAGTAATGTCTCTGCTTTTGAATATGCTATCTAGGTTGGTCATAACTTTCCTTCCAAGGAGTAAGCGTCTTTTAATTTCATGGCTGCAGTCACCATCTGCAGTGATTTTGGAGACCAAAAAAATAAAGTCTGACACTGTTTCCACTGTTTCCCCATCTATTTCCCATGAAGTGATGGGACCGGATGCCATGATCTTCGTTTTCTGAATGTTCAGCTTTAAACCAACTTTTTCACTCTCCTCTTTCACTTTCATCAAGAGGCTTTTTAGTTCTTCTTCACTTTCTGCCATAAGGGTGGTGTCATCTGCCATGATCTTAGGGGTTTTTAAAAAATAATATTTATTTTTACTTATTTATTTGACTGCCAGGCCTTAGTTGCAGCATGTGGGATCTAGTTCCCTGACCAGGGATCAAACCTGGGCCCACTGCGTTGGGAGCACAGGGTCTTAGCCACTGGACCACCAGAGAAGTCCCCATGATCTTAGTTTTTTGAATGTTGAGTTTTAAGCCAGATTTTGCACTCTCCTCTTTCACATTCATCAAGAGGCTCTTTAGTTACTCTTTGCATTCTGCCATTAGGGGGTGTCATCTGCATATCTGAGGTTATTGATGTTTCTCCCAGCAATGTTGATTCCAGGGTGTGATTCATCCAGCCTGGTATTTTGCATGATGTACTCTGCATACAAGTTAAATAAGCAGGGTGACATAGCCTTGATGTACTCCTTTCCCAATTTGGAACCAGTCCATTGTTCCATGTCTGGTTCTAACTGTCATTTCTTGACCTTCATACTGGTTTCTCAGGAGGCAGGTAAGGTGGTCTGGTATTCCCATCTCTTTAAGAATTTTCCACAGTTTGTTGTGATCCACCCAGTCAAAGGCTTTAACATAGACAATGAAGCAGAAGTAAGATGTTTTTCTGGAACTCTCTTGCTTTTCGATGATCCAACAGATGTTGGCAATTTGATCTCTGGTTCCTCTGCCTTTTCTAAATCCAGCTTGTACATCTGGAATTTCTGAGTTCACATACTGCTGAAGCGTAGCTTGAAGAATTTTGAGCATTACCTTGCTAGCATGTGAGATGAGTGCAATTGTGTGGTAGTTTGAACATTCTTTGGCATTGCCTTTCTTTGGGATTGGAATGAAAACTGACCTTTTCCAGTCCTGTGGCCACTACTGAGTTTTCCAAACTGGTGGCATATTGAGTGCAATGCTTTGACAGCATCATCTTTTAGGATTTGAAATAGCTCACTGGAATTCCATCACCTCCACTAGCTTTGTTCATAGTGATGCTTCCACTTGACTTGACTTCACATTCCAGGATGTCTGGCTCTAGGTGAGTGACGGACCCATCATGGTTATCTGGGTCATTAAGACCTTTTTTGTACAGTTCTTCTGTGTATTCTTGCTGCTGCTTCTTAGTCTCCTCTGCTTCTGTTAGGTTAATACCATTTCTGTCTTTTATTGTGCCCATCTTTGCATGAAGTGTTCCCTTGGTATCTCTAATTTTCTTGAAGAGATCTCTGGTCTTTCCCAGTCTGTTGTTTCCTCTCTGTCTTCGCATTGTTCACTTAGAAGGCTTTCTTGTCTCTCCTTGCTATTCTTTGGAACTCTGCATTCAGTTGGGTATATCTTTCCATTTCTCCTTTGCCTTTTGCTTCTCTTCTTTTCTCAGCTATTTGTAAGGCCTCCTCAAGACAACCATTTTTGCCATCTTGCATACCAACCACTGAATCAGTGCCCTCAGAAAGGTGAGCCAGAAATCTCCACTTCCCATGGATCTGACACCCCAAACCACTGTGGATGGGCAGCCCCCAAGAGTATTGAAACTTCTGTGCCAAGATGGGTAGATAACTAAGAAATTCGACAAGAGGTTCATCTTAGCTGAATCTCCTGTGAGGCTGCCAGCTTGTGGTAGGGATGGTTGCCACCATGCCCCTCCCTGAGATCCACAGGGACAAGCATTTGATCCTGACTTTCCTTGTACCCATGCCCAAGCCCCCATTGCTGACAGACAGCAGCATTAGTTGTTAGGTGAGGGGATGAGGGAGGATGCTGGGGTGCCAGAGAGAGAGTGGTTGGCAAGAAACTATCCAAAGAAGTAGTGAAACAGAGAGAGGAGGGTGGCATGTGAACCCAGGCTCCAAGCCCCCACTGTATGTTCTCTTATCTCATGGGATTTCACTTACAAAGCACAAAGGTAAAATTACTCTGAAGTTCAAGATGGTGGCCACAGAGTATTAAAGCCAAACATGGGCCCTTTTGAAGCTTGGGGCCCTGCGCTACTGTCACAGGTCCATGGAGCCAGCTTTGTTTACCAAAAAAGGTGAACCAAGGCAGTCTGGCAGACTTCCTAGACTGAGTAGACACAGATGAGCATCTGGAGGCTCCAAGGCAACTGGAGCACCTAAGACAGAATAACAGAGAGGAGAGAACTGCACAGAGGCAGATCTCCAAAGATCTGTAGGTGGTGCCCCTCAAGAGTTCAGCAGAAAACTAAGCAGTGCAGTCATGTGAGGAAAATAACCCACAGCGAAAAGAACCATCTGAAAGAATGTGAAGAAACAATGTGTGGTGCTCCTGTAAGGCCAGGAATAGTGCCTGTTCCCACCAGCCTGAATAGAAAACCTCATGACTCACAGGGCATTGAGGAGACAGATAAGGCTTGCTGGAGTAGTGGAGAATAATTAACACTAGAAGGCTCAAGAAGATTCATAGAAGTGCAAAAATATACAAGACCCAAATGGTAAAATTGATAGTGGCCAACATCCAATTAAAATGACTAGACATGCAAAGAAGCAAGGAAACACAACCCATGATGAGGAGAATAATCAACTGATCAAAAACAAAGCAGAAATGTTAGAAGTAGCAGGAAATACTAAACCAGTTATAACTGTATTTCATATGTTCAAAAAATTAAGTAGTCACATGGAAGATATAGAAAAGATACAAAATGAACTCAGAGATAAAAACTACAATCTTTAATATGAAATATATACTGGATGGAATTAACTGCAAATTAGACATTGTGAAAGAACATACTAGTGATCTTAAAGGTATAGCAATTGAAAAAAGCTGACAAAAAAGAATGAAATTGGACCCCTATCTTATACCATGCACAAGTATCACCTCAAAATGGATTAAAGACTTTAATGTAAGACCTAGATTGATAAACTAAAGAACTCATAGAATTCAACAGAAACAAAACAAAAACAAAACATCCAATCAATAAATGGGCAGAGGAACTACAGATATTTTTCTAAAGAAGACATGCAAATGGCCAACAGGTGTAATAAAAGATGCTCAACATCATTAAGCATCAAGGAAACACAAATCAAAACAATGAGATGTCACCTCATGCCTGTTAAAAGGAACACAAATCAACAAAACGTCTACAAATAACAAATGCTGGAGAGGATGTAGAGAAGAGGAAATACTTACACACCATTGGTGGGAATGTCAATTGGTGCAGCCACGGGTGAAAACAGTATGGAGGTTCCTCAAAAACTTAAAAATAGTCTTTCCATATGATTCAGCAATCCCACTTCCGGGTTTAGATCCAATGGAAATGAATACAGGATCTCAAAGAGATAGCTGCCCTCCCATGTTCATTGCAGCATTGCTCACAATAGCCAAAGTATGGAAACAATCTAAATGTCCATCAACGGATGAATGGACAAAGATATGGACAAATACATGTATATGGACATATATACATTTGTCCATATATAATGGATATATATATATATCTCATGGAATATTATTGTTATGATTAAGAAGTAAATTTTCCCATTTGTGACAATATGGATGGTGCTTGAGGGCATTATGCCCTGAAGAGAAATAAGACAGAGAAAGGCAAATACTATATGGAATCACTAACATGGAATTTTTTTAAAAAGTCAAACTCAGAAGCAGAGAGTAGAAAAATTGTTTCCAGGGGCTGGAATTGTTGGTAAAGGGATACAAACTTTCCATTATAAGATAAATATGGTCTGAGGATCTAATATAGAACATGGTCACTATAGTTAACACTGTATTGTATAATTAAGTAAATAATGAGGTGATGGATGTGTTGGTGGAAACTCCTTCACAATATACATATATATGAATGGCGAGATACCCCACGTCCAAGGTCAGTAGTGGTGGCCGTGAGGTGATACCCCATGTCCAAGGTAAGGAGCAGCGGCTGCGCTTTGCTGGAGCAGCTGTGAAGAGATACCCCACGTCCAACGTAAGAGAAACCCAAGTAAGACAGTAGGTGTTGTGCGAGGGCATCAGAGGGCAGACACACTGAAATCACAATCACAGACAACTAGCCAATCTGATCACACGGACCACAGCCTTGTCTAACTCAATGAAACTATGAGCCATGCCATGTAGGGCCACCCAAGACGGATGGGTCACGGTGGAGAGTTCTGATAAAATGTGGTCCACTGGAGAAGGGAATGGCAAACCACTTCAGTATCCTTGCTTTGAGAACCACATGAACAGTGTGAAAAGGCAAAAAGATAGGACATTGAAAGATGAACTCCCCAGGTCGGTAGGTGCCCAATATGCTACTAGAGATCAGTGGAGAAATAATTCCAGAAAGAATGAAGAGATGGAGCCAAAGCAAAAGCAACACCCAGTTGTGGATGTGACTGGCAATGGAAGCAAGGTCCAATGCTGTAAAGAGCAATATTGCATAGGAACCTGGAATATCAGGTTCATGAATCAAGGCAAATTGGAAGTGGTCAAACAAGAGATGGCAAGAGTGAATATTGACATTTTAGGACTCAGTGAACTAAAATGGACTGGAATGGGTGAATTTAACTCAGATGACCATTATATCTACTACTGTGGCCAAGACTCCGTTAGAAAAAATGGAGTAGCCATCATAGTCAACAAGAGTTTGAAATGCAGTACTTGGATGCAATCTCAAAAAATGACAAAATTATCTGTTCGTTTTGAAGGCAAACCATTCAATATCAGGGTAACCCAAGTCTATGCCCCGACCAGTAACACTGAAGAAGCAGAAGTTGAATGGTTCTATGAAGACCTACAAGACCTTTTAGAACTAACACCCAAAAAAGATGTCCTTTTCATTATAGGGGACTGGAATGCAAAAGTAGAAAGTCAAGAAACACCTGGAGTAACAGGCAAATTTGGCCTTGGAATACAGAATGAAGCAGGGAAAAGGCTAACAGAGCTTTGCCAAGAGAATGCACTGGTCATAGCAAACACCCTCTTCCAACAACACAAGAGAAGACTCTATACATGGACATCACCAGATGGCCAACACCAAAATCAGATTGATTATATTCTTTGCAGCCAAAGATGGAGAAGCTCTATACAGTCAGCAAAAACAATACCGGGAGCTAACTGTGGCTCAGATCATGAACTCCTTATTGCCAAATTCAGACTTAAATTAAAGAAAATATGAAAATCACTGGACCATTCAGGTATGACCTAAATCAAATCCCTTACGATTATATAGTGGAAGTGACAAATAGATTCAAGGGATTAGATCTGATAGACAGACTGCCTGATGAACTATGGATGGAGGTTCGTGACATTGTACAGGAGACAGGGAAGAAGACCATCCCTAAGAAAAAGAAATGCAAAAAAGCAAAATGGCTGTCTGAGGACGCCTTACAAATAGCTGTGAAAAAAAGTGAAAAGCAAAGGAGAAAAGCAAAGATATACACATCTGAATGCAGAGTTCCAAAGAAAGCAAGGACAGATAAGAAAGCCTTCCTCAGTGATCAGTGCAAAGAAAGAGAGGCAAACAACAGAATGGGAAAGACTAGAGACCTCTTCAAGAAAATTAGAGATACCAAGGGAACATTTCATGCAAAGATGGACTCAATCTTTATTGACAGAAATGCTATGGACCTAACAGAAGCAGAAGATATCAAGAAGAGGTGGCAAGAATACACAGAACTGTACAAAAAAGATCTTCACGACCCAGATAATCACGATGGTGTGTTCACTCACCTAGAGCCAGACATCCTGGAATGTGAAGTCAAGTGGGCCTTAGGAAGCATCACTACGAACAAAGCTAGTGGAGGTGATGGAATTCCAGATGAGCTATGTCAAATCCTGAAAGATGATGCTGTGAAAGTGCTGCACTCAATATGCCAGCAAATTTGGAAAACTCAGCAGGGGCCACAGGACTGGAAAAGGTCAGTTTTCATTCCAATCCCAAAGAAAGGCAATGCCAAAGAATGCTCAAACTACCACACAATTGCACTCAACACTAGTAAAGTAATGCTCAAAATTCTCCAAGCCAGGCTTCAGCAATACGTGAACCGTGAATTTCCAGATGTTCAAGCTGGTTTTAGAAAAGGCAGAGGAACCAGAGATCAAATTGCCAACATCTGCTGGATCATCGAAAAAGCAAGAGAGTTCCAGAGAAACATCTACTTCTGCTTTATTGACTATGGCAAAGCCTTTGACTGTGTGGATCACAATTCCCTTGGTATCTCTAATTTTTCTTGAAGAGCTCTCTAGTCTTTCCCATTCTATTGTTTTCCTCTATTTCTTTGCATTGATCACCGAGGAAGGCTTTCTTATCTCTCCTTGCTATTCTTTGGAACTCTGCATTCAAATGGGTATATCTTTCCTTTTCACTTCTCTTTTCACAGCTATTTGTAGGGCCTCCTCAGACAACCATTTTGCCTCTTTGCATTTCTTTTTCTTGGCGATGATCTTGATCACTGCATCCTGTACAATGTCAGGAATCTCTGTACATAGTTCTTCATGCACTCCATCCATCAGATCTAATCCCTTGAATCTATTTCTCACTTCCACTGTATAATCGTAAGGGATTTGATTTAGGTCATACCTGAATGGTCTAGTGGTTCTCCCTACTTTCTTCAATTTAAGTCTGAATTTGGCAATTAGAAGTTCATGATCTGAGCCACAGTCAGCTCCCAGTCTTGTTTTTGCTGACTGTATAGAGCTTCTCCATCTTTGGCTACAAAGAATATAATCAACTTGATGGCTTATCTTTTCTTTAGGGCTTCCCTCGTGGCTCAGTTGTAAAGAATCCGCCTGCCAATACAGGAGACACAAGACTGATCTCTGGTCTGGGGATCCCACATGCTGTAGAGCAACTAAACTTGTGCACCACAACCACTGAGCCTGTGCTGTAGAGCCTAGGGGTTGCAAGTACTGAAGCCCACCCGCCCTAGAGCCCAAGCTCTGCCAACAAGGGAAGCATGGCAATGAGAAGCCTGTGGACTGCAACCAGAGAGTAACCCCCACTCTCCCCAACTAGATACAAGCCTGTGCAGCTATGAAGACTCAGCAAAGCCCAAAATAAATAGTTATATAAAAAATTACATAATGTAGTATACCCTCCCTCTTATTGTTGGGTGTATTTATCCTTGAAAACAGGCAGGAGGGACTTCCTTGGTGATGCAGTAGTTAAGAATCCACCTTGCAATGCAGGGGATGCAGGTTAGATCCCTGATCAGGGAACTAAGATCCCACATCCATGGAACAACTATGCCCGAGTACTGCAACTACTGGGCCTCTGCTCTGGAGGCCGTGAACCACAACTAGAGAGTCTATGTGCTGAAACTAAGACCTGACACAGCCAAATAAATAAATAGTAATAATAAAAAAGACAAAACAGGCAGATCTAGAAAAGCAGAGAAAAATTAAAATAAACTATATGATCCAAAGCTTGAGAAATCATACAGTGATTTCTTCATGGGTCCTAATTTATAACTCCTGGTTTCTTGCTAATAAACTACTTAGACAATTCAAACTATTAACTGAAAGTCTTAAAATAGTATAAAATTATATCCAGAAAATTAATTTTATTGGCTTACTTTAGAATTGTTTATAGATCAGAAACATTCTTTTTAGTGGCAAAGGATCTATACATAAAAATAAAGCCATTAAGAGACCCTCTTATTTTTACGATTTATCTAGCCACATTGGGTCTTATTCATAGCACATGGGCTCTTCCAGCTCTTGGTTGCTGGCACACAGGCTTGGTTGCCCTGCAGCACGTGAGACCTTAGTTCTCCAATCAGGGGTCAAACATGTGTCCCCTATGTTGAAGGAAGATTCTTAATCACTGGACTACCAGGGAAGTCCCAAGACTCTTCTTTTAAAGTTGAGTTGTGGAGATTATTTTCTTGTTATCACCTATTTGGTTTGTAACCTAGATAAATGCTACCTGCATTAATGTTTTAAAGCAAGAAATAAATTATTTATTCTATTAAATATTTGCCATGTTCTTGAATACTTCAAATTTGAATACACTGTATAGTGAATAATCTGAATACATTGTATAGAACAATGTAGTTTATAACAGTTAAATATCAGATGTATATGATCATTGAATCATTTTATCTTAAGATGGATCCATTTGCAAATGACAGCAGTGATCCTTAACCCAAGTCTTTAACAGCTCATTTATTTTTGACCCATTTTGAAATATAAATTGAAAACTGTAATAATAAAAACTGCTTTTGAAAATAAACAAGCAACAAACAAAACTATCCAAAAGGAAATATAAAGGGACTTCCCTGGCAGTCCAGTGGTTAAGACTCAAGAGTTTTCAATGCAGGGGGTGAGGGTCTGATCCCTGGTTGGGAAACTAAAATCCTGCATACCTCATGGCCAAAAAAAAGAAAAAAAAAGGAAACAGAAAAACAAGACCAAAAAGCATAAATGAACTGTGAGAGAATCTTAAATGGCCTAACTGAAGTTCATAAAGGAGGGAGAGAGCAAGAAAATGTCTGAAAAAAAGGCAAAAGAGTTTCCAAACTTTATGACTACTATAAACTCACAGATCCAAAAAGCTCAATGAACCCCAAATTACAACAGGAAGAAACACCACCACAAGGAACATCATAATGAAACAGTTCAAAACATGTGGCAAACAAAAAACTTAAAAGCAACCAGAGAAAAAAAGAGGTTTTGTACACAAAGAATGACATCAGATTTCTCATTGGAAACCATGCAAACAAGAAGGCAGTGGAATAAAATACTGAAAGTACTAAAAGAAAAAAACTGTAAACCTAGAATTCTATATCTAATATCTTCCAAAAATGAAGGTGAAATATGTTCAGACATAAAAAAAAAAACAAAAAAAAAACCCAGAAGTCATTACCAACAGATCCCCCACCACAAGAAATGCTAAATGATGTCCATCAGACAGAAGAAAAATTATGCTAGGTGGAAATCTGGATCTACATAGGGAATGAAGAGCTCTGCAAATGATAACTACATGGGTAAATATGTAAGATTAAAAAAATTTTTTTTTATTTACTTATTTAGCTGTCATTATTCTTCCATCTTCGTTGTGGCTTGCAGGATCTTTCAGTGGCGGCACACAAACTCTTAGTTGTGGCATGTGGGATCTAGTTCCCTGACCAGGGACTGAACTCAGGCCCCCGCATTGGGAGTGCAGAGTCTTAGCCACTGGATCATCAGGGAAGTCCCAATATGTAACAGTTTAAAAAATCATTTAAATCTCTTTATATTTGATTTAAAACAAAAACAGTAACAGCATTTCATGTAGTTCATAAAATATGCACATAGAATGGAAGAATACTATTGTGTGATTCTTATAGTATAAATGAGGTGGTATAGTATCACCCAAAAGTAGAACATGACAGGTTAAAAATGTGTGGCTATAAAATCTAAAGTAACCACTAAAATACCTTCAGAACAGTTAATAAACCAGTGACCGTGGTAAAAATAATGTTCAGTTAATATTAAGTCTAGTTTATCACTTTTTCCATTTATGAATCAAATCACATTTTGATTTGATCTGAGAACATTTTAGCATATGTCCCCATAGATTTTTCCCTGTTTTTTCCCAAAAGTTGTACAGTTTTACACATTAAGACCACGAGAAGATTTTAAAATTGAAACCAATTTAAGAGATCTCTGGGATAACATTAAGTGTATTGCATTTGCATTATAAGGGTCCCAGGAGGAGAGAGAAGATTGAAAATGTATTTAACGAAATTATGGCTGAAAATTTCCCAAACCTGAAAAAGGAAACATCTGTACAGGAAGCACAGACATCCCCAAACAAGATCCACACCAGGACATATCATAATTAAAATGGTAAAAGTTAAAAATAAAGAGTTCTTGGGACCTCCCTGGCGGTCCAGTGGTTAAGACTCAGTGCTTCCACTGCAGGGAGCATGGGTTCAATCCTTGTTTGGAGAAAATTCTGCATGTTACATGGAATGAGTTTTAAAGGAAGCAAGAGAAAAACGAAGAGTAATGTACAAGGGAATCCCCATAAAGCCATCAATTGATTTCTCTGCAGACACTTTGCAGGCCAGTAGGGAATGGCATGATATATTTAAAGTGCTGAAAGGGAAAAACCTCTAACCTAGGATACTCTACCCAATAAGCTTATCATTTACATGGATAACCAACAAGGTCCTACTGTCTAGCACAGGGAACTCTGCTCAATGTTATATGGCAGTCTGGATAAGAGGGGAGTTTGGAGGAGAATGGATACAGGTATACATATGGCTGAGTCCCTTCACTGTCCACCTGAAATTATCACAACATTGTTAATCAGCTATACTCCAATGTAAAATGAAAAGTTAAAAAAGATTTATCATTTAGAAAAGAAAATGAGATAAAGAACCTTCTAAGACAAGCAAAACCTAAAAGATTCATCAATACTAAACCTACCCTGAAAAAATTCTCTAAGTGGATAAAAAGAATCTACAAGAAAGGGAAAATCCCACTAAGAAAGAAGGCAATTATACAGTAAGGACTGAAAATCAACCACTTAAATAGGCCAGTATGAAGACAGAAAGACAAAAATTCATAAAAACTAACTAAAACAATTAAGAGATAAGCATGAAGATATAAAATAGGACATCAAAAATACAAAATGGGGCAGAAGGGAATAAAAAAAACATGTTATCTTTTAGAATGTGTTTGAATTTAAATGACTACCAGTTTAAAATGAATAGATATACACATTATAGGTCAACATATATGAACCCTATGGTAACTATAAACTAAAAACAATGCTGCTAAGTCGCTTCAGTCGTGTCCAACTCTGTGCGACCCCATAGACAGCAGCCCACCAGGCTTCCCCATCCCTGGGATTCTCCAGGCAAGAACACTGGAGTGGGTAGATATACAAAAACTAAAAATATACGTACTCAAATATACTACTAAAGAAAATCATCAACCACACGGGATAAAACAGAAGAAATAAGCAGAGAACTACAAAAACAACTGGAAAACAACTGATAAAGTGGCAATAAGTACACTGCTGTTGTTTTAGTTGCTAGGTTGTGTCCAACTTTTTTTGCAACTCCATGGATCAATAATTACTTTAAGTGATAATAAATAAAGAGTTCTTAACCACATCGAGTTCTTGCCAATCAAAAGACATAGGGTGATTTGATTAAAAAAAAAAAAAACTATATATTTCAATATGCTGCCTGCAAGAGACTCACTTCAGGACTAAGGGCTTCCCCAGTGGCTCAGATGGTAAAGAATCTGCCTGCTAATGCAGGAGACCTGGGTTCAATCCCTGGGTTGGGAAGATACCCTGGAGAAAGGCATGGCAGTATTCTTGCCTGGAGAATTCCATGGACAGAGGAACCTAGTGGGCTACAGTCCATGGGATCACCAAGAGTCAGACATGACTATAAAGACACACACATACTGAAAGCTAATATTCCTAACCAGTAGACCACCAGGGAACACCCTATATCAAGCATTTTCCCCCCAATCATAATGGCATGAAACTAGAAACCAGGAAGAAATACAGGAAGAAATACTAGAAATACAGGAAGAAAATGGGAAAAGTACAAACAAGTGGATACCCAAAATGTTATTAAAAGAGGAAATCAGAGGGAATTCCCTGACAGTCCAGTGGTTACGACTCAGCACTTTCACTGCCATGGCCTGGGTTCAATCCCAGCTTGGGGAACTAAGATCTCGCAAGTTAAGTGAAGTGGCAAAAAAAAAAAAAAAAAGCCCAAAACAAACAGAAAAATTAAAAAAAGGATAGGACAGACTATCCATAAGAAAAATGGCAAAATATTTGAACACTACAAAAGAAGAAATCTGTATGGCTAATATATGAAAAACATGCTTAACCTTATTAGTAATCAAGAAAATGAAAATTAAAATCATAATCGGGATGATAACAAATATGCAAGGAAACAAACCACCCTCAATGAATCAGCAGAAATAATAAACAACAAGTACATATCCCTCAAGTGCTTTAGATATTGGAATTACCTGATACAGAAAACAAAGTTGCTAACGTATAAAAAATATTTAATTAAAAGAACCACAAAAATGAGCCATCAACAGCAGACTATCGAAATGATCAGGTAGATTTATAAAAGAAGCAAACAGGATTTTTAGAAATTAAAAAAATGCAAACTGTTTAAAAGTTCAGTAGATGAATTAAACAGAAGATTGGGCACTGAAGACAGAATTAGTTTATTGGAAAACAGTTCTAAAGAAATTACCAAGAATGCAGCCTTACGGTTCGAAAATATGAAAGAGAGATAGACATGGTAAATAAAACAAGAAGCTTTATATGTCTGACTTAAGTTCGGGGGTGAAAGGAGAAAGAATGGAGGAGGCAATAGTTGAAAAACAAAATAATGGTTGAGATTTTTTCAGAACTAATTTAAGACCTGAATTCACATGCAAATGAAGCACTACTATATGCCAAGGATAAATAAAAGCAAATCCACAGTTCTCCACACTGAAACTGCAGAACATCTGCTGCAAGAGGCAATCTAAACCGTAATCAGACTGGTAAGTCGTGATCATCTGTAAAGGAAAAAAAATGAGGCTAACAGGCAGATTCTTAATCACAATAATGGAACCTAGAAGGCAGTATGATGGTATCTTCCAAGTGCTGAGAAAAAACAATAGGCAACCAAGAACTGTGTGGCTTGAAAAATAACATTTCAAAACAGAGTTGAAACAAAAATGTTCTTGGTCAAGAAAAACCAAATTTACACAATATACCTACACCCAATACATTTCTTTCTTATTTTTATATTGTATTGGTTTTGCCATATATCAACATGAATCCGCCACAGGTATATGCGTGTTCCCCATATTGAACCCTCCTCCCTCCTCCCTCCCCATACCATCCCTCTGGGTCGTCCCAGTGCACCAGCCCCAAGCATCCAGTATCGTGCATCGAACCTGGACTGGGGACTCGTTTCATATATGATATTATTCATGTTTCAATGCCATTCTCCCAAATCATCTCACCCTCTCCCTCTCCCACAGAGTCCACAAGACTGTTCTAGACATCAGTGTCTCTTTTGCTGTCTCACATACAGGGTTATTGTTACCATCTTTCTAAATTCCATATATATGGGTTAGTATACTGTCACCCAATACATTTCTAAAAGATGTACTTCAAGAAGGAAAGAAAATTAACTGAGAAAGAACCTCTGAGATGCCAGGAAAGATGGTGAAGGAAAAATCTGACAAGTATATAATCTATACTTGGTATAAAATAAATTGTTCATTTATTTAGTATGTATTACTTATCACCTATAATGAAAAGGACATCTTCTTTGGGTGTTAGTTCTAAAAGGTCTTGTAGGTCTTCATAGAACCGTTCAACTTCAGCTTCTTCAGCATTACTAGTTGGGGCATAGACTTGGATTACTGTGATACTGAATGGTTTGCCTTGGAAATGAACAGAGATCATTCTGTCGTTTTTGACACTGCATCCAAGTACTGCATTTCGGACTCTTGTTGATCATGATGGCTACTCCATTTCTTCTTTTTTTAAATAATTTCAAGATACTTTTACTTTACAAAATTGTATTGGTTTTGCCATACATCAACATGAATCCGCCATGGGTGTACACGTGTTCCCCATCCTGAACGCCCCTCCCCCCCCTCCCCGTACCATCCCTCTTGGTCATGCCAGTGCACCAGCCCCACCATCCTGTATCCTGCATCGAACCTAGACTGGCGATTCGTTTCTTGTATGATATTACACGTTTCAATGCCATTCTCGCAAATCATTCCACCCTCTCCCTCTCCCACAGAGTCCAAAAGACTGTTCTATACATCTGTGTCTCTTTTGCTGTCTCACATACAGGGTTATCATTACCATCTTTCTAAATTTCATATATATGTGTTAGTATACTGTATTGGTGTTTTTCTTTCTTCCAATTTGCCTTGATTCATGGACCTGACATTCCAGGCTCCTATGCAATACTGCTCGTTACAGCACTGGACCTTGCTTCTATCACCAGTCACATCCACAGCTGGGTATTCGTTTGTGCTTTGGCTCCATCCCTTCATTCTTTCTGGAGTTATTTCTCCACTGATCTCCAGTAGCATATTGGGCACCTACTGACCTGGGGAGTTCCTCTTTCAGTATCCTATCATTTGGCCTTTTCATACTGTTCATAGGGTTCTCAAGGCAAGAATACTGAAGTGGTTTGCCATTCCCTTCTCCAGTGGACCACATTCTGTCAGACCTCTCCACCATGACCTGCCTGTGGAATGCAAAAGTAGGAAGTCAAGAAACACCTGGAGTAACAGGCAAATTTGGCCTTGGAATACGGAATGAAGCAGGGCAAAGACTAATAGAGTTTTGCCAAGAAAATGCACTGGTCATAGCAAACACCCTCTTCCAACAACACAAGAGAAGACTCTACACATGGACATCACCAGACGGTCAACACCGAAATCAGATAGACTATATTCTTTGCAGCCAAATATATGTATAGGAGAAGCTCTATACAGTCAACAAAAACAAGACCAGGAGCTGACTGTGGCTCAGATCATGAACTCCTTATTGCCAAATTCAGACTTAAAGAAAGTAGGGAAAACCACTAGACCATTCAGGTATGACCTAAATCAAATCCCTTACAATTATACAGTGAAAGTGAGAAATAGATTTAAGGGCCTAGATCTGATAGATAGAGTGCCTGATGAACTATGGACAGAGGTTCATGACATTGTACAGGAGACAGGGATTAAGACCATCCCCATGGAAAAGAAATGCAAAAAAGCAAAATGACTGTCTGAGGAGGCCTTATAAATAGCTGTGAAAAGAAGTGAAGCGAAAAGCAAAGGAGAAAAGGAAAGATATAAGCATCTGAATGCAGAGTTCCAAAGAATAGCAAGAAGAGATAAGAAAGCCTTCCTCAGTGATCAATGCAAAGCAATAGAGGCAAACAACAGAATGGGAAAAACTAGAGATCTCTTCAAGAAAATTAGAGATACCAAGGGAACATTTCATGCAAAGATGGACTGAATCTTTATTGACAGAAATGGTATGGACCTAACAGAAGCAGAAGATATTAAGAAGAGGTGGCAAGAATACACAGAAGAACTGTACAAAAAAGATCTTCACAACCAAGATAATCACAATGGTGTGATCACTGACCTAGAGCCAGACATCCTGGAATGTGAAGTCAAGAGGGCCTTAGAAAGCATCACTACGAACACAGCTAGTGGAGGTGATGGAATTCCAGTTGAGCTATCTCAAATCCTGAAAGATGATGCTGTGAAAGTGCTGCACTCAATATGCCAGCAAATTTGGAAAACTCAGCAGTGGCCACAGGACTGGAAAAAGTTAGTTTTCATTCCAATCCCAAAGAAAGGCAATGCCAAAGAACACTCAAACTACCACACAATTGAACTCATCTCATGCACTAATAAAGTAATGCTCAAAATTCTCCAAGCCAGGCTTCAGCAATACGTGAACCGTGAACCTCCTGATGTTCAAGCTGGTTTTAGAAAAGGCAGAGGAACCAGAGATCAAATTGCCAACATCTGCTGGATCATGGAAAAAAGCAAGAGTGTTCCAGAAAAACATCTATTTCTGCTTTATTGACTATGCCAAAGCCTTTGACTGTGTGGATCACAATAAACTGTGGAAAATTCTGATAGAGATGGGAATACCAGATCACCTGACCTGCCTCTTGAGAAACCTATATGCAGGTCAGGAAGCAACAGTTAGAACTGGACATGGAACAACAGACTGGTTCCAAATAGGAAATGGACTACGTCAAGGCTGTATATTGTCACCCTGCTTATTTAACTTATATGCAGAGTACATCATGAGGAATGCTGGGCTGGAAAAAGAACAAGCTGGAATCAACATTGCCAGGGAAATATCAATAACCTCAGATATGCAGATGACACCACCCTTATAGCAGAAAGTGAAGAAGAACTAAAAAGCCTCTTGATGAAAGTGAAAGTGGAGAGTGAAAAATTTGGCTTAAAGCTCAACATTCAGAAAACAAAGATAATGGCATCTGGCCCCATCACTTCATGGGAAATAGATGGGGAAACAGTGGAAACAGTGTCAGACTTTATTTTTCTGGGCTCCAAAATCACTGCAGATGGTGACTGCAGCCATGAAATTAAAAGACGCTTACTCCTTGGAAGGAAAGTTATGACCAACCTAGATAGCATATTGAAAAGCAGAGACATTACTTTGCCAACAAAGGTGCGTCTAGTCAAGGCTATGGTTTTTCCTGTGGTCATGTATGGATGTGAGAGTTGGACTGTGAAGAAAGCTGAGCGCCGAAGAATTGATGCTTTTGAACTGTGGTGTTGGAGAAGACTCTTGAGAGGCCCTTGGACTGCAAGGAGATCCAACCAGTCCATTCTGAAGGAGATCAGCCCTGGGATTTCTTTGGAAGGAATGGTGTTGAAGCTGAAACTCCAGTACTTTGGCCACCTCATGTGAAGAGTTGACTCATTGGGAAAGACTCTGATGCTGGGAGGGATTGGGGGCAGGAGGAGAAGGGGACGACAGAGGATGAGATGGCTGAGATGGCTGGATGGCATCACTGAGTTGATGGACGTGAATCTGAGTGAACTCCAGGAGTTGGTGATGGACAGGGAGGCCTGGCGTGCTGCGATTCATGGGGTCACAAAGAGTCGGACACGACTGAGCAACTGAACTGAACTGTACTGAACTGATCACCTACTATAGTAAGCTGAATAATGTTCACCCAAAGATATTAGGTCTTAATCCCCAGAACGTGTAAAATGCCACACCTCATTTGGAAAAGGAGCTTTTACAGATGTGATTTAAGGATTTGGGGTTATCTGGGTGGGTCCAAAATGCCATAGGCTTCCCTTGTAGCTCAGTAATGAATCTGCCTGCAGTGCAGGAGAACCAGGTTCAATCCCTGGGTTGGGAAGATCCCTTGGAGAAGTAAATGGCAACCCACTCCAGTATCCTTGGCTTGGAAAATCTCATGGACAGAGGAGCCTGGTGGGCTGCAGTCCATGGGGTCACAAAGAGTCGGGCACAACTGAGTGACTAACACACACACACAAAGAGAAATTACACACAGAAGTAAGTCATGTGATAGAAGCAGAGTCAGAGAAAAGATGCTGTGGAACCAGCTTTTAAAGTGGAAGAAAGGGATATGAGTCAGGGAATGTAGCTCCAGAGGGAGTGTGGCCCTGCCAACACCTTGATTTCAGCCCAGTAAAGCTGATTTCCAACTTTTGGCCTCTAGAACTGTGAGAGAATTAATTTCTGTTGTTGTAAGCCATGACATCTGTGGTAATTTGTTACAGCAACCACAGGGAACTAATGCACCTACCATGGCTAGAAACTTCCCTAAGTGTTTGAACAAAACAAAGGTCTCTACCCTAATAGAGCTTAAACTCTATTCTCAACAGATACTATGCCATGAATATCATTAGCAAGTAAACTGCATAGCATGTAAAAGGTGACAAATGATACGTGAAAAAGGCAAAAAAGTAGGGTGAGTGTGGAATTGGTAGTGTGTGGTAGGGCTGGTGGGCAAGTTGAAATTTTAAATACAGTGGCCATGGTAAGCTTCCCTGAGAAGGTGGTGTTTGAGCAGACTGTTTTAATTTGTAGTATTCATTTTTAAAAAAGAGGAGAAAACTAAAGCACTGGACAATACTGTGTAAGTTGGGGAAGAGGTGATCAGTACTAAAGTTTTCTAACATCTTTGTATTAATTGGGAGGAAAATTTAGACATTCATTTTAGATTTTAAGCATACATACTAAGATACCGAAGGTAATCAGTAAAAGAAAAGAAATAGAATATATAATTTCCAAATAAGTAGTGGGGAAAATGGAATAAAAAAGTAAACAAACAGAACTCAATATATGTATTTTTTTCTTAAAGCTGAGAAAGGAGAAAAAGCAAAGAAAATTCAGATAGAGAGCAACCAGTAAGATGTTAGAAACAAATGCAAATAGATGTAATTTTCCAGTTAAAGGACAGAAATTGTCAACCATATTTCAGTTAAAAAAAAAATTTTAATGTATATTATGTAAAAAAAAGGACAAAAATTGCCAGATTAGGGGAAAAAATGAGAAAATTCATCTAACATGAAGAGACTCACTAAAATATGAGAATATAAAGAAAGGCTATTAAGCAATGAAGAGCTATACCAAGCAAATACTAGACAAAAGTCAGAGTAGTTATTTTACAACAAAATCTAAAACCAACTCAATAAGAAATAGAAAATCAGAAAAAAAAAAAAAACCTGCTAAATGGAGAGATTGAATCAATAATAAAAAAATTCCCCATAAAATCAAGCCCAGGACCAGATAGCTCCATTGGTGAATTCTAGTAAATATTTAAAAACACCAATCCTCAACTTTGAGGACTTCCCTGGTGGCTCAGATGGTAAAGCGTCTGCCTAGAATGTGGGAGACCTGGGTTCAATCCCTGGGTTGGGAAGATCTCTGAGAAGGAAATGGCAACCCACTCCAGTATTCTTGCCTGGAAAATCCCATGGACAGAGGAGCCTGGTGGGCTACAGTCCATGGGGTCACAAAGAGTCGGACATGACTGAGCAAGTTGACTTACTTTCTTTCTCAACTTTGGGGCTTCCTCAGTGGCTGAATGGTAAAGAACCTGCCTAACAATGCAGGAGATGTGGTCGAGTTCAATCTCTGGGTCAGGAAGATCCCTGGAGAAGGAAGTGACAACTCATTCCAATATTCCTGCCTGGAAAATCCCATGGACAGAGAAGCATGGTAGGCTACAGTCACTCCATGGGGTTGTAAAAGAGTCAAACATGACTTAGTGACAAAAACAACAAATAACTTTTCAACTTTAATCTAGTTTCATATTGACTTTATAAACTATTTGACTTTAAAGATTTGGATGAAACAACATTTATACTTGTGCTTGATTTTTCTAAAATAGGACAGTTAAGAATAAATACTCACCTTGAGGATTCCTGGAAATCACCCATTACCATCCTTTCCCCTCTACACTCCTATAACATTATCATCAAACCATCACAAAAATAAAGAGAAATTTAAAAAATAACACTGACAACTATGAATTCATTAATCATTAGGAAGGTTTTAAGTTCTGTGGTTTTATAACATTCTTACAATATCTGAATTTTAAAGATCTCCAGAAATTTTTTTTAAATAAAAAGTTTTATTGGAGAAAAATAGAACCACCACGTACACAGGGAAAAGAGCACAAAAATTCAACTGATACAGAACTGAAAGTCACAACTACCCAATGTTATTTGCGATTACTTTTCCATTTCTTAAATGGCTTCCCTCAATTTTTAAAATAGTCTTACCAATTTTTTTCAGCTGAAATAGCATCAAAATTTCAAAACATTTAGAGCCTCAGCGAAGGGACCAGCTTTTAAGATAACAAAGGTGACACACCACGAGTCTCCTAACAGGACCAATTCTACCGAAAAATTCCTGAAGCATGTAACTACTGAGTGTGGTAGAACAGTAGCTCAGAGACCATCAGGGATTGGTTAGAACACTGACTTAGATTAGACGGTCCAGTATGCAGAGAAAGCAAACAAAAAAGCTGCATTTCCCAGTCAGATGAGTTCATGTAAGAAAACCAAGGAGGTGCTAAGAAAATACAGGCAATGTCTGCTCAAAATAATTAAGGCGGCATTCTAAATACCACATATTATTCGACAACAGTGTGTAAAGTGATGCAATTAGAAAACAGCCAACTTAAAAAAAAATATGGTCACAGGTCCTTGAGAACTCAAGAAAACAATCAACAGCAAACACAAGAGCTGAAAGTCTTCTCAGCTGAGGGTTAGGATCTAGGTATTCTTCCCAATAGCTTCAAATAGTCAAGGAAATAAACTGCTGCAAAAAGCATTATAGCAGTTCTGATTTTTTTAAACCAAAACAAAATTTCTGCTTCTCTTCCAAGATCAATTCCCTTCAAAACTTCAAGGAAAAACAAACAAGGAAGCAAAATAAAACCCCAAATACAAAACCAAAAACCACTGATGGTAAAGAGAAGCTTTTCACTCACATTATCAATTTGAAAAAAACAATACTTTTGCTGTTTTTCTATGTATGAACAATCCTAGGACATTCCTCTGAAAAGCAGGTGTCCAGTGGCTATGAGAACTCTTTACCTTCAAGCAACTTTGCAAAGAATAAGATCAGCATAATACAGAATTTGAAATCCCAATGAGGGGGTGTGTAGGGAAAATGAGGAAGGATCTAGTTCTATCTAGGGCTTTAAGGAAGTTAAAATAAGGATGACAGGAAAGACTAATATGCCAACAAAAAGGAGAGTTGCTGCTGCTGCTAAGTTGTTTCAGTCATGTCTGACTCCTAGCGACCCCATGGACTGCAGCCTACCAGGCTCCTCCATCCATGAGATTTGCCAGGCAAGAGTACTGGAGTGGGGTGCCATTGCCTTCTCCAAAGGAGAGTTGAGGTGCTTCCAAAAAAAAAAACTTTGGTAGAGAAAATAGGAATGCTAAACCCCAGGAAGCCTGTAACAATCTACAATTGGTCCAAGTTAAAGACAAAACTGTCCAAACAATTTTGAAGTCTAAAGGCAGTTGAAAACTAGTTTGTGAATTTTTGCTCTTGTAAAAAGTTACAAAATGTGGGTTTGGTCTCTTTTGCGATGTTCATATTATATTCACTTTTAATATGAAGAAACAGTTGGGTTTTTCTCTCCTACCATGTTCTTCTAGCACAACTGATCAGCAATTTTCTATTTCAGCTATTTTTATAAGTACCTGTTAATCAGCACAGTAAACTCAGGGCTGAACCATATACACACATCTCATAAATTGAACATTTTAGGATATGTGTATACAAGACAATATGTAAGCAACTGTCCCTCTACTTGAAAACTTGTTTCCAAATAAAAATTTTAAAAACATCCCTTTCAGTGTAACAGAACATTACTTAGTAAAATATCAAGAGCTATGACAACGTATTTTTCTCTTCAAGGGAAATCACAAAACAGGTGAACAATCAAGTCCAGGGTGGTTTTTCTATTTGATAAATACATCCAGAACTCTGTACAGTAAATAAAGTTTGCATGCAGTTTAAGTATCTTTAAATGACATTTTAAGCAAATAAACCTTTTGCTTCATAATTAAATGGTGTATAAGAACCCCCTCCTCCTTCTTTAATAGCCATAAGGACCTCTTCCCCAGTTCCAAATAGGAATCATGAAAACCGGGTACTTTCTTAAAGAGTTTTCTGCACATCATACTAAATAACATGCAAGGAGTTCAACAACATTCTTCTTAAAGGTAAGTATTACTCTTTAAATGGGCATGTTAACCACTGAAAAGTCACTCAACTATTCCCATTACACTGCTTCATTTGGTCATTGGTAGTATAAAATAATTCAAACAACAACAGGTTAGTTTATCCACTGGCTATTGTATATGACAGCAACTGCTTCAAGGCCAACAACGTTTTATGCAATGTAATTGTACTGGTTTGGATTTTCTTTGTCTCTCTCCATGTAGTCCCGGTCAATTAGGGATTCTATTCTCTTCTTAAGATCAGCAGGCTGTAAGAGAAGGCAACTTTTCAGTGTTCATAACCCACTGGCTCAAGCCCCTTTACCAATACTCAATTTAAAAGAAAAAAAAAAAAAAAAACAGCTTTGGCTCACTGAATGTATTTAATCTCCTTAATATTTTTTTTTCTTTTTCAAATCTCCTTAATTTTAAAGAGGAAAGCATGATGAAAATAAATCAGGTTAAAAATGTTTTTCTACTATACCTATACTGTCGTATCTTGTCCTACTGTTATATAGTACATTCTCTATTTTAAAGAGGTCTGCTAAGAACCAGCGATTCTCTGCACAAATACAAAAGACCATCATAACTTCACATGAAGAACATGTTATAGTTTAAGGAAACAGAATGCTATTTAGTTTTGCCAAGATAGTTTGAGAAGATAACTAGATCCTAAATTTGGAAAAAAGCTGGTTCTCAAAGTCAGGTTTTGTTGCTGCTGTTGTTGAGTAGCCAAGTTGTGCTCAACTCTTTGAGACCCCCATGGACTGTAGCACACCAGGCTCCTCTGTCCTCCACTATCTCCCAGAGTTTACTCAAATTCAAAGTCAGGTTGCATTTTTATAAATTACAGATATACTATGGAAATCACTATTTACAAGATTACTACAACAAATGGCTTGATAAGTGAAGTTATCATCTCATAATTCAGATCTCTGTATTTCAGGTTTAATGTAAGATTTAACTGTTACTTGCCCAAAATGATTTGAATTTTTAAACTCTACTTGTTGAAAAATCATTAAGAAAGCTTATAGCTTGTTCTCAATTGCATTCTTAGCTGTTGGGCAACAAAAGTCCACTGTCTTTTGTATCTAGCCTTAAAGAGAATATAATCTTGCTTGCTAATAGCTTTTCAGATTGTGTAAAATGCCTACTTGATCAAGAAACTTAAAGAGGGAAAGTAGTTTGACTGGGCAGTCAAAATTTCAGTGAAGTGTGAATTCCAAGGTTTGAAAATCGAATGACTTGCTCTTAATTATGGCGAAAGACCAAAAATATCAGCATATTTATTATAGTGGTCCTAATAACTTCCTTAGCTAGCTAGTATCAGTGGGCTCTCTGGCTGGAGGTGAAATGATTGTTAAGGCATAGGATGAGGGTGAGAGTGTGGTCGTGAGCAGACAGTATCGACAGCTAACAAGCATTTATGTGTCAGGCCCAGTGCTAAGTTTTTACAAGTATCATCTCATTTATGCTTCAAAATAATCCTATGAGGTAAGTACTATTATCATCTCCCATTTTACAAAAGAGAAAACAAGCTCAAAAGGTGAAACAGCCGAGAGTCTATCCAAAGTCTAACAAGTATTTATCATCACAAGAGTTTGGGAATCTTCTACAACATGAGATACAGTCCAGTACACCACCACATTGTCAAAGGTGCTTTATTACTGGGAATTTATATTGAAACATATCCATGTGATGACTAATTTTAGTTTGCCAGAACTATCACTAAATTTTACAAAAAGATGCCTAATGATGACATTATAGAGTTTTATTAAATTGGAATATAATTGCCTGTATGGTTTTTATTTTTTTTTATTTTTTATTTTTTTTGCCTGTATGGTTTTTAATGGACCCTTACACAAGCTAACTAAACAGAAGACTTAAACAGAAGACTTAATTAAAATAACCACATCTATCAAATAGCAAGGTATTCTTAGGAGGAAAAAAAACTTTTTAAGTAACAAAGAAGCTAAAAAAAAATTAAAGTGAATAAACTTGAAAAATTCAAGTTTCAGGTATAAGAGCTTTTATAAATTGTTTTCCCCTTTTGTCACAGCTGCCCACATATGCCAACAAAGGTTGTTTTTTTTTAATCATATATATGAGCACGAGAAATGAAAACTTTTGTCCCTCTAAATGGTCTTCAGGTTTTAGTCAATGTTTGTAAGATTTGTATCTATAAAATCTAATTTATATACATATAAAACAATATAATTTTTATATATAAGCAGCTCAGTAACAAAATACTTAAATACCTACCTTGACTGGAAATTTCAACTGGTTGTACACTTCTGAAACAAGGAGATTGTGGCTAAGTGTCTTTCTCATCTTCATAATTCGAACAATTGCAGCATCAATTTGATACTGTCTATCTTGAAATACTCTTTCTGTGGTACTAGCTTGTTCTTCAACCTAAAAAAAAAAAGTTTTAAACTTAGAAACTATACCTGATGTGAAACCTGATTACTTACACAAACTGTATGTTTTAGGGCCATGACACAATTAACACTTTAAATATGCTGAATTATCAAAAGAAACCTCATAAATACAGACAATGACAAAGAAACCCCCCTACAAACATAATTCCTGTTTGTCCTAGTGTCCTGTATCAATGAAGTAATGCCAATATTAGTTAATAGAAAAATACCATCTTGGTTTTTCTAGAGAGACAGCTGATGAAGAATGTATCATTTCCTTTTACTCTGTTCTCGTAATCTTAATGTGTCACAAGCAGTTGCTGACCAGATTTCTGTATAACATTAGCTTTATCTGTAAAAGTGACTGACACTGACATCTGACTCAAACAAAATATGGTACCACCCAGCTAAGCTAATTAGAGTCAAACTTCAAACTTTAAAATTTATTTTGTAATACATAAATCAGAAATGCACAGTTTAAAAAGCCAGTTAACCAATTTTAATGTTACAGCTAGCATGTTCCTCTTTAGTACTTAAATTAAGAGTAGTTTGGGCTTTTTTATTTTTTGCCACACAGTGCAGTTTGTAAATTCCCTGACCAGGGATCGAATCCATGCCCCTTGAAGTGGAAGCACAGTCTTAACCACTGGACTGCCAGGGAAGTCCCTAGTTCGGGCATTTTGTAGTCAGCTTCTTTCTGATACAGCATACATGTTTTAAAATGACACGGTAATTTAAGGGAACATCACACCTTTGATGTGAATGTTAACAAGACAGGAACTTGTCTGCAACACTGACCTTTGTGCTATGCTAAATCACTTCAGTCGTGTCCGACTCTTTGCGACCCTATGGACTACAGCCTACTAGGCTCCTCTGTCCATGGGATTCTCCAGGCAAGAACACTGGAGTGGGTTGCCATGCCCTCCCTCCAGGGGATC
Source organism: Bos indicus x Bos taurus (assembly GCF_003369695.1). Taxonomy (NCBI): domain Eukaryota; kingdom Metazoa; phylum Chordata; class Mammalia; order Artiodactyla; family Bovidae; genus Bos; species Bos indicus x Bos taurus. Next base: position 141,005,383 of record NC_040105.1, on the reverse strand, counting down.
TTCCTGACCCAGTGATTAACCTGTGTCTCTCATGTCTCCTGCCTTGGCAGGTGGGTTCTTTATCACTAGTGCCACCTGGGAAGCTTAACATGGACCTCTGAAAGTCAAAGTGAAGGTCATTCAGTCATGTCCAACTCTTTGTGACCCCATGGACTATACAGTCCATGGAATTCTCCAGGCCAGAATACTAGAGTGGGTAGCCTTTCCCTTCTGCAGGGGATCTTCCTGACCCAGGGATCGGACCCAGGTCTCCCGCATTGCAGTGGATTCTTTACCAGCTAAGCCACAAGGGAAGCCCAAGAATACTGGAGTGGATTGCCTATCCCTTCGTCCAGCAGATCTTCCCAACCCAGGAATTGAACCAGGGTATCCTGCATTGCAGGCGGATTCTTTACCAACTGAGCTATCAGGGAAGCCCACATTGACCTCTACCCCATATAAGAACTTTTTCTCCAGTACTACATTAAACCTTGTTGGGATTGAAACCAACTGGTTTCAGGAAATGCTGCAGTTGCTGGTTTCCTTAGTAAAAGTCTCTTACAAACTCAAATGACAAAAAAAAAATATTTACTGTTGATCAAAAAAGTACTAACTAAATCATTTCACTTTCACCAAGGAAGCTGGCAGACAAAGAAAAAGAAAAGATAATCTTTAGTGCTGGCGAGGGCACAGTGAGACAGGCACTCATGCTATCAGTGTCAATCAGTCCAGTCTTTCTGGAACACAAAACAGCATAATAAATTAAGACTCTTAAAATGTTCACACTCTTTAACCCAAAAGATCTACTTCCATGATAAATTTATAAGGGAAGATCAGAAAGATTAAGATTTAGGTACAGAGATGTACCTTGCTGTTTTATTTATAATACTAAGAAGTTAGCCCACCAGGCTCTGCCATCCCTGGGATTCTCCAGGCAAGAACACTGGAGTGGGATGCCACTGCCTTCTCCCCTACCCCCTGCAAAACCCTGCAAAATCAAATACTGAAATACACTGAGCTAGATACAGGCCCAGATAATACTAAGGATGCTGGTGGTATTCTATGCTAAAATCTTCTTTATAAATCTTTACTGTGAACACATATAATTCCAGTACATCAGGATGAGGAGAATGCAAAAAAAAGTACCGTTTCTTTCATCTGAATTTGATTGATCTTTATCCTGAAAAGTTTGTGCTTGAAATCATCATTACAAATGAACTTGTCACCATCTTCGATATCTTTACCCTTTGGATTTTTCGCCAGAACTCTGGCTTTGCCACAAGCCAATGACTGCAATGTTCTCCTTAACTCTCCATCCTCTGAAGAAGAAAGAGTGGTTTAGCTATCTGTAACTAGCACATCAACATGGACAGCTGTAGCTCAGTCTAGCTTCTACCCTACCCATCTATTACAATTGTTTCCTTTTTCCTCAAGGTTCATGAACAACATCCTCTTTATCCCACCCAATCGCTTTTTTCCTGGTCATCCTCTAAAGGCTTCAATTATCATTCCATGTGGATAACCATCACACCTTCAGAAATGACATCCTACTTTTCCCCAGTCCCACATTTAAAGGCTACCTCCACCTGGCTTTTATATGCTCATCAGTTTCAGTATGTCCAATATTTTAGTCATCATCTTCCCTATAAAAATGCATCTTCTTTCCAATTGTTAGTCATGAAGCCACCAACCTACTCTGGTGAGAAATCCTGGAATCATCTTTTAACTCTTTCCTCTCCTTCATCCTCCATGTATCTAGCAGTTGCTTCCTTAGAGATGCCTTGTCTCTCTTCTCATTGGCCTCACTGTAGTCTAAGCTCTTTGTCACTTTACGCCTGAATTACCCCACGAGCTTCTGGCCTGGAATCTCTTCAACTTCCAAGCTGCCCTACTATCTACTGATTCTAGGCAAGCTGCCCAAATGACTCCCACCGAAGGTGTGCTCATTCCTTTCTCCATACCTTTTCTCATGGTATTTCCTCTTGCAACATAACTAAAATCTGAAGGCCCAGCTCAAACCCTACCTCCTTCATGAAGGCGTTCCCCACTGTGCCAGTCCACAGTGATCTCTTGCTTCAATGAACTAACACACTCCATCAGTACCACAGACTGGTACTCACTGGTTGTGAAATTATTTTAAGTGTCATTTCCCCTTTTCCCCATGGTTCTAAGTGCTGAGGAGAGGGATTATTTCTTTAGAGTCCCCCAGACCACTTAATCAAGTAGGGTGCACACAGTGGACACTGAATAATGCTTGCTAATCAACTGATTCAACACAAACCTATTCCAGTAGCCTGCTTGATCTCTTCTAAACTGAACTCCTCTCCCTCATTAAACATTAGCAGCACCAGTGTTTGAAAAAGAGAGACCTGGAGTTCTTTTTTACCCTGTTGGAGAAACAACAGTGTTAAGCCATCATTTTTTTAAAAAGCACATGAAAATTAATCAAGTAACTAATCTCTTACTGGAAAGCATTTTTCAATTAGTGGATTTAAAAATACAGGTTAACATTATCCAGAAAAGCCAGTGTGTTCAGTGGAGGGTTTAGGTGTGATCCTACCTAAAATAGGAGGAAGGATTGAGTGACCTTTCTACAGGTCTTTTTTAAGCCTTATAATTAAAACAGAACAACAAACTAATGAAAATTAATAACTCAGCTTTATGTGTCATTACAGATATTTATTACAAGCAGTAAGAAATCACTATTTCAATGCATTTTCAATTTGTCTGATTCAGATTAGTCATGAAAAGCTGTAGGATTTTTTGAAATTAGATATGAGAACTGTTCCCCTTAACACCCACTCTCTTCTCTAGCTCCCAGCAACAAAAAAAGAAGTTTCCTGTCAAAAGTGGCAGCTTGAATTTTGCATCCACAGGTGCAGCAGAGCCCAATCAAATGTGGAAAAGACCACAATCATATACACAGAGCTGTGACACGCTATCACTATGTCATGCGCATATATAAGACAAAGTTATAAAACACCTTAAAAACCTTCAAGTTAAGAGGGATGATCTCAGTATCAAAGATGAAGATGAAAACTAAGTTGGGGGAATATCTACTTACCTCTTTAAACTCTGCCTTTAGTACGCAGTGCCCTAGAGTTGATTGCCATTGAAGTTTCCTGCCACTATGTTTGCCAAGGTAAAATGTCTTGAAAATCTCCTGAAGTTTTACCATCTACAACAAATAATGCTTTATTTAAGCTCTGTGTCCAGTATCACATTCACTACTTTTTTATATTTACATGTGTAAAAATGTATGGAAGTTTTAAAGACTATACCCAATAGGGCCACTGATCACGTTGATGTAAGGTAATAACCACCAAATTTAATAGCATTTATCAGATTTACCCTCTCTGATCTGTCTGCAACATTTTATCATCCTCTCCTTTTTAAAAAATATTTATTTATAAACTTAGTTGCAGTATATGGTATATAGTCCCTGACCAGGGATCGAACCTGGGCCCCCTGCATTGGGAGCCGGGAGTCTTAGCCACTGGACCACCAGGGAAGTCCCATCCCCTCTTCTGAAACATTCATCTCCAATGCTTTTTGTGCCTCTGGACCTTGCTGGTTCCTTTATCTTGCTAGTGTTTCTTCATTGGTTTCCTTCTTAGGTTACCTCTTCCTACCACCTACCAGTTGTGAGCCTTTTTCAAAGTTTTGCCTTAGGCCTGTTCTTGTTTCCACATTTTCTCTCTTAATGAGGGATTTACTCAAGTATCCATCACTCAGCAATCCCACCCTCTGGCCCAGGTAATATACCATCAAGAATTTTTGAGAGTTGGGCAGTGATGGGTACTAATACAATCTGGGGAACTGAAAGAAGAGTCAAGGACACTGGCCCCAAACTAAGGAATTGGCATCTTAACCTATGCTCTAATGATACAAGAGTAATATAAATAAAAGAATAAAACATTAAAAACAGTTGACATTTGGTGTGGCTGTGTTTACACAAACTTTTAAAACAACTCTTACCTCTGGTGGTAAATGAACTTCCATAGGCACATATGTTGGCCAGTAACCCATTGTCAGGATATTCACAGTTAATTCAATATTCCCAGGTACATTCTGGTTCTGCATATACTACAATAAGATCAACACACACACTGAGATCTTAAAAAATAAAAATGCATACATTCCATGCCATAAAAATGACCCATTCAAGAAGTTCCTCACTACAAAACTACAGGTGATACTGACCATCTTTAAAATAGAAGGCAAAACTATTAAAAGGACTATAAATGAAGCCTATATTAAAAGTGCCAGAGAAATACACCAGGTAACATTTTGCTACAATGTACACAAGGATCAGGTGACTCCTTCAGAGGCATTAACAACTTAAATAATTTCTCACATATGACTGGGCTGTTACAGGATTTCTTCTCCATTCTTTTCCCCATACCACCTGCAGTATCCAGTTTTGGAGACCCCTACATGGCTTGGAAAACCTGGCAGCAACCCCCCATTCCTCACCCCACCAGCCAGCCCAAGTGTCTGGTTTTTCACTTGTTCCACTGTGTGTTTGCAGGGAGTGACCTGAAATGGGGAAGGAAGAAGAAGGGGAGAGGGCAAAGCAGGTAGACCCTATTCTGTAGCTACTACAGGACCCATGATCCTACTAACCCTGATCTTTCTTGAGTCTTCCACCCTCATCTCCCATCACAGCAACATAGTGGTAAAGAAATCACTGTTAAAACCCTAGGAGAGGAAAATCTATCTTGCTATCACTATTATGTATAATCTTAAATGTTTCAAAACTAGCTTCTACCAACATCTGCGAAATATACAGATCTAGCATTTCATTCCCAAGGTCCCCAAAGGCCTTATACAACCACTCTATCACCTCTTCCATCTCCATCACTAGCTCTGAACTTGCAACTCACCACCAGTGGTTAGATGCTGCTGCTGCTGCTGCTAAGTCACTTCAGTCGTGTCTGACTCTGTGTGACCCCATAGACGGCAGCCCACCAGGCTCCCCCATCCCTGGGATTCTCCAGGCAAGAACACTGGAGTGGGCTGCCATTTCCTTCTCCAACGCATGAAAGTGAAAAGTGAAAGTGAAGTCGCTCAGTCATGTCCGACTCTTCGCGACCCCATGGACTGCAGCCTACCAGGCTCCTCTGTCCATGGGATTTTCCAGGCAAGAGTGCTGGAGTGGGCTACCATTTCCTTCTCCATGTTTCAGTCTTCTACATATGCGTAATAAGCCCTCCCCTATTTCTTTTCCAAACTCATCAATTATTCCAAACTCATCCTATTCCCTCTACCTCTTTCCTAGCAACAGACCAAACTCCTATTCCACAAAGGAAAAAGGCAAATCCCACCAACACATGCCAGTCACTGGTGTTTAGCAACCATTCACCAACCTATCTACCCTTTCACAAACCATCCCATCCACTCACCTTTTGTCTATCATTAACCTTGTTTTCCATCCATTGGTTCCTCCATCCATCTACTTATCTTTCCTCATGTCCCGTTCCCTCACTCATCCTTCCATCTATTTGTCTATAGACTCATCTTTTGATACATCAAAAGATGCTAGAAGCCCTGTTTTCACTAGCTACAGCCTTTCCTGTCCTGACTACTTCTGCTCAATACATTTCATCTCTATTTTTGTGTTATTTTGGGAGTATATTGAGAATACATTTTGAAGTAGGTCAAATACACTTACATTTCATTGGTGATTATTTTCTTCTACTGTGACTATCATCTAAGTTGCTATGAAGTATTTATAACAAATACAAGTTTCTACTTATCCTCTTCAGTACAAACCAAAATAAGAAGATAACTAAATACATTTAAGTTGGAGGAATTAAGAGTTTAACTCACTTTTACCTGTTTGAACTGAATCATGATGTCTTTAGAAAGTTCCATGTCTTTAAACATTCCTTCAAGTTTGCTGGTGAAAGCAGCTCCACATTCTAGTAAAGATGTTTATACATTTACAATATTTTAAAGTGGTTAAAAACAAAGAATTTAGAATTGAAAACATGAAATGTAAAACATACTTTAGGATGAAATATGGTCTGTAAGTATTCATAAGAATAAAAAAAGCCTTACCCCAAAGTGTATGCCCCACTAAATCAGAGTCAAATCTTAATCCTGTAGTAACTTTATCTACTTTTTAGGCACAAGATAAATGGGAAATTTTATACAAATGATAAAAACAAGAACAATGTTTTATTTTTTAAAAAATCACGACAGCTCTCCATATGTAAATAGGTTGGAAACCTCATGAGCTTACTCAATTTACGTTTTTAATCATATGAACTTACAACGACTGACAAAAGAGGCAATTGACTGAAAGAGTAGAAATTAAGCTAATATTTTCTCTCAGAAATTAAAGAAGAAAAGGACCAGGAGAATGACAAACATACCATGTTTAAGTTTGGACAGCATTGATTTTTCAGCATCTACAGATGCACTTTTCCCAACTAAAAGGCGCTTGGCTAAATCTTTCTTATAGAAGGCCTCAAAAACATCCTTACCTATGTAAGTAATAAAACACAACTCTTATATTCCAATATAAGGTTTTGACACAATTTACTCAAAGTGCTTAATAAATCACACCATTAACCCAAGTCATTTAAATGTACACGTTTTATCCAAGTTTGCTAAATACAAGAAACATTAGAGGTAGATTTTTGTGCCAGACATTTCAAGACTTCTTTGCTGTAAAGAATTAAGACTGAATTTACTTTTCTTTAGAAAAGCTTTAGTTGACTAGTAATTTTAGCATCAATACTCCTGAGATTAAAATAAGTAGCAAAATTCAAGACTCTTAATAGTGGAAAAGTCAGAGCACAAGGCAATTAAGCAACATTCCTCAAGTACCCCAATAAATTAAATGCAAGGAATTTAATAGAATTTTAAGTATTTAACCCACAAGTAAATATACCTTATAGGTTGATTTTACTCGCCAGTTTCTCTGTTGAGTGCTTTGTTTTAAAAGAACAATATTAAAACAAAAATACGTACCATATATAAATCTAAATATAATCATAATCTTATCCAACATTTTTTCAAGTTCTTCATCAGTAGCTTCTTTGTTGCCTGCACGAAGCTTTGAATCCACATACTTCGCTAAAATGGGGGAAAAGTTTGTTGTTCAGTGATCATCAGTACCCATGAGGTACTGGTCACTATAAATACCAAACAGGAGTATGATATACTGAGTATTTCAATGTTTTACATGTACACATGCATTTTTAAAAAGTTTCCATATGTGATATTATACATGTTTCAATATTGTAAAGTAATTAACCTCCAACTAAAATAAATTTATATTAAAAAAAAAAAGTTGCCAAAGTCAGGGAGATCAAGCGACTTGTTCAGTGTCACAGAGTTAAAAAATATAAGAGCTTCAACTCAAACCCGTCTTCTGGCTCTAGACCTAATGTACTTTCTACCATACTGATGGGATAAGGAAACTCTGGTGGGGGGATGGTGGTGGACGTGTTTACAGCCTTGTGCAGGAGTCAAAGTCACTGAAAGACATGGCATATCTTCTGGAATGTTCATTTTACACTGATGCTAGGCAATCTGAAATACTACTTTTCTACTGAAACAAATCAGATACATTACAGAGAGGAGGCAAAAATTGCAAAAAATTTAAGGGTAAATAGTAAACCAACAAAATTTCATCCTTTTAGTGAAGGATCTTCTCAGGTACCTCCTCCTCTGACCCAGGTGAGGAAACCTGAGAAGAACTGCAGTACACCATACTCTACTCTAAATAGGCCCAGATTCCTAGGTTTATTTTCATCCTGAACATTCTTTCTCACTGGCAACTGTAATTTTGTGCTAGCCTTTCCTGTGTGTGGGCCTCTAGAAAAAGTACCCTGTCCCACCGCTAAATTGCTCTAGGCTTGTAAAACAGCTATCAAGCTTTTTATATATAAAAAGAAAACAGGGTTCGATGTACTGTCTTACAAAGAAAGACCATGTTTGATAATGTGGGCTTTGAGATATTCTTTAGCATGAAGGACTACTCCTTGCATCTGGCTTCTTAGAAACCACCAACTAAGCAACTAGAAATAAATTTCATTGTTATTGAAAGACATGGCACAAAGATGTTAATATACAAAGCCTTATGAAAGAAGAACATTAAATGGGAAAAGGGACTGGAAAAATACCTATAAGTTCAGCAGGCTTGTTTGGTCTTTTGTTAATGAATGTTTCAAATGCTTCTTTCATAGCATTGATAAATTTTTCATTCTTCAGGAAACAGATATCAATTATATGGTCAACCTTATCTTTAAAATCCAGCAATTCTTGAACCATGGTTTTATCCTTTTCAGGATTAATTACAATAGTGCTACCAAATGCCTAAAAAAACAAAAATGTGTTTTTACTAGAATTTAATTATCTGCAATGAAAACAATCCCCCAAATCATATTTTAAGTATATACACATACCCACATACTTTAAAATTTCAAAAAATTAAATAAAATAAAGCAGGTTCTGAAATCAAGAAAAGAAAAGATAAAGTG